>NW_024582083.1:4663341-5099440 GCF_017639235.1 Corvus kubaryi
ACCGCGCCGCCGGGCGGCGCGGCGCGGTGAGGGCGCGGGCACGGGGGCGCGGAGCTTGGGACAGGGCCGGGGCGGGGGAGCGGCACGGCCCGGCGGCCGGGCCAGGGTGGGACAGCCGCCTCGCGCAGCGGGGGCCCAGCCCTTTTGCGCCTGGGTGCCCGCAGTGGTGAACGCCGGCAGGTTTGAGTGAGAGCAAGCGAGCGGGCAGGAGCGCCTGGGCTGCGAGGACACGGAGCTCAGAGCAGGGTGGGTGGTGCCTCCCGTGCCGCAGCTGCCGTCGTCCGTGGGTGGTGGTGGTGGGTGTCATCCGTCAGTACTGTTTTCATTCTTCAAGTTATGAAATATTCCTGTTATCAGTATAATAGTTCTCAGGAGGTCGCATGTGTAAAGGCGATTCTGAAGCTGTAGAAACAGGAGCTTTGAGGAATGATGAGGAAAAGCTTTTAGAATCACTCGTGTTCGCTTAGGATAAATTTCAAAATACCACGTTGCTTGATGAAATGTTAAATATAAGGAAAATTTTTACTAATTTGGTTTGTTCATAATCTCCTCAGTGTTTGCATGTGCTAGATGATCTTTAAGGTCCCTTCCAAACCAAGCCACGCTATGATTCTAATCTATATGGTACATGAGAAAGGTACATGTTGACCTGCAGAAAGGGGGCTTTTATTTCTATAATTACTTTTTAAAGCAATTTTAATTAGACCAAGTATTTAAATAAAGAGTGTGACATCTGCTTTCAGTGTACACAGTATGTCATTTTCCTGCTAGTTTTTATCCTTTCATTTGACAGCATAAAATAGTACACTAGTACAAAGCTGCTGGGACTCGTGAGACCTCGTAGCAGGCAGAGAAATCAGGGTGACAGTAAGCTGGCCTTGGCTGATGAACATGGAGGTACACTCCTCTGGTTTTGAATACAGAGCTAGATAAGGGATCTTTTTTCCATGCCTGGTTTTGCGCATCTGTAAGACACTGTGTGTTGCTTGTGTCCCAGGTAAGTACATTGCATGCCTCCAGGCAGAAAGTTGGGGAATTTTTACCCACTTGCAGCGTGTATAAAGCAGTGTAGGAGTTTGTAATTAAGGCACAGTAAGATAGTACTTCAGTGAAACAATTTAGGAAAGAATGTGGTTGAAGATATCTCTGTCGAAGATAATGTCTTAAGTTTAGTCTTTATAGGTTAATATCTTTCAGGACAGATTTTTGAAGGAGTTAAGCTCCTAAGGTTTCAAAAAGAAATCTCACTCTGTCAAATTGATTGGTGTTCATCACTTTATGCAGTAGAAGTCACCTCAGGGCAGACTCTAGTAATTGGAAAATCACCATCCTAAGGGTCTTGGACTTTTTAGATTTCACAGGGGCTGCTAACCATGGCCAAAGCCTTGGCCACTGCTGAAGATTACACTGTTACG
This sequence comes from Corvus kubaryi, assembly GCF_017639235.1. Taxonomy (NCBI): domain Eukaryota; kingdom Metazoa; phylum Chordata; class Aves; order Passeriformes; family Corvidae; genus Corvus; species Corvus kubaryi. The sequence continues at coordinate 4,664,757 of NW_024582083.1, forward strand.
GAGAGTTTGTACTATGATGGCTGTAGGGGTTTGCTTGATACCAAAGTGGTATGAATTTAACTTCAAATATTTGAAAAGGCAAGTTTTCCATCTCAGTCATTTCTTGTTCTGGTTTATTTTTGACAAACCTGAATGGCTTGGAGTTAAAATAAACTTTGTTGCACAGCAACAGACTCCAGCTGGAAAGCATGAACTGTTTATATGGGAGCAAAATTTTTCTTTCTTTGTATTTTGATAACAGACAAAGAAAGTGATGTTATGCAAGAAATATTTTTATTTTCCTACTTGACAGAATAATAGCCATAAAACTCTCTAAATGTATATCATTTCAAGGTAATAATACAGTGGGAGATTGCATAGAGAGTAGCTCTGAAATATCACTAACTAGCAGAAGCCTTGCTGATTTGCCAGAAATGTATGTTTCATACATATTTGCATTGAAATTGAGTGCTGTGATTGAAGCAGTGATATGTGTATCTGCCTTGCAGTTAGGGCTATGCTGAAAGTGAATCTGCTGCTCGCAGTTTTCAGCAGGGTCTGAATGGACATTGGGGTGCTAGTCAGGGGGACCTTCACAGGTTGGGAAAAATGGGCTGGTAGAAACTCAAGTTCAGCATTTGCAGGACTTGCAGAATCCTGTGGTTGGAACAGAAGAGTGTCATGGAACAGCACAGTCCTGGCTGCTGCTCAGATGGAAAATGGCTCTGCATCAAAAAAAGGACCTAGGGTCCTGCAAATGCTGAGTCAACTAGCATGCCCTTCCAAGGAAGAGGGACAGCCCCATGCTGGGCTCTGCAGGTGGAGGAGAGTGATTCTTACTTCTGATGAGCACTTGCAAGGCTGCACCTGGGTTTCCAACTCCCCAGTAATAACGAGATAATAACAACATAATAGTGAGTACTCTGGTATGATTAGCAGGCTGAAGCACATGGTGCACAAGGAGAAGCTGACAGAACTGGGATTTTATTGCTCTCCTCAGCTACCTGTAAGGAGGATATGGAGGAGACAGAGCTAAACTCCTGTTGGAGGTGCACAGTGGGTGAGAAGCAGCAGATGCAGGTGGCAATAGGAGAAATTCTCATTATGTATTAGGAAAAATTTTCCACCTCAACAATAGTCAAGCCATAGAAAAAGGGCCCAAAGAGACTGGAGTATCCCTCCCTGGAGCTGCTCTGAATTTGACTGGACAAGGCCTTGGGCTCCCTGTGCTAAGTGTATTCTGCTTTGACCAGGTGTTTGGATGAGATAATCTGTAGACATCCCTTACAATTTCAGTGTATTTTCATGTGCTAAGCAAAAAAATGCCACTGCTTCAATCTCACAATTATCTTGTCCTCTAGTAGTGTCATACCTGCTGCTCACCTGCTTCTGAGATTAGACTTTAAACTAGTAGGAGGAGAGAGATATCTCTGTGGGCTCAGCAGAGGCTTTTCTGTAATACACAATGCACCATGCAAAACACTGAAAGCTTATTACTAACATTTGGAGAAGAATATAGATCTGCAAATGGCAGAATTGACACTCTGACATGTTTTTAATATTCAAACGGTACCTGTTTATTTTACACCAGTCTGAAACTCTTATAAATTCATGACTCAAAGGAAAAGGCATAAAATTCCCTGATAAAAAAAGATGTATTGTTTCAATTAGGAAAAAAATTGAGCTAAGTTATGATAGCATTAGCAATAGTGACTGCTTCCTGGGTTAATAGTCCCATTGTTTTTGGTAGAATGCTTAAGGAGGAAATAGTTAATGTTGTCCAAGTTGGAAAATTAGTTCATACAGCTGCTTGCTGAATGTGTACTGATGCTAGAATCAAAGCAGTACAAATTCTCTTTAATCCTTGTGTGTGTGTACTTGTTTTTCAGACTGCTGCAAGTAAAGAGAGAATCACTGGTCATGATTTTCTTGTTGGACATGTTTACAGAGGTGTGGAGACATTGGGAAAGGAACTTTTTATGTATTTTGATGAGAAAGCTTTGAGGTAAGAAATGAGAAAAAGACTTCCTATGCATTCAAATTGAGTGTATTTTGGGGTCATCTTGTTCTTGCTAATTGCACTTCAGAGGTTTGAAAGTGTTACAGAGAAATTTCTCATCAGCCTCTCTGCAGTACAGGAGTACTAGATATAGTCACATGTTCAGATAATTTACTGCTTTACTCCAAGATTCCATATAAAGGTATCTGAAAAGGACAGTTACTTTTTGACATGCTTTGTTTCAAATAGGAAATTGCATTTTCTAGAGACAAAACAGATCCAGTGCATGCAGATCCCTGCAATATTGTGTAGCACTAAATAATTCTAAAGTCTCACCTTTTTACTTTAAAACAAGAAATCAACAACTTCTTACTACTAATTCTCATTGAATAACAGATACTAGGTTTAATTAGCATGCTTTTTCTATTTGTAATTAAAATGAGAAGATTTCTATTTTGCCCTATTTCAGGACATCTGAGGTAATGAAACACTTTAGAATGAAATTTTATAGATTTCTTAGGGCTTTTGAATGTAAATGTGTAGTGATGATGCATTTTTTTCTAGTCATGAACTGAGAAGGCAGTAAGATAGCTAAATAGTTGTGATTCTTAAAGTTCCTTTAAAACAGTATACTGGAGCTTGGTAAATGAAAGCATCATCTATTAAATTGAATTAAAAATAACTTTCTGGAAGCATTTAGTGCATTATCATTTGTTAGCAAGATGCAAGAGTTTGGTTTAAAAAGAAATTTGTCTAGGTTTAAAAATAAGTTTGGCTAGTTAAGCCTGTGCAGTACTACTCACGGCACTTCAGAATTGAAAGTGGTTATTGAAGATAAAAGTGACTGAAGCAACTATATCACCTGAACTGACTTGTAAGAAGAGTTTTGGAAAGACACAGGCTTGTAAGTAACTCGTAGCATTAATTTTTTTTCAAATTTTAAAGAGTTAACTTTAAGAATATGCTTAATGACATGTTGTCTTAGCCCATCTGTAAATACTTAAAATGCCTGTCTTTCCTGAAATGTAAGAAAGCTGGGCTTAAAGGAAATACAGACCTGATACTGCATTTCTTTGGTCATTTATGTAGTTTAATCTGTTAAATCTTCTTGTAACTACAAAATAATCCACTTTTTCTGATATACAGTGTATAGTAATAGGATGTTCCTTCTATCTTATGGTTTTTAGGACTTGATTGTACCAGGTGAATTTGTAATAAATAAAATGTATGAGATAATAGCCAGACTTGCCCTTTGCTCAAGCAAAGCTCCTGGCAGAATATTTTATAAAATGTAAGACTTAAAGCATTACTAATCTGTAAAATGAATGCTTGAAAGAGTCTGTTCTTCTACTTTGCCATCTGTGCATTTTTCAGTTTATTTCTTTTATTAATTTTTAATTGACCTGCAGGTTTTGCCTTGGTTGTAGGCAAAGAAAAGCCGAAAACAACATATGGCAAATACTAATTACTTTGTTTATGGCATTCCTGGATGTAGCTGCGATGTGATAACAGTGGTGGCAATATGGGGACTAAAGTCTTTCTTTCCATATCAGGTGCTTTCTGCCTGATTTAACAGAAAATTTTCTGGTCAAGTAGCCTCATTTCTTTCAGCCTGCCTGAAGGTTTAAGAATCTATGTTGGAAGATCAGCATGTCAAGTGAAAAGAATTCTAAGTGCACCAGAAAATGGTGCTACTTAATGATCAGGTTTGAGTTCTGTATAATGAATTATGAAGACTACTTAAAACCAGCTGTATTTTGGAGGGGTTTTTCCTTGGGGAGCATTCTTTCTTCTCTGGGAATTAAGCGCTGTGTAAGCAAATAGTTTGTTGCTGTGTTACTGGTAATGACTAGAATTAATGTACATACATACTGACTTGGTTAGGTAAGGTTCACAGCTTCTGAAAATAGACTGGTGTAATGCTTGGAAACCATAGTGAAGTTAAAATACCTATAAAAACTCTCTTTCTTTCCGAGGATTCACTTTGGTATGAACGGTTCCATGCGCATTAATCCTGATGGAAGCAAAGACAGAAATGGAGCACAGCCAGTTTTGGAGATACAGCTTACAGAGGATACCATTTGTTTTTGCGATGTGACAGTAGAGTACAGGTAAAGCAGAAACTAACAAAACAGTGTCTTTCTTTTTATAACATTCTTTTAAGGAAAATGAAAAATCATGTACAAATTGTTCAGTGCGTGGATGCTATCAAGACAAAACTTCCTAAACATATGAGATTTATTTAAGTTTGTTAGTTTTGTATCAGAGCTTACATACAGTTAAAGTAGTTCCATGCCATAGTGTCATTAGGTAGTGTCAAAACTGGGAATGAAAGTTTGATTTAATTCTACCCCTACATCTGTATGCTGAAACCCATTGCTCTGTTAATTTCCATGAAAGTCTCACTTCTTAACAAGGGTAACAAACAACCTGTCATGATTACTGGTTTCAAATTTTTATTCTCCCAAGGCTGGGTTTTTATTTTTTTCCTTTTGGAAGCAAACTTTTATAATTGTTCTAATTTACATCAAGCAGATGTTTATGCCCATTAGCATTGTACTTCACACTGCTAATAAAAATACCAGTGAGCTTGATTTTAAAGTGATTGAGGCTCTTGAGTGGAAAGGGGCATGTAAATTCATGTAACATATATAAGCATACTTAAAATTACAAAACACAAAATCTGATGTAAGCCCAAGACTTCTTGTACTGTATTATTTTCAATGATTATGCTTAACCTAATAAAATGTATATCTTAAAATCTGAAATTTTTTTTGTAACTACTATTAATAATCTACTACTACTTATATCTTTTACATAAGTATAATTAGCTCAGTTGGTTAGAGCATGGTGTTAATAATGCCAAGATTGTGGGTTTGATCCCCATATGGGCCACTCACTTAAGAGTTGGACTTCATGATCCTTGTGGGATCCTTCCAACTTAGAATATTCTGTAATTATTTGAAATGTAATATATAAATATATTTTATATATATCTATATATGTACGCATAAATGTCATGTTGTAACTAATGGACCATATAACCATACGGTTAGTTATGTTCAAGGGTCTAAACACATGGGCTTTCCATCTTGGAAACAGTTTTAAAGCAAGGAGCTGGCAAGTATTTTTCAAGCTAATAGGAACAAAATGAGATGACTTCTTGTATGTTGGACTAGATGTGTGTATCATTGTTTTTGGAAGATGTGCTTAATGGAATTTCTGTGCCTCTTCCTGTCACTGGTATTTTCATGGTTTCTGTTATCTGCATATAATGTTGTATTATAATTTGTTGTGTTGTTTTTAAAACCACACTGCTACATAAGAATATATTTAAAATAAAAATGAATCAGTGTATTTTTCTCATCCAGAAATGCAGCTGAGTGTGAGCAGAAAGTGAGGATGATGGAAAGCTTGGATGTCTGTTCTCCAAAGTTTAGCTTCTCAAGAGCAGAACATGAGATTAAGCAGCAGAACACCCGCATGTTGTGTGATGTGTTACTGGATCAAGCAGTATTACCTGGAGTGGGAAATATCATAAAAAATGAAGCACTGTTTGATAGTGGTCTTCATCCAGCTCTTAAGGTGGGTGAATGTTTCAAGATGGTTTTAAAGGACACCGAAGTATTAAGAATGTAAATACATAATAATATAATATTTTGCTATCTTCTTACTTTTGTTTTGTCATCTGTCATTTCTTAAATTATTCTTAGACACTAAATTAATGTTCTATCATTATAACAGGAGGTTTTTGTCATGGCACTCTTTGGAGCTGATTAACTTTCATATTCTGACTATGTCTAGCATCCTGTTATGCTACCATTAAACTGACAATCCATAAATAAGGGAAAGTGAAAAGTGCTCAGGTTTTCTTTGTTCAGTTACTACCCAAAATAGTTTATGTGGTAGAGTTGATTATTTTTGCTGCTTCTTCTTCCACTTCTTGTCCTGCTAGCTGGCATCAATTGTTTTTTCGACCACTGTTTATCATACTTTTTCTGTTTTAAGATCCTTAAGTGTGTGTCTCCAAACTCTGGTTGAGAAGATATTTGCAAAACAGATTGAGATTACGTAGAATGTAAATGGAAGCAGGTGAAGATTAGTAATTTAAAAGTTTTTTAAACATAGTATTTTGAAAATTGTTCATGGGATTAATCTGGATTTTAATTTTATCTTCAATGTGACAGAAAAAAAGAAAAATGTGATTTAAAGTTTTGAGTTCTTAAAAAATACTTGGTTGATACATCTCTCTAATAGTGATGCCTTTGGGTCACATATTCTTCTTGAATATCTCTCAGAGGAAAGAGTCTCAGGATGATAGGTCGTATTATGATCCATGAGGAAATTAGGAGGTATGTGAGACTTACTAACTGTGATTCATGTGATCATGAATTCTTTGGTCAATACAGGGGAAGACAACTTAATTTTCTGCCACATGTTTTGCTTGGTTGAGGCAAAGCATGTTGTTTGGTGTGCAAGCAGTGAGTTTTTGTAGCATAGAATGTGAACATGTGATGTTTTACTGAGATGATACATATAATATGAAGTCAGGGAATTATCACAACATGAAGAAAAGCAACTCCACATCAGTGTTCAAATCGCACCTACCTCAGAAGTCTTTTTTTGCCATTGTCCCTTAGCACCATAATGTTCTAAAAATCATTATTGTCTTTCTTACAGGTTTGCCAGCTGACAGATGAGCATATACGTTACTTGGTGAAAATGACACGTGATTTTACCCTGCTTTTTTATAAGGTATTGGCACATATTTCTGGAAAACTTCCAAAATGTTTCTCTGGCGTGTTAGCTGTTTGTGATCATCTGGTGAAAACAGTATAAAGATGCAACAAATCAAGTGCTTCCATTAATAGGAATGTTGGTTTGTGTGCTCTTTATTACTTGTGAATTTTCAGATGATGGAAAGGTAGGAGTAATCAAGATTTGTCAAAATATGCACAGCTTGGCCCAAAAGTCTTTCACAGATGCTGCCTGAGGGTCAGTTCAGTTTTTCTGTACGTGTGCTGTTACGCCATTCTGAACATGTCAGAATTGATGTAGGTGAAGCACAAAGTTACATATAAGATAACATAAAGATTACTCTTCAAACTGGAAACTAGAGATTAACTATGGTCATACTTCCCTGGGACAATGTGGCTTCCTTTATAAAACTTGAAATAGCAATTATATTTGTTTGACTAAAGAGTTTGCAACTTCTAGCAACTTCTTTTTTTCCTAACCGAGATAATGGTTTTGGTTGCTAAAGTGAAATAAATAACAATTTCTCCCTACTGCTACAACTTCAGTAGGACTTAATTTCTTCTCCTGTAAATTCCGTAATTCCTGGTGCTCTTTAACTTTCCATAATAGAAGAAGAGAGAATTTGACCTAATTCTTATATGTTTTGTTTCTTTAAGCTGCATGCAAAGAAATGAACAGTAGTTGTGACATTTTTGTCTGTTTCTCTTCATGTCCGTGAAAGGCAAGGAGCTAGCAGTGCTAAAAAGAATTTTTTTGGTAGGTGAGGGGGAGGGCACCTAACATTCCTAAAATCATAAAGGCTAAAACTGTAATTTGTTTAATAGTCTGCTTAAATGTCTCCTTTCCTTCAACCCACTAAAGAGTACTTTAGTTTGTTGGCTAGGGAAATGGTTTATTTTCTCCAAACTTCATAGTGAAGTCTACCAGTAAAGAGACGCCATCTAGTTCTGCAACAACTATAATACTCAGAAATTTAAAGGCTCTTAGACTCATAATAAACAAGTTAAACTTTCTGTTTAGCCGTTTGGAAAACTTGTGTAATCCACACTTAGCAAGGATTCACCAGGCAAGTACTTTTAAGAAGGCTAGCCTCTCTTCCCATCTTAAAAGACATAACCAAAATATGTTATTACAAGGGATAGTGCTTGAAATTTTTTTTATAGACTGTTACAGATTGTTTGCAGTAATCATACTGTATCATTACAGATGCAAAGATGAAGAATCTTTGTGTAAAAAGCTGTTGCTTTTATTTGGTTTTTACATAACTGAATGGGAAAAAAAGTCTCATAAGGAACTGACTGAAAACGTTGAGGAGGCAGCTGTGAATGTTCATGCAAATATAGATTAGTAGTTCCTTCTGATTGAATTACTAGTTTGCACTGGTACAAGAATTCTCTTTCAGCAAGACTGATGAATAAGAGCACAGAAGCAAATATACTATGCTCAAAGACACCTGTGTTTTGGGAACTCCAAGGGTCCTCATACATTATGGAGCTAGAGCTATTGAACTCTGCCAGAGCTGTGCTGGTATTGCTGGGCCAGCTGTGGTATCATTTGAACTGGGCCCAAGCATTTGTGATTGTAGTGCAGAAACTCATGTGGCTCTGCAGAGTTGGCTGCATCTCTACTGGGCACTTGTTTGGCTTTTTTTTTTTTTTGCCACTTTTCGCTGTAGTGTGTCTATGCTGGCTTCATGGGTATTTTGTGAATTGTCTCATGAAATGTGCCTCTCTGTCAGCTGTCTGGAGGCTCTTTAAGTCACTGTGCCCTTGGGATTGTACTCTGCTTAATTTAATATGACTTTCTGCCAGGATCTGGGGAGCTCATCGTAGTGCCAAGTGGCTTTTCCTGAGCCAGGTTGTCTGGCATGGCCAGGGCCAAGATGAAGTTGAGCAACTGTACTGGGCACTACCCAACATTTACAGAATCTTGGGAATATTTCTGCATTGCACAGTTCTTTAGGTTTTGGGAAGGCTTATTAAGCCAGATTGTAGCATCAGGTCCGAGATGGTGCTGTGCTGTTTTTGGCTCTTCTGGGGGTGAGACAAGGTGGTGTTTTTGTGGTTTATGTTTGTTTTGTTTTCTATGCTACATTGATTGGTGCTCATTAGCTCTTCAAGAGGACACCTGCAGGTGCCAGGTCAAAGACAACTGATGCTGAATCAGACCTAGCTGGTCCAGCTGAACTCAGAGAGTTCCTAGCATGTATTTGCTTGTTGCTTGCTAGTAGGTCTTTTTTTTTTCCTTCTGTCTTTCGTTTCATTATGTGGAGAATTACAGACATTGCTGTACTTGATTTGTCAATTCTCTGCATAAAATAATGTGAAATACAGCTATAGCCTTTATTAGTGTCTCTCTTAAATATCTTCATCTAGTCATTGATTTGATGGTTTATGTAGGGTTTTTTATTTTCAGACTCACATAAAATTTATACGGAGTCTCTAACTTGGATTTCAAACCCGTTGTGTTTTAGTGCCGCAAAACTGGGTCTCCACTCTACAAGCACTACAGAGTGTACAAGCGCCCAGCCTGCAGGGAGTGCAGTGGCAGCATCACTGTGTGCCGTCTGGGAGACAACAACAGGATGACTTACTTCTGCTCTCGCTGTCAAAAGGCAGACCCCCAGCTTGTCAATCTTAGGTATGATGGTAACATCATAATTTTTAAGCACCTCAAAGTGCTGTTACAGTAAGAGGACACACCCTTTGAAACAGAATGGATCTGTGTGCATTTTATAACATTTTATAAATTAACTATGCCAGACAAAACCCAGAATATCTTGCAAAAAAAAAAAAGTTTTGGCTGTTGGTATTTGAAAACGGTTAGAAGCTTTGATTCTTTGATACTATTCCTTTCAAAGGCATCATCTATTATGAAGTAGCTATTACTCTAATCAAATGTAGGAATTATAAAACAATTCAGAGTACTCAGATTTGTTCACTGAAACTAAGCCACTGGAGAAGTTGCCCTTTGTTCTTGGTGTCATCAATATAAAGGGCTTGGATGTTTCCACACAACTGAGTTGAATATCATGAATATAATATCTTTTTGCAGGATAGCCCCATCAGTCCTGGCATATCTAGACAGCTGAGCATCTATGCACTTTTCTTCTGGATACAGAGTTACACTGAGGATAACTAAAACTTCAGTAAATTCAGAGTGCAGCAAATATTTTAGGGGTTTTGTACTTTTTTTTTTTTCCTCCTTATTGGATTTTAAAAGCTTTTGCTATAGATGTGCCATAGAGACACTTTCACTTCCACATAAATTGTGCTAGCAGCAGCTTCTCTCCTTTTATTTCAGGAAAGCAGAAAATGCATTTGATATTACAAAGGGTCAAAAGGTAAAAGTTCCAAAAGCATCTTATTCAGACTTGGGCATCTGTTATTCTTGAAAATTTTCATCTGAGGCTTCAGAATTTTGCCTTTATACTCTCTGTCAATCTAATATAAAATGCTGTTTCACTTTGCGACTTTGCCTCGTTAGTGTGTGTGGGTGTGTGTGTATATATATGTATTTTTTTTTTTTTTTTAGATAAGATTTATAAAATGCACAAATCCCTCTCCTACCTCCAAGCTTCTTTCAAGACTCAGATGGCTGAAGGGATTTTGGTTAAAGCTTAAAAATTGCCTTTGAGTACAGATCAAATATAGAAAATTCCAGCATGGAAGATAAATATTTCACAAGCTGATAACCCCAATCTGTTGTATTTTCAGAAAGTAATAATGAGAAATATTTTGTAGAAGTAAGGAAGACAGCAGTGTTCTGTGGAGTCAGATAACTAGAAAACAATGTAAGGAAAAAATCTCTTTCTGTGTTGTAGAACAAGTAGTGATTTGGGCTTTTGTTGTACTTTTAAATAAATAATTAAAGAGTGCTGTATTTAAGTGAAAAACATGGTAGTGATAGCTATAAAATAAAAAGGTGGTTTCTTGTCTTATCCTAGTGGTCAGCTCTTAGTGTTCTACTGCTCTCTTTTCAATTATGCAATAACTGCAATACCCATTAGAAACTTACCCCATCAAATTCAAATGTACCATGAACTTTAAAAATAGACCTTTCTCCACATATCTCATAAAATGGGAAAGGGTGTGGGGGGTAATGACAGGACAGATGAACCAGGGTAACAACATGGAATTAAACTCCCAGACATGATGCACTGAATGTATATTCAGTCTAGTAATGCATTTTTGATAGCTGACTAGAACAACTGATCTAATAATGTGAAAATACCCATTTTAACACTTACAGTTCAGCTGTTTTGGTGAATGTTACTGCAATGCCTGTTCTACCTCTTAACAGCACAGGCTCTTTGGTACATCAGCAGTTCTCATTATCCTCCTTAGTTTTCCTGTTGTGGACGATGTGGTAGGTAGTGGATTTCTCTGCCATTATCCTACAAGTCTAGCCTGTTACAGAAAGTGATCAATTATGGAAAAAGTGATAGGTCAAAGGTGTGTCACAACAGTGCCCAACTACAGCATTTGCATTATTAATTGAAGTGCTTAAATTCTTAGGATTAATAAAAGTCTCCAAAAAGTGCACAATTCCTCAAGAAGTATGAAGGAAATGCTTGACAGCTTATCAACCATAAGTTGGTTGATGTAGTACTTAAAAATATACATAAATAACTTACTGAACAGGTAAGTTCAAGTTACATTTAACATGCTGTCAGTGTTTGGATACTATGACAAGAGTAGTCCCTGGTAACAGGAAATGACTGTAAAGGAGTAACTGATTCTAAATCAGTCTGTCAACATAGGAGGTATTATAATTTACAGGAAAATAAAACTAAATCTATAGTGGTGTCTGGTGTATAGCTTTGGCTCACAAGTCACAGCTAGGTTCCTTAATTCTGAACAGGTTCGTACATTTTAAAAGGCTTCCCAGCAAATGGTGACACACAAGAGACTTTCTAACTTTTAAGGTTTTCAGTGCTTTTGGCTGTTATGATAACAAAGTGGACTTATGGGTAGCATTTAAATGAGAACAAAGAAAATTTATTTGCTAGACTGTATGATTTTCTGCCGTTCATCTTCTAAACAGTTCTTCATCCAGTAAGGCATTTGTTAGCAAGTGTTGTGTACAAGGGATGGGGGGAAAGCCCTGAAACAGTCTCCCTTTCTCACCATGCTTTTTGCTGCAGTACTTGAAAATGGTAGGGAATCTGAGAGGCTGAGGCATTGTACTGGAGAGCACATCGGTTGATTATTAACTTTCTGTCAATTTCTTGTTTAAATATTTTTATTTGTATTACTTCTGCAGCACCTGGAAAGATTTGCCCTTGAGGTAAAGAAAGGAAAAATCAAACTTGAACAGTGACATGCTGTCCAAGCTCTGATAGGAGGCATAACACTGTGTGCTGCTTGTTCTCTAGCCCCATGCCTCCCTGCACAGTGGTGTAAGGCAATTTGTAGAGGGAACGTCACAAAACACTAACATCGTTCTTTTGTTTCACAGCAAACTGCCAGCTAGAAATAGCCTAATTGGCTGGGCATATGGCAGGGGGTCATGTTCTAATGAACACATAGCTCAGAAATCTGAAGAGGAGTGGACGTGTATGCACTGCACCCTAATAAACAAGCCTTCTGCTGAAATTTGTGATGCCTGTTTGACTTCAAGACCTGAAGGTAGTAAAGGGTTGTCTGGCACCTGTATTGGAAAAGAGGGGAGGTCTATGATTTTGATGTAGTTTTTATGTAGGAGTGTCTCATTGTGAATCATATATATATATACATAACTAGCTAACTTGAAGTCAGATTTTGAGGAAATCTTACACAGACTCTGTGGCAACTGTCTTGTCTTAAACCCTAAAAGTGTCATCTTCCAACTTGGTGTGCAGGTGGGATTCTATTGATAAGTGCCTTCAGTGATGCTTTGTTTTTATTGGGGCAAGGAGTGAGAAAAATCACCATTTGTTCAACTCTCCTTAAGATCATTCAAAGCTTGCAGCGTAAGTCTAAATTAAAAATCATCAAGGGTCAGAAAATGAACTGTCATTCTTTCATGTGAACAAAAGTGGTATATTTTAGTACCATTTCCTAAAAGGATGTCATGTTTCTCAGGGGCTACTTTCTTTCCCTCCAAGTTCAGAGTAAAAATGATTCTGAACTTCTTACCTAAATTTGTTGTTTGTCTCTTGCTGGAACCTTTAATTCTGTTATCTGCATGAAATATTGCTTCATTGCTTCATTGCATTCATTTTATGAATGGAGTGATGTGTGGAAAAGCCTTATCTTGCCCTAGCCATAGTCCATTTTCTCAGGTCAGGAATCAATAAAAGTATGTCTTCATGCCTTACACGACAGCTGTTGCCAACACAGGCAAATCTTGCCTAATTCTTCTGCCAAATCAGCACCCTGAGGCCTGAAAATTTTAATCTGTTCACAGAATAAGATTTACCAACTAACGTTTATCCTGGAATTAATGCTGTCAGCTGGACTTTATAATCTATTATGCCATGTGGACAAATGCTTTATTTTAAGCTTTGAAACAAAATTTTGTTCCTTCTCCTGTACTTCTAAGTTTCACTTGTTTAGTTATATGCAATTACTAAAATTAGGCCTGGAATTTGAGGATGTGTTAGACTTGATGGAATACTGTTAGGAAATTTTTTTTTTTAAGTAGGACTTATTTTTGCATCATAGGAGTAGTATTTGAGTTGTTGGGTTTTTTCCAAATATGGTTTTGCTTACCTCTCTTTTTGCAATCCTTAAGATTCTTTCCCTTCTCACTTGGTTCAGTGTTTTTTTGTTACGTTGTTTCTAAAATTAAGTACTGTCAGCAGAAATGTTTGAATTTTTCAGGACAGAATACTTGGTATGCAAAATTAGCTGCTGGCCCTACAGCTGAAATGATTCAGTCTGTAGTCAGATAAATATTTACCATTACATTGCAATTTCCATGCTCCTTTGTGAAGTACAAAGCTGAGTTACTACTATGCTTAAAAAGTCTGAATGCACTGGAACCAGTACGTTTCACTACTGTAACATACTGTAGTGGCAAAATGGAAGGAGCTTGGAAACAAGTAATGTTCCGAGACAACTGTAGAGATTCTTCCTTTGTTTCTGAGAGTGTGCCTTTGTGTATGTCTCATTTACCCATTGTTCTTCTGCTTAATTTCCTTTTCTTTGTATGGAGGGAAGATAGAGGGAGACACTCACTGGATATAGTAGAAAAGGAAGGACGCTGAACACTATGGCTTCACAGCTACCTAAAAAGCTTCACAGCTGCTTTAACAAGATTACACACAGGGATGCTATAAAGTTCTTTTCACCCTTTTCTCAGGAAAGGGACTATTTACAGACTCCTTATGCATTAAATGGGCATTAATAAATTATGCCCATTCTTTGGAAATTATTATTGCCCACTAGGAGGGCCTCTGATTCTGTGAAGAAACTGTTATTTATGCCACAAAGCAAATGTCTGAACTGCTTTCTTCCGAAAAGCTTCTTACAGTAAGTAAGTTTGGATGAACACAAAGTTTGGAAAGGATGGGAACCGTGAAAACACTAGAAACCCCAAAATCCAAATATTCTTTTTTTGTGTCAATAGTAAAGTAATACTTCAAAAATGGATAATATATTGCTGCTTGGAGGTACCATACTCTGTGATCTCCCATTGGTGGGGTTATAAAAGGTTATTTTGAAAAATTTAAATACTTTAATCCTTGTGATTGGGCCAAATTCAATTTTTTATGGTTAATTGTCCAGTAGCTTTTTTTTATATAGTACTATTAACTGATCCTATTCAAACCATAGTAATGTTATCTTGAAACACATTTTACATTACTCCAAAAGTGCATGATGGTAAGAAATTTTGTACTCGATGTAATCTGTGCCAGGTTTTGAGATGGTGCTGTAAATTTTACTCTTTCATTCTCCTTATGATGACTTATGAATACAGATCAGAAATACAATGTAGCATTCTATGCAGATGGATTATAACTAATAAATTTTTTCCTTAGTTCCAAAGATGGAGAGTTTTGAAGATTCTACAGCCTTTAACGCCAACTTAATGAAGTACCCTTGTAATGAATTCAGAAAACCAAGCACAGAAATAAAGATCAATAGGAAAACTGCATTTGGAACTACAACTCTTGTCTTAACAGATCTTGGTAACAAAACTGTTTCGAGAAATGATACCCAGATATCTGATGGACACTCTCAGTGTGTTGTTCCAAAAAGCACGTGTAAACAGATGGAAAGCAATGCCTGCCAGTCAGGGGGAAGCAAAGACAAGGACTGCTCAACACACGTAACTGCTCTGGCATTGTCCTCCTGTCAGCAGCCTGGGTCTTTCAAACATATACAGAAAAAACAGAAAACTGATCATACACCTTTGGTTCACCCACATAATACAGCAATCAGGTATGTATTCTATGCATTCTAAAATGAAAACAAATCTTTATAATCCCATAAACCAACTTTAATCCTTAAAGATTAATTGAATACTGTGCTGTTGGGCTCAGACAGTGCTGTCTTTGGATTTCTGCCAGGGGTAACTTATTTTAGGCTAACTATAATTCAGATTTCAAAAGCACTGAATGACCTAGGCTGTCACTAGAAAGTCCTGATTCTGGTATCTGGCCAGTACTGCTGTAAGATAAACAGCTCTTCATAGTTCAGCTATTCCTATTGAATAGGACAGTCTAGACAACTCCTCAGGTAGAACTGTGCTTGACATATTAAAGCTAATCTTAGCACTGTAGTTGCTATCTGCTCAGAGAGATTTTGAAGTCAGTGTGAAAGATTACAAAAGCTGTCTGGATGAATATATTCTAATTAAAGTTATTTGTTAACTACCAGTTTTCCACATTCTTCCATGACAGGAAGCTCAGTACAGTTACCTTGATGAACTTCCCATCACTGCTTTTACTCTTAACTTCCCTCCCCATTCTGTATATAACCACTTCAGTGCTCTACCTGTCCTGAACTTTTACTTACAGGGCCCTGTTCAGACACATTCATTGCCTAGTTAAGAGGAAATGTGAGAATCTATGAGGGTTGTCAAGGAAAAGCTGGGCAGATATTCACAACAGTAATGGCAGTGTGAGGTAGATGTCACTTAAAATGGTAAATTATGCAGGCTGAATGTGAAATATTGATGATGTGCTACAAAATTCTTGGTCATGTGTCTGTTCTGAAATACAGAAATTACTTTTTGCATTGTTGAAGCACCAGTTTTGAAACAATCTCACTGACTAGCCAGGCTAGACTGCATGAATACAATTTCTCCTTGCACTCTCAATAGGGACTGAAGAACAGAAGCTGTAGGCAGGATAATTGAGAATACAGAGGACTGCAAACAAGAAATGAGACAGTATCAATCACCATAACAGGTGGTTGTAGCAAGTCATCAACTGAAATTCTTTTTTATAGTATTTTTTTAAACAAAACCAACAAGAAATCTGTAGGTTATTTTTATCTCCTTGTGTTTTAATGAGGTGTTGGAATAAAACTGCTGGTGTCTGCAGGACTGCAATCTTCCAGACATACAAGACGACATAAAATTTCTAAGCTGATAACTTGACCAGAATGAATTAATATTTTCTGTTTACACTAAGGTTCCACTACTGCTTTTCTGCTCTATAAGTATACATTTCAGAGCATTAATCTTTTTCATGTCACTATTTTTAAATGAAACCTTGTGTATTGCAGATAGTCAGAAATTATCTCAATCACAAGGAAGAAGAACTTTATCCCATTCAGAGAATTATATTCCATCCTATCAGCCTGATTACTTCTTGTCCAAATATGATTTGGAACATTACTGTAACTTTTTAGTAAAGAGGGTGAGAGTCTTTTCTGTGAAGCATACAAATGCCTTCAGCCTGGTGTAATTACTGGTATTGGTCTTTTTCTCACTGAGTGAAGAATACTCTTTTAGAACATGTCAGAATTTGAGGTGGGCAGTATAGCATCAGTGGTAATATTTTATTTTGTAGATGAATTTGAGTACTTCAAAATAATTTAAAACATGGTGGGGAAAACCAGTATAGTACCTCAAGAAAAGCACACAGTCCTGTCTATTCACTACTTGCAATAATTCAGCTTTAAAGGCGCAATAGGGTGCATTAGAGAAACAAGTCTCTGTCACTGGGTGCAAAAGTACACTGGGTGAGCTATTGTAATGGTAGAAGAGAGTTCTTTGGCTGGTAGTCCCTTTAAAATTATGCCAAAGTCATTTTGTAACCTGTCATTACAGCGCATCTCAAACTAATGTGACAGATGATACTCGTATGTTAAGCATGGAGCATCCTTGCTGCAGTAAACACAGTCGTCTCTGCAGCCTCAGAGTTGTGAGAAAGGATGGAGAAAACAAGGGAAGGCAATTTTATTGCTGCCCTCTACCCAGGGAAACTCAGTGTGACTACTTTCAAGTATGTATAAGACTTCAGGACCTGTTTTATAACCAGCACTTGTTCTTGTAGCCTCCTTGGCCCAGTGATCTGTCAGTTGTGGACAGATACAATACATTTAAAGTTTGACATAATTTTAAATACTCTTGCACACTGAATTGAGACTAAACATAATAATAGTTATGAACTTACAGTTTTAGTTGCTTCCCTTACTGTTGAGAAGGCACCTGCTTTGTGCAAATGCTCTTAATCTACTTCTGTGTGATGTCAAACAGATGTGTAAGAGAAATACTGGTTTGAAGGGACGTGTACAAGTTGTTCAGATCAGCTTCTTCCTGAAAGAAAGACTATAGCAAACTAGATCTAATTGTCACCCATGTTTCTGGCTAGCTAAAATCCTGGCAGCCTCTTAAAACGATGATTCTGTAATCTGCCTGGGCAAACCCTCCCACTGCTGCACTAATAACCTAACATGACCTTCCCAGCTGCAATTGGTGACCTCTGCTCCTTGCTATGAATGTATGTGTCTGAGAAGAGTTTGACCTGAAAAGTGATCTGACAGTCATACTATCAGGTAGTTAACAGATGAATTGAAGACAGCAGTGACCACAACGCCTAAATTTGAAAAAAGCTATGTGTTAACATCATTTCAAGTTACACCAGTCAAAGTGCATGCAGTTGCAGTTGATGTTAAAGAAAAAAAAATCTAAAAAGTGTTCACAAAAGAGATAAAATCGTAACTACTAGGAAGAATTTCTTCTGTGGCATTCCCTGTAGATGTGCTTCTGTTGTCAATTTTACAATAAGGAATTCACAGCCATCACATGTGCTTGAAACCTTTTCTCTTTGGCAGTGGGCTGACTTGGATTTTCCATTTTGTAACCATGGCAAGCGATGTGTTATGAAGACTGTGTTGAAGATTGGTCCCAATAATGGAAAGAACTTTTTTGTGTGCCCTCTTGGGAAGGAAAAACAGTGTGGCTTCTTCCAGTGGGCAAAAAATGGGCCAGGTATGCAGATTCTTCCATGACGCTCATGTTACAGTTACCTGTTCTTCAGGATGTCTTAATACACACAACTTTCATAGTAATTTCTGTTTTGTTCTGTCTTCTTCCCTGTTCACTTGTTAACTAGTAAAAGAGCTCCAACGTAAATGACAGATTCAGAAAGGGTCATTTTACATAGTCCTATAAAAATTGAACTCTGCTTGTATGCTGCCTACAATTTTGAAATAAACATTTAGCTTGCAACATCTTGTGACATACTGTTGTATTCCTAATAAAAAGTTGCACTGTTTCCTTTTTTCATATATTGTTTTAAATTGGTAAACTTTCTTAAGTGTAAAACATGTATTTACCAGAAGTGAATAAAAAAGTATACTTTATTAAATACCACTTTGTGCTTTCTCAGAGCTTAAAAAGAAACAGTAACAGACTGTACAATTCAAATGTTACAATAGTTGATTGACCTTGCTTAGATTTGGAAAATGAAGACAAAAACCTGCCCTAAAACAAATAACATGACTCTTCAGTTTTCTAAATTATATATTCTAAATCCACATCTTAATGTTTTCTTCTAGCTGCTACTGAACATTTTTCCCCCAATCCATATGTAATGCATAATAAAATTGTACTCTGAGGTGGTTAAAACTCAGTTTATGTTGGTCTTACCACTATTTGCTGAAGCAAGGGGTAAAGTAAACAGAATATGCTAAGGTACCAAATCAGAAACAGAATGCTTCAAATCTTTAGATACTACCAAGGAAAATGAGGCTAATGAAGAAATAGCCATAGCTTCATACATCATTTAATCACAAATCAGTTTTTAATTGAAAATAATGGGAAATAGTGTTGCTTCCCTCCAAAATATGTAGGATGAAGCAGGTTTAAAAGCACCTTGCAAATGGTTCTTTGGTCTAGGAAAATGCTTGTTTGTTTTTGGTTTTTTTTAATGGGGATTGTTTGGTTTTGTTTTTTTTTTAATGGGGAAGGACTACTTGATTTTCTTGAGGAAAATTGTTTAACTTCAGTCCAGTTTAAATATCTTCCATTCCAACTGTTTAATTCTTTTCCTAAGCAGCACAAATTCAGACACTTTTTTTCTTCCTCTTTTCAGTAGCCTTTGATACCTTTGAAACCTTCTAAAACTTTCCTTACATGTACAAAATCTTTTCTAATCAGATTGTAGAAACTATAATCTTTATGTTGCTCAGTGGCCTCTTTCCAAATAATATATCTCTTTCATGAGGTACAGAACTCCACCTGAGAACAAAACAAGCAACTTCACATGGTGAAGACTGACTTTTTTCCATTGCCATCTTTTCTATGATGCTTCTTGTTACAATGATATGTTGCTGCTAGCTTGTACTTATACATCTAAATCTTTAAAATTGCTATCTAACTGGTTCCTCACTTGTATTTGTACAATTCATTATGGTGATAAAATGTGTGGTTATTTTTAAATTGTACATGTTTTTGGATGTCTGGCACAGGGATAAATCTTGAGTAGTTCAGTTAAACTTGAAAAATCATAAAGAAATACAACCATTTTTGATTACTTGCCTTCTATGAATGTTAAGATTTCTCTGAAGCTGGAAGTTAAATGACTTTTTCAGACTTTAACACATGAAAAAGAATGGGTGGGCTCTTACATCCTTTTTCAGCTTAATAGCCAGACAAACTGTGAGTATCTGTTTAAATAAAATGCATATGAGTTTTAAAGTATTAACTGCTTTTATTAGCTACTGCAATCACTTTACTTCTTCTGTTCTTGTATTTCTTGAATATGTTGTATGTTTTTTAAACCAAAATCTGTTTTGAAGGTGGTATATTTGTATCAGCCTAATTTTGCTATGTACATTAGTTGTGTAATGTCAGAAGGTGAGAGAAGGTAGACAGGGAAATCACAAAGGGCTTTATCACAGTGAACGAGCATGTGAAGGAATCTCACATGTTTACACTCAAAGTAGGAAACTAAACGAGACAGCGAATTCTAATTCACTAGATGCCTCTGCAGAGGCATCTTGATGTTACTGCTTTTGCCAACACTGCTTTCTAAATTTTTTTTTTTTCTTGGAGAGGATAGCACTTTTTTGTACTTGTTTAACAATGTCTGGCTGATAGTTGGTCATAAAAAGTTTTGACCAAAAAAAGCTGGCAACAAAACTTAGCTTGGAATAGATCCCCCCCCACTCAACCTTTCAAAAAGAAACTGCAACCAAGGGTGCAAAACCAGATAAAAGTCCTGATTTTCAGCTTTTGTTCTAATAGTTTACAAATGTGTTTTTATTTTTTCACATTGATTCATCTATCACAGTGCAAGTGATGGAACACACTTCTTTCAGATTAGTATCTGGCTTACACATTTTAATGGCTTGTGTTGCACACAATCCACTGTGAAGGCTAAAAAGAGTAACAAGACCAAAGTTAAAAGGGGGAACTGTTTTTCATAAAGATTTTCTGTAATTTATATTCCTAATGAAAGCAAATATAAATCTTTTAGAAAAGAAATGTAAAGCTTTTAGAAGAATACAGCCCTTTTTAAAGGTCTTAGGGTTCTTACACAGTGTTGTTACTTTGGCCTTTACTCAAACACAACCAAGAGAAATAGGATTATTACCAGTGCCTACAGGAGGCTGTTAGGAATGACATGCTCACATAAGCTCCTTTGACTGGATGATTTCTGAAGGTGGTGATGACACTTCTGTACTAAAAAGGAGACTTCCAGTAAAGCTGACTTCTAAGTACTCTTGTGTACAACTTCTAGAGAGCTTTTTTAGACATTAATACTATAACCTGATAGCATGATTCATAATAGAAACCTGTCTTTTACCTTAAGCTGAAAACACATTTTATATACCACAAAACTAACCTCAAAAAGCCCCTGAACTCATTTGAGATACTATACAAAACAGTTTTTAGAGGATCAAATCAAGGTCACACGAATTGTGGAGTAAAACTTTTAAACTCAGAAAATACTAATGCCATATGCCATGACCAGTTTCTGCTTTATTGGTAGCACTTTTGTTACTATTACAGTTTAAGTAAGTTTAGGCAGAGTATACCTTTCAGACTGAAATGAATGTTTATTTTCCAATTTTTGCCATTCAGCTTAGCATCAACAGTTTTTATGCCTGGTTTCATGCCTTTATACCCTTATTTAAAATAATTTTTTAACCAGCTATTTGTTAAAGACAGACAGGCATTTTTCTTAGCCTGTGCATGCCATTTGATGTCAATGCGAACTCAGCAAATAGATGAATAGAATACTACTTATTAATTCACTGAGGGACAGCTAAATTTACACTAAAAATATGCACTCAAGTCACAACTGTGACTACAGACCTTTACAATTATACAGCTATTCTGTATCCACCTTCCTCTATAAAAAGGTGTTAGTTCTCACTTGTTTTTCTGGAATGGAAAACATAAGTAAGAGTCTTTTAGCTTGATGGTGGAAAGGGACTTTCAGAGAAGCAGAAGATGTCTTCCTTAACATCTCTATGAATGTTGATCATTAGTGGCTAAGTATCTTGCACATGAAATCAAAAGGTATTGTAAGGTCTCTAACAGACTTCACAGCAGCTGCGAACATCTCTAGATGCTTAAAAATAATTTTAAATGTCTTTTCTTGTACCTTTCTGCACTTTCTGCAATTCAGCTTGCTGATGACATGCAGGGTTCAGCATCTAGTGTAACTTAATACTCTGCATGTCTGTTTTTTATTTCTCTGATGCCTGAAAGGTTGTTGATGTCCAATTTTTACTTGAATATTCAAAACATACATTCAAAATTAATTTAGAAAAGTGTGGGAATGTGCTATAATTTATCTTAGGAACATATCTTAGGAACAACAAAACCCAATCTAAGGAGAGAACCCAACAAATTATTTTCCATATGAAAGCTTATTAAAAATGCATCAAGCACACTTAGGGATGAGCAGAATTCAGAGTGTACACAGTATTGTCTAAACATAGTGCTTTAGTTATTTAACTTCCTGAATTGCCACTGCTGTAGGAAGTGCAGGTCCCTGCAGAGTTTGTATGCTTTATGATTTTTTATTAAAAAAATCAACTCTCTTTCAGTGATTAGTCATGTGATACAATCATATTGTGAAAAGGTGCTAACACTACTCATCTTTTAATACTAAAGTTTTGGGTGAACCTTCTTAACAGAGATGACAGAGTAAAGAGAGACCTCTCAGAAGGCACCAAGCAGCAGAGCCTGACTTAAAGGTGGGATGAAACTGTGTAGTTAGGAACACTTAAGGGAAAAGTGAAGCAAGAGTTCCTCTCTTTTGGCAGGAGAAGGCCCATTTGACTGGTTCAGCTACATATGGAGCTGAAATCTAAGTCAGACACCAAATGCCTGTGTGGTCTTTCACTCCAACCTGTATTACCTCCATCTGCATTTTAGATCATCTAACAATTTAACTGCAATCCAACTTCTCTGTGCTCAGATTAAACAGGCTTTAATCTCAGGTTATGAGTAAATCCAACTGCAAATTTCACTAGACTATAAAATGACCTGTGTATAAGTGCTGCTGACTGGTTTGTGCTTCCTGTGGATTCCAGACAGCTCCAAAGATACAGTACTCAAATTGCCTTCCCATAGAAGTTTGAGCATCACATATTCCTCAGAGGTATTTATCCACATACCCTTGAATCTCAGAAAGGATTAAATGATCATCTACCCTACCTGTCTGTAGAAAACATGGATTCAGATTTTTTTTCTGGCTATTTTCTTTATACATAATTTCTTTTACTCTATCACAGGAATCATGACAACAGTGACAGTAATGATTTGATGTGCAAAAAGTCCTTCATAATTTGTTACAGACTAGGACACTGCAGTACAGAAAAGGAAAAAACCACCCGAAATGGGGAAAACTGGGAAACGCATTTTAAGCTTTATTCAAAAAACAATTCAGCACAACACAGAGGTCATCACCCCGGTTAAGTAGCATTTGCAAGATGCTTTTGCTCCACCTAGTTGACTTTTGAAGAGCACAATATTGGCTTAGGCAAACATTATTTCAGACCTAAGGCAATATCCATTAAGAGCAACTAGAGAAAACAACAATGCCTAATCTCTCATAAAAATAATTCCGATTACATTTCTCAAACTATAAATAAATCTATACCAGCAAAACCCCAAAGGTTTTAATAAAAAAGAAACACATTAAAATCTAAGCATCTATTAATTTATTAAATATGTTCTAGAGCTTTAGGATAATCTTAAACATAAATATGAAAATTTTGAAATGTCTTCAGAAAAACACTCAAGTTACAAGATACAAACAGAAGCTAAAATTTAAATTTCAATTTTAAATCAAGACTACATTTGAAGAGCAACTTTGCAATATAAAAGTTAAACTCATTACTGTAGTAATACTGCTGAGCCTATGAAAGTGAAAAATACATTCAACCAAAGTTCTACTCAAGGCAAAGATGGTGGGCTGCTGGGAAATTTCTTAAGGATGGTACTTTCCCATGAAGTGGTCTTGATTATAACTGAGAAATAACATTTAAGTCAATACTTGGCCTTGAAGAGGATAAAAGTAAAAAAAGCAACTAACACTAGAATGCACAAACAAGCTTAAAATCCATTTGTATGAACAAGACATTAGAAAAACAGTGCACTTACTGTACACATAGAATATATAATTTATCATTTGCTTCTCTGGCAGCTCATGTTAGTTGCACTGTATTTCCCACTTCTCAGCTTCTTTCCAAAGTTCAATCATCACTTAGTATTTCAATGCCATAGTTTCACCTAGAAATCCATGCAATGTCTCATGTTATACTTCACTAGAAAAACAGAATATACATATTTTTAATCAGTCTAAAGTAATCTAATAGGACAAGGCTTTACAGTACAAAATAAAAACCCTTCTATAAAGTAGTCTTTCAGCAAATGCATTTCTTGAAAACATGAACTGACTTCAAGTAGACCAGAACAAATGTATCTAATATTATCATATCTCATTCTTTTCCTATAAATTACTCAGGATTACTATAGGTAATTTAAACCAGTGTCAGATGCTAAAAGTAGCAGCAATGTTACACAAGAAGTTCACAACAGACAGAAGGTTTCAGAAAGTTACCATTGGAACTTTTATATCTTTGTGAGACATGGAAACACTGAAAAGGAATTAAAAAAACCTACATAAACACACCAGAAAATATGTTTTCCTTTTGCAGGGGAAATGTACTAAACATGTAGTCTTGACATTGGCTACTAAAGGTTCTTGGATTCCCACAGAGCCCAACACTTACAAAGATCAGGTGATCAAAGCAAGGTGTAACCATGCAAAGCATCACTCTATAGCCTGACTTGGCATGTTTGGACACAGCTATGCAGTATAAGACATAAGCATAGAAGAAAATTTTGCCATAAAACTATTCAGATATGCAGAAATTACAGTACCTACGGAAGTTTCAACTGTTTATATTTTGCTAATTATAACTCGTTTTGATAAATCAGAATAGGAATTATTTAGTTACAGATTGAAATAGAAGGAGAAAAGCAGGTATGGGACAAAACAGAAGGTGGAATTTGGGTGGAGAATAAAACCCTGAAACTATAGTGCATATAAGGAGGCCCCCCTGACCCCCCCCCAAAAAAAAAAAAAAAGGTGGCATGATTATTAACCTAAAACTTTATTTAGCAAATCTCAGGTGATTTTTTTAATGTAATACATTAGGTACTACTGAACTCAGTCCCTGATAACAATTATCAACTGCAATTCAAACATTTTTTTTTCCTTTTCATTGCTCTACACAATCTACGTTTGGGTGCTACCTAGAACACATTACTTTCAAATTCAGTTTAAAGTCTTCTTCATTGCACATGACTTCATTTAATTTATTGTTATACCATGAAGGACACGAAAAAGTTCAAACGCTTGAACTTTGTTCCTCAAATCTCTAGAAGGTAGATAAAGCCTATTTTTCATACATCCTGTATCTGTTGTGAAGTCTTAAAAATTAATATGGTATGCAGGACTGACAGCTTTAATGATAATAAATATTGGAAAAGACCATTCCTAAGATAGCACTACTAATCAAGTTACACTCTTCTATTTTGTCAAAAATGCTAGTGGTGTTAATTGCAAGGTTTCAGGTGACAATCAGCTAGCAGGCTCTGCTGATTGAGACGAGTCTTTTAATGACAGTTTAGGTGATTATATTCAAGCTATATTTAGAGCTTGTTTGGGCTGCTTGATTGAAAAAATAACAGAAAAAAACCACTTGTAACTGAGGTTGGGATTGTTTCCTAGGAACAAGAATGACTGTGACACACACAAAATCTGCAGCTCTTGGATTCCACTCCTTCAGTGGCAGAACTGCGGGCTCAGCCACCAACTGGCAGCAGGCTGCATCTGCTCACGATGAGTGAGTCAAGAACCAGCCATACTCAGTGTTAAGTTGTGCTAAAAAAGCACAACTACATCAACTTTGAAAATGAAAGTATACCCAACTGAAATTATACCCAACTTAAACTAAGTATTTAAAATCAAGGGTATCTGCAATTACCTTGCTTTGCTGAAAGCTGCTGTTAGAGAATAATGTGCATATCCACTGAAAATACTGTTTCCTAGATGTTGTAAATAATAAAAGGATTTTGCATTGCAAACAGACAGTAAGGTCAAAAGAAATGACCTTCAATTCTCCTTTATGTCCATTCATGTATAATTGTGCCACCATGATAAATACATTATAGTAATGGTAATTAACTATAATTTCTTTGCAGGCCCTACCAGATGACCCTGACTCTCTTCTCTGGTACAAAAGCAAGCCCAGCAATTTGGTGGGGTCAGCTAGAATTTTAATTTTTCCAGAAGTTTTGCAAGACTCTTCATAAAGCTGTGAGTTTAAGGACGTCAAGATTCAGGAAAATATGTACTCAGATTGCAGAAGAAAACAAAACGATTCCCACTTATTCCCTGCAATAAGAATGAATGAATGTAGCTGTTTCAGTTATACAATATCCTGAAACATAAATTTCCAGTACTTGGCCATATGATTAACACAGATGGCAGTTAACAGTCTCTCACCTAAATCAGCGTGTAGTACATCATCCACTTTTCTCTTCAGGCTGTAACACTGCTTTACCAGATAGCTCACCCTGAAACATCATTTCCGAACACATGCTTCTGTAACCCTGTTAAGTAAGGCTAAAGTAAACATTCTTGAATGTAAGAAAGATTTACTGATCATTAATTAATTACTGAGATTACAATTATATCTGTTAAATTGTTCTCCTGTGGACAGGCTGCTAACATTGCCAGAACATCATTACAAATATTGAAATTTGTTAACAGTGTAAATTCCACACACAGTATGGCAGACCTGAAACTGCAACTGCATAAAGAAAAGGGTCGTGCCTAGGCTGGTAATCTCACATATTTGGTTTGAGAATAAAATTTACTCATTCCATAACAAAAGAATGCCTAGCTTGTAATTCTGTGGCACGAGATATGTATGCTGTTAGTCATTCACTATTAAGTCATAAGACTATCAGGAACAGACAGTTGTTAAAATGAAAATGTCAAATGGGAAGTTTAAGAACCACACTGACAGAAAATTCTTTTTGTCAGAAATCTACATTTATTCTTTACTCACCAGAAAGTTGCAATATAAAATTATTAATGCCTTATTAGTGAACCACTCAGGAACTTGGACCGTTTTCTGAGCTCTGCTGGTATTCAAGGAATGCTTACCAGATGCTTACCACACACTACCTGTTGGGAGGAAAGGGTTAAAACCAGATTTGGTGAGGAGGGGGGAATAGTTTGTGACCTTGAAGCTGGGATTGCTAAAAACATAAGTGTGGGAAAAAATATGTCCATTAATATTATGTCTCGTGTGGTTTATCCTCTGCCTATTTAAGTGGAATTGCTGTGGAGACACAACACACTCGCAGATGTGCACAAAGCCTTTTGCAGCAGTGAGGCAGGCAGAGACCCTCCTGCTGCCCACTAGGATGAGCTAAGCCCAACAGAGCCTGTGCCCCTGTGTGTGTCTGCTGCTCTGCATTGTGAACAAGGTAATTAAATAAATCTCCTCTTTGCATTTTACCTGTGGCTTGGTTGTTGCCTTGGTTACCCGTATGTGTTGATTCACACATTACCTAACCAGCACTGACAGGAACAGACATGGGTCAGGACATGTATCCTTGCGCAGTCTTCCATCTTCCTAAAGAAGCAGATCTTCACATGCTATTTTCCTCATCATCTCATGTTTCTTACTGAAACTGTTCCACCTAGTATAAATGAAGTGCTACTTATTAAAGGAAAACGGGGAAGAAAAGATTCTTTGGCCTCAGTGTTCTAGGACAATTAGGCAGGTTACTATTTGAACATGGATTTTCATGTGCCACACACAACAGCACAGTCATTAGAAGAAATGCAACAAGCCACAGATACACAAACTTCCTGCCTGCTGAGCAGCACTCAGTATGCCAGCAGGTCTGTCCAACAAGGCCCTGGGCTTAAAAGAGACTGACAAGAGCTTGAGGGCCTGTTATTGTAGTAGCACTGGGAGCTAATGGTTTCATGCAATCCCACTAACAAAATCACATACAGATGTGGGATAGCTACAAAGATAGAAAATAGCACCTCTTACAAGTACTGAGGTTGTCATAAAGCTTTAAATGTTGGACTCCGGTATCTAGGTTGCTTTTGGAATTTCCCAAGAAAAGGCAACTTTTGCCTTTCTGGAGCCCTCTAAACTGAGACTAAAGGCTTCAGTAGTACTGTATTGTCCATGGATTTTGTTATTTGCTGTGAGAAATACTTTTACTTATGTGAGATGGTCTGTTGGAGAACCACATTGCCTCAACTTCCAGTATGCATTTGAAATTTTTCCCAAAAGCCAAACCTGAAAAAATCACAGCTACAATGCAGAACATAATGGTTAAGTTCAACACTGATTGGCATAATATGAATAGCTGCCTGACCAAAGTGCAAAAATGATAATTATAAATGACAGTTGGAATATTTATCTGGCATTAGCACTTACATTTCTCATAGTGAGGCACTACATTATTGTTATAAAAGTACAACTTTATGCAAGATCAAACTTCTATTCCCAAGTCTGAAAGAGTCTTGATTTTTCAAATTAAGTTACAGGGTTATGGCTCTATTCTTGAGTGTGCCTGCAGATGTTATCTTAGCTCCACTGAGCATACTGGTGATTGTCTCTTCCCTAAAACTCTTTGTGATTCAGTAACCAGACATCCCTGTGACAGAACTCCCCAAGAATCCAATCTCATAGTCTGTCCAAACACAGCGGTGTTAACACAAAGCACATCTCACAGTGACTTTCAATTAAATAGCCAGTCAAGGAGACTGAATTCATAGTGCTCACATTTTCATAAGGCATTGTAGTAGCAGCAGCTGTTCTGAAGTATAATATTAAGTTGTAAAGCCTCCTCAGTCAGCAGAAATTCAAATTCGCATTTTAACAAAGAGAAGGTGATCTGAAAGTTATGTGGGGACTCTGTACTTTCCCATCCTGAAAATGGGAAACCTATGGTAGATAATGAAGTATTTACATGACAGAAAAGAGAATAAGGGAAACATGACAATAACCTGTTGATAAAAAAGCTCTCTCAAATAGTTAGAATCCTGGATTCCAATCCCAATTTTTCATACCTTATTACTGAATTTTACTGGGGGAAAAACAGTAGATGGGCCTCTAGCCTGAGGGGTGAATCATGAAACCTGCAGAGAGAGAGGCACCTTACTTCAGTCTGAAGGAAAATTTTGAAGAGTCTTCTTTTGCCAAACTAAGAATGTGCTGTCACCAGCTGAATTATTTCCTGTGCTCCTCAGTGCCTTACTATGTATTCCTGCATTCTACCTTTTGTTGGTATTAACAGTTGTGTGGCCCTAAAGTAAAACCGAACAGCTCGCTTACATTCTGAAAAAGAAAAAAACTACCTGTTTTTAGCCAGACAGCAAGCTGATCCATTTTGTGGAGCTGCACAGTTACCAGAACCAACTGCAAAACCAAAGAGAGAACACATACTGCAGGATGTGGGTAGTACCACCACCCCTTTTGAGTAGCAAAATCTTTCTCCAGCTGAAACCATCCTTGAGAGATGGACAAATCTTAAAATATAACCTTGTCTTCAGCCCTTCACTACTAATTGTTATTAACACACTATTGTTCCTCGTCCAATACAGCTGCTTTTGGTGGATTTTATTAGCACTGCTGTTAACTATGATTATTGGAGCTCAAATGCTTACAAGAATGATGATGGTATGATATGCATACCTGATGCATGTTCCTGCAGCAAGCCCTGGAGCCTTTTGTTGCTGCTCTTAGATCACTTATGAACCCCACAGTAGAGCCAATGGAATGGGGTGCAGACAACTGCTATTCTCAGTGCAAAGTGCAGATGGAGGTCAGAGAGGCTAAACTGTTGGATCTGGCAAAGCATGCACCAGTCTGCCAGTCCTGGTCCAGGAACAGTAACCTGCAGCAAAGAGACACAGCAGGCAGGGAGACGTAGCACTGCAGAAATGAGCTAAAGGCTGGTAACACCCTTAAGCTCATGCGGCAAAGGGATGTTACCGCTAAAGACTCATTTTTGGGGCTAGCACTTTCACTAAGCACGAACAAAAACTGTCATAACTGTGCTACAACAGCTGAAAAGTGAGATCACAGGACTTTTCATGTTGGCAGATTTGTAAGAATGGGTACAGTTGGAATGTCAATAGCTACAGTTCATTAACACTGCAGCTACTCCAACGTAATTTATTTTTACTCTATAACACAAATTAGTCTTCACTAACAACCAGATTAGCAAAACACACTTGACTGCATATGAATTAAACTTGTTTATAATATAGTTTAAAAGGGTGGATGGAAGAAGTAATATTTTGCTGCATCTATTACTGTAAATCCTTCAGAAAAAACCCCACATAGCTAAAGAAATGATTACACAAGTAGGAAACTGTCAGTTCTACAGTGCTACTCAATGCTCAGGAAAAATGTTGCAGATAAAAATACTAATTTATGGGATGTTTCAGTTACTTTATAC
This sequence comes from Corvus kubaryi, assembly GCF_017639235.1. Taxonomy (NCBI): domain Eukaryota; kingdom Metazoa; phylum Chordata; class Aves; order Passeriformes; family Corvidae; genus Corvus; species Corvus kubaryi. Next base: position 4,694,905 of record NW_024582083.1, read on the forward strand.
TTCTCTATGTATCAGCCTGCCAACCCAACCACAAATCTCACAGATGATCCATGACAATTTGTCTTGGAATTTTTCTTGTAACAATGTCTATCCAGACGTTGCATTGAGCTAGCAGCATAATCGTTTTTATTTTCAAATAGCCTGTCACACTGTATTTAATAAATAACCACATATACCACCAAGCATCTACTTATGAACAATAAGCATTCATGATCTCGCTAAGTGTAATTCTAAATCTGTACTACTGCGATACTGTAATCTACTGCTTCAGTAATCATGCTACCTTTAAAAGGTCATAGCATATAGAACTGAATCCTCCCTGCCAAAGACTACTTGACAAAGTAATAATACAACACAGTCTACATCAGGCAGGAAGTACACTTCAAAAAGAAAATAAAGCAACAGTTGAAATTGGATGGGTATAGTGTCAAGAAAGCTTGTTATGACAGGTCTGCTGACAGCAAAAAAAGTAAAATTAACATAAAGAAAACATTTATAAACTGACAAATTACACATTTGAAGAAAACAAAGTAGCATTAATGGTGGCAGAACAGGAAAAACACCACTGGGATTCTTCTGATTATAGAGGAAAAAGCCTTTGGGAGGTCTATAACAATCTCTCTATAATTGTATCGGAAAAATAAGAAGTTTGAGTTCTTCACATCTGTACATAAGAATATTCAAAAAAACAAGGCCACTGGATTTCTTGCTAAATTGAATTTCTTATTTTTCTGGATCTTTAAATGATAAATGTTTAGAAATTATATCAAAATAATAACATGGCAACAAACAGAATTAGAGTCAAAATGTATTTCAGAGTCCATCTGGCAAGTATGCAAACAGTGAAAACATGAAACGTCCTGTTCATCTAACATGACAGGTTTTTTTTCTATCCAGAGCACCAGAATCACCATTTCTAACCAATAAAACCCCCTGACATTTACAATACAATTGCTTTTGTAAACCTCTACCTGGAAAAACTATAATCAAAATTTCTTGTAAATATTTTTCCCAATCTTATTAGGAAAAAGGAAAAAAAGTCACCAGTAACAGGGATTCCCTGAACTGGCACCCTTTGAAGTTGCTATTGCTTTTATTTCACAGACCACCACCTGTCACTGTAAAGGTATGAACTAATCACACCAAGACAGCACTGCACCAACAGCTGTATTTACTTACATTGATTCCAACCATCAGGGGAAAAAAGAAAATAAAAACACAGCTAAGGTTGTTAAATGCACAAACATAAATAAATGTTTGCTCCTGACTTAGCAGCTTAAACAATAATAACAGTATTAGACACAAAATCCTGAGATTCAGTCACTTCTGTTCCATGAACATTTCAGGTTTTGCTGTAAATTTAATGGAATTTATGTGGAGGAATGAACAGACTCCCCAGTGAAAACATTTGTACTTCAGTGCTTAATATATACCATACCTGCTGTATATTAGAGCTGGAGTAAATTTAATTGTGTAACTGATGTTTCTTCATGCACACAGACTAGATAATAGCACAGAAATTCTGCACACAGTCTGTTTTAAAACAAGAATGAACAGCACTGTTAATGAGTTACAACGGTCATGTGATAAACAACAAATGCTGACAGATTCACTTCAGTTTATACAGTATTACTTGTAGATTCCATCTAAAAATCAGTCTTGAATTCTTTAACACTCTGAATTATTCCTGACTGAGGCAGCTACAAATGAAAGAATGTGTTTCAGTGGTAACCTACAAATGGTGAAATGACAGGGAAGCCATCTTCAGTAAGTGCATATGAAACATTGCCAGGGTAAACACAGATTGCTTTATTAAAAAACAATTTGATACCATGCAAAAAGCAGAGCATAGTTCACTTTTAGTCAGACCATTGAGCTAAGATTCTTTTTATGTCTACGTTACATGAAAAATTGATCTGGTAAGAAGTTTTAGAAACAGAAAAAAACCCAGCTAAACAGAAGCTAATGAACTTAAAAAAGTTCCACAGCTTTACCAGACAGGATGCATTCAATTTTACCACTAAATCACAAATACGCATATTCTGTGTAGTAGAATAGTAAAAACTGAAATAGAAAACAGTGAGATAGCTTTTTGCAACCCCAGCAGAAATTGTCATAGTTTTTGCTTACTTTTGACAGGAGTTTGTACTTGATACTTATCTTTCTTAAAAAAATTCATGTGTCTGCACACCATTAACAAACTTTATAGAAATATTTTAAGACAAGATATCAAGCACGTTGTTTTTCTAATTCTGAATTCTGTTCATAACATCAGAATGGTAAATTCTTAATATTATGATTTAAAATATTGTTAATAACGTATCAAAATAATTTACATAAACTCTTTTATTTATAACTAGTTCATCATCACAAAGCAACCCACATTATCAAACCACATGTTATTAGTACCTATGTCTCATGGAGACAAGTAATTTTCATAGAATAATAGAATCAATAAAGTTGGAAAAGACCTCCAAGATCACCAAGTCCAACCTTTCACCAAACATGACCATGCCAACAAAACCGTATCACTAAGTGCTGCATCCAGTCTTTTATGGAACACTTCCAGAGATAGTGACTCCACCGTCTATCTTCCTGGGCAGCCTATTCCAATGCTTGACCACACTTCCAGTGAAGAAACTCCTCCTGATGTCCAACCTGAACTTCCCTTGGCACAGCTTGAGGCCGTTTCCCCTTGTCCCATCACTGGTTGCCTGGGTAAAGAGGCCGCCCCCTACCTTGCTACAACCTCTTTTCAGGCAGTTGTAGAGAGCAATATGGGCCCCCAAGCCTCCTTTTCTCCAGGCTGCACAACCCCAGCTCCCTCAGCCGCTCCTAGGATTTACTCTTTAGACCCTTCACTCACTCTGTTGCTCTTCTCTGGACACGCTCCAGCCCCTCAATGTCTTTCTTGTACTGAGGAGCCCAGAACTGGACACAGCACTCGAGGTGTGGCCTCACCACTGCCGAGTACAGGGGAACAATCACTGCCCTGGTCCCACTGCCAACACTGTTCCTGATACAAGCCAGGATGCCATTGGCCTTCTTGGCCACCTGGGCACTGCTGGATCATGTCCAGCTGGCTGTCAACCAGCACAGACAAGCTGACTATGCAGGAAGTTAGCAGTGTAACAGTGACTGCACGGTGTACTGTTATAGGGCAATCACAACCTTTACTGGCATACGCTAGCTGGTACAGTGACATAAGCACTCTAGAAAGCAAGCTATGGATGTTCCCAAACCTCTTTCAGAAATGAATCCTGGAGGATTCAGCTGCAGCAATTTGAGACATTACCACTCAGCTCCCAGGACTGAACCTTCTACGTTCATAATCCACAATGCAACCTTCAAAGTAACAATCACCTGGATTTTACCAATCTTCGTGTGATTGACTGCCTGAGTTATCTGAAGATAGAGCAGCCATGGCAGAAGGCTTGTAGGTAGGACAGGTAGAAAACTTACCTTAAGCCATTAGAGATATATTCAGTAGGAGTTTCTCTGACAAAAGCTTGCTGTGGCCTGCAGTGAACACTGTGCTACAACATGCTCTGAGGATCCAGTGAAAGAAGTGAATAAATCATTTTCTTGATGCAGTTCAATAGCAGGCCATTACAGATAGCTATTCTAGTTTGAATGGTTTATTTCCATCTTTTAAAGATATCAATTTGAAACAGAAAGCAACAATCAATGTAAGGCACAGTACACAAGCATCTAAACAACTTTACTAATGCATTAAGGTGTGCTTTTATTACCCAATGATTTTATTTAAGTGGACAGAGAATTAAAGTGACAAGACATACTCTTTTTACTTCCTCCCCCCTTTTGCCATTTCCTAGCTCAAGTTTAGCAAAGATTCCACCAAATGATCAGCAAGCTGTCAATTTAAGAGAATGATCAAACAGATCTTCAAATACCTGTGGAATAATCCTCATGATGCCAAAGTTCTGTTACAAATGAATTCCGGTGTTTCTAGACACAAAGTGACAAAACCCAAAGCTGTAGGTACTGTCACACTAGGCATTCAACTGCTCCTTTGCAGAGGTAAATGTGCTATAGGACAGGGTGAGTGCACAGCATATTGGTGACAAGGAAATCACTGTGATTATGATTCATAACTTATCTTCCCCTACAAAAAACACATGACAGGAAGATCTCCAATTGTCTTCACATCCAGTCAGAGTTAATCAAAATTCCTTGAAGGTCTGTACTACCAGGGATGCTTGCATGTACTCTCAATTCTCAGATGTTGTGGAACAAGTTAGAATGGTCCATAAGGACTTCTTACCTCTTCATTAAAGGCTCTCTACTACTCTTTAACCCCCCTTCCTTGCTTGCCAGCATTTTCATGCAATTTTCTTTTCAAGAGAAAAGAAAACTTGGACTAAATCTTAGAAAGACAATTAAATATTCTCAATGTAAGTCTTGTGTAGAGTCATAGTTCCACTTCCAGCCTGTTATTCCAGATGTCAGACAAATATATTTTTAAATGGCAATGCGAAGGGCCTGTTCAATGGTTACTATTCATCACTTCTGGCTACTCAGTTCTTAGGAAAACAAGCAGACCATAAGAGCCATTAGATGCTTGAAACAACCATTTTAAGAAGTAAGTGTGCCCTAAGGACAAGTGTCCTCTTCTAGGTTGAGATGTTAATAGGACAAAAGAAATTAAATGCAATCTACTACTTGCTCAGTTGGTCGACTTAGCAAGGGGCTTGAAACCATGAAGTGAAACTGAGTGAATCCTGGAATTTTATTACATGCAGCACCTAGGAAAGAAAGAAAGAAAAAAAAAATTCTAATCTGTTACATTTGGGATTAGTGTATCTGTCATTGTATTTTATCATCTAAAGATCCAGTTACTGATTCTACTACAGTGGTATAATTATTCTTTTACAATCTGTTTAACCCAAGACATCTTGAAAGTATTTAATTTTTAGGTTAAAATACAGTACTACTGACTGCTGTAGTGCAATTAATGTCCTTATACTACAATTCAAAACAGTAACACAAGTCAGGAAAATCTCTCTTTCAATCCTCATTAATTTAATGAGTTCCTTCAACACTAATCTCTTAAACACAGAACTATAGGAAGTAAGAGATCAAAGAATAAGGAAAGCAGTCTACCTAAATAATCCACATTGATTAGCAAATTGTACTTCCTACTGATCTAAGAGTTTACTAATGAGATGCCAGGTGCAATGACTACCCTTAGATTGCTTTGAAGCTATGCTTAACATTCAAATACTCCCTCCATTATGCCATATCTAGGGAAGGCAAAGCAGTCTTTTTTTAAAACCTTCAAATTAATCATATACAGTCCAGGAAAACAAATGAAGGTTGTAAATATTTTTAGGTTTTGCCAAGACTTCCATAAATTTTGTGAAAGTCTAAGACATAAAAATGCAAAATTAAATTATCTCCAGTTTGCACTAGGACACAGCTGCCCTGCTAACCAGCATTCCATACTATGAATGGTCAGTACTTCTGCAGTCTTCTTTAAAATCTACAAACAGTTTTGTACATCTGTGATCTCGTAAGAGTCAAGCACCTTTGTCTGAAAAACAAAATACATACCATAACTTCCAGTTGTATTTGCACAAATGATAGCACCAAAGAACTTTGGAGCATACTTCTGGATTCTGGAAATAACTTTCTGACAGGCTACTGTTGGGTCTGTTCCCATCCTCATATATTCCACAGCTTGATAACTAAAGAAAAGACAACCCCATACCCAGAAAATAGGCATACTCAGGTTATATAATTTAAAATACCACTGAAGAGACCCTGTTTCTTTGACCAGTGGAAACACATGATAAATAATTTTTAGGCCAACTTCATATGGGCAATTATTACTCAAGTTCTACATAAAAAGCAATTAAAAACAAGACTAAAAAGGACTACAAGATGTCATCTATACCATCTATCATTCTATGGCAGGTCAAGTCAAGACGGAATGGTGATCATTTGCAGTAGAAGCAGCTAAGCAAAAGATCAGTTAAAGAACTGTAAGGAGCAGCGGCTTAGAGTAGCTTCTATTTTTCATTATATTATTAAGTTTGACATTAGAAGTAATTGCTAGTTTTCAAAAAGGCTAAAGCCAAGATAATTTTTTGAGAAAACTGAGTATTACATTATTGATAAATTACTGATTTCAGTAAGCATTAAAAAAATCTTTCAGAAAAAAATTAAGTTTCTGAAAACATAAAAATTGACATATTTTCTTTATTTTATGAATACAAAGGCACCATGTTTTGATCAGGAATTCGAGCCACTTTCAAACTTTTTACAGTGATGAAAAAAAGTCTAAGAGTAATCAAAATGAATTTCCTTTATATCTAAAGGAATTGCTTGAGATGAACTGTTTGCATTTCCAAAATGTCCTGAGAGGTAAAAAATTACTTATGTTGCCATTTTCTTTCAGAACCTGAAGATTAAATAATAACTCATGACATAACTTATAAGCAAACAACATTCGATCACTTTGATGAAAGATGCATATACCAAGACCTACTCTTTCTTACACTAAGACATCTACAGAGTGCATCAATTACAAATGTTACCAAAGTACCACAGAAAAGAACATATCTTCTATTTTCAGACTCCCTATTATCTTTGATTTATTCTAACAATCAAATAGGTTCAGATTATCTAAAGATAACTATCTGCATTTAAAGCTATATTTCACAGGGGTCTCTTCATTATCAAAAACTCAACAAGAAGTTACCTCTTCAAAGAAGGCATACAGAAAATATTAGCAATTTTTCCCCTTTCTTTGACACTTCCTTCACTTCTGGGAGGTTATTTCTAGTCTTTATTTTTTTCATGTGAGAGTATCTAAATATCATGGAGCTAGTAAAAATCTTTATCTATGAGGAATCAGTAATTAACCACCTAGTCTGGTGGTTAACCCACTGGTGCCGACATGAAATGTTGTAAGCATTACAGACAAACACTTCAGGCTGCTTAAGAGCAATCTAAGCTTTTACTGACTAACCTTATAGTGGAGACAAATTCACTACTAGTCTTGGTATGTTATATGATGAGACAGATAATTCATGAAGTTGTCAACTGCCTTGTATTTGAAAGACTGGCTTGGAACAGCTTGAAATTCACTGACGACATCTGTAATAAATATGCAACAGCTACCAGGCTTTCTTGGCTGCCAGAGTTTCAGAAAAGTCGCCTGAGCAATATGAAGGCCACTTCTTTATTATCCTTCAAGCATCAGTGCCCATTATGTTCAGCATGGATTTCCATAATTCATTCCTGCTGAGATCGACACACAAAGATGCTCATGAAGAGAACCATGTCTTACAGAGTTTATGCAACCACGGTGACAACACTAAAGCACCTCTTTCAGTTTCAAATTACATGCAATTACAAAGGATTGCTGCAGTGACACCTCCTGAGTGAGCTGAGACCCACGCCTCATCCTTTCTACAATTTATGATACTTTCCCACAACAAAATTCTTTGGAGAAGAAAGCTAACTAGTTCTGCTAAAAAGCATACAGGTTGGAAATATACTCATTACATGCTGCCTGTTTGCTCACAGCTTGGCAGTATTAAGGGAGCTGTCATCAAGATATTTAAGTCCCTTCTTTTAAGACAGATCATAAGAATAACTTGATTCTGCTACTGTTCTTTCCCCTTCCAATCCTTCCACTGCCACTTCAGCAGCCACTAAGTCGGACCATATTTTTAATCAATTTCTTCATTTGCTGCAGAAATCTAGCAAAGTCTGCCCTAAGGACAAACCTGGGTAAGAAGCGCATCATGATGTCACCATCCCCCGTGGCTGCAGCTCCTCCAGCTGTACTATCTGCATAGGATCCCGCTCCAGCTATCGGAGAATCTCCAACACGTCTGTGGTGAACAATGAAAAATAAAAACCAAACTTTGTCATCCTTACTGCCTCCAGCTGGCTTAGTATTAAACCCACAGGAGAGCAGAACAGGTAAAAAGGTCAACCCACTGCAGTCAAAAGTATTGTCTTTAAACTACCAGTAAAAGTGATCTGTGATAACCTGACTGACCTGAGGCTTAATCCACCTACAATGCACAACTGTCTGTTATTATACCGACTATAGTTAAGCCAGTGAGGTTTACCCTGTGGGCAACACTAAGCAGCTGGGGACATTAATATGTTCAGTAACTTGTTGCTAAATCCAGAAGTTGTCTGACTTGGTTGACAGACAGTAATCCTAACTGTGTAGAAACAGTATCTCAAAGGCGAAACACAAACCTGGGGCTCTGATTTTATGTACATTTCTTAGGAGACTGTGCACCTCTCCAAAATGCTTATTTGTCTCTGGTGCCTTGCCTTTCAAGTTGTCTCACAACTGTGCCAGTTGTTTGTGTCTCTGTATGGTGAATTAAGCAAGCTGAAAAGCAAGCATTTCCTCAAATAAGCACACATAGTCTTGCAACTAAATCAGCTTCTCAGTATTAGGATCTATGGCAAGTGCACAAAAACAAGCAAAGCCATTTTGTGATCTAAAGGTTAATGTTTTACACCCCAATGACAAGTTTAACGTAGGAAACAAGGTGGAGAAAAGAGCTTTTTTGTAAAATCAAGAGATACTAACCCTGGAATTTTGTGGATTGCACCATTAGTAGACGTCCCAGAAGCAACGGTTCCACTCACACCGATTACAACCATACCTACGATTTTCAACAGGGAAAAATCACATTCAGAAATACTACTAACGAATTTATTTAATTGGCACTATGCTTATCAAACAGAACCACAATGCCCAGACTATTCAAACTACTGATATCCTGAAGTACAAGAGTGGTACTCTTTAGGAAAACAAGTTCTTTTTAAAAGAGATTTGGAAACTTTTAGGATATATTACAAGAGCTCAAAAAGGAATGTGAAACAGTAAGTGCCACACTGTTCAGAGCTATATGTTGCTGCTGCCCAAGCAGCCACTGCCTCCTGATACACACCTTTGCTAACCAGTAGAGAACAAGTACCTGGTGTCACCACACCAAGCACCAATATCATCAGAACAACAAAGTTTGGAAATTATAAACAATGCTTGAAGGAAATTTAAAAAAAAGTCAGATGCATGAGCTTATATTTGGCAGAAGATGACATACTGCCTACCACAGTAACTAGAATTATATGACAGGCAACCAAATGTATGGATGTGTCTACCCCTTGCTAATTTTGTGTGAAAGAAAGCCACTGCCTCATACTAAAGAAGTTTAGATTGTCACTTGGAATCAGACTTGGGATCAGCTGCTTCTCCATTGAGCAACACTTTACCTCCATAGAGCAGGAGAGGGCATGAATTGCTGCTAGCGTAAAAGTCCAGTACAAACTGAGAGCCAAGAAGCAGAATTTGATGAGCTGAATTCTGTTTCTCTGACCTCACTAAGCACAGAAAAGACCTCTTCCCACAGAAAAGCTTCCTGACCAGCAAAAAGACTGGAAGGGCATTAGTTCCTACCAATGTCCTAAATGCATGCTGAATGAAGACTCTTAAAATGTGCTACTCACAGAGATATTTCATATGTAAAACAGTGGGGTGGGAGAACTTGAAATACTAATACAAAATACCATCATTTACTACAAAACAGCTTAGGACTACTTAATGGTAGATGAGTTCTTGAATTGTATTTAGCAGATTCCTCTCTCCTGACACTCCACATTTCTGAGTTTTCCAGCACTTACTGAAGACTGTTTACCCCAGTAAGTAAGCTAGCTATCAACTTAAGAATTTGGTAGGTCACCTGACTTTTGTAGACCATTAATTGATTATTAGTAGGATGAACTAGAAACAAAGGAGAAAGAGTCACACTTGAAACAAGTTGTTAATTCTTGGTATTGTAAAGACCATCAGACAGAAAGTTCTGGATTGCTAAACTGAGAAAAAACCAAACTAAACCAAAAAGTGCAAGTTTCAAGACTACAAAATATAAAGCTTTGAAAGACATGAATCTGTAACTGCTCTAGTCCTTCGTCTGATCTGCTCATTAATCAACTTATAGGCTTAGCAATTAACTGTCCTCAATTAGTAAACTCTCAGAAGTTTTTGGGACTACTACTGCTAACCTGTTTTAAGCATATTAGTTTCTGTAGAAATTTACTGATCTAGAAAAAAGCCAGAATAAATGAAAAATGAAAGCAAACTTTGTTTTATAAGCTTAAGAAGTGTGACAAATACTGCTTTTAGTTGGCAACAGGACTAATGGTTTACTCATTTCTCCTACCACTGCAAGGCCTTTTAAGTTGGTCTGACAGCAACAACATAATCAAGATAAACATAATTATTTTTAACTTAATCAGTTTTTAAAGCAACCACAGCTGCCCAAGCAATTACGCCAAGGTATCTGTGGGAAAAGCAGTAGGACAATGAACAACAGCTAAGGGCAAAAAATGAAGCAAGTGGCTGTACGGTCAGTGAACTGGAAAAAAACCAAAAACAAATCCTGCTTTTAGGCACTCCATCCTAACACATAAGTAACAGAATCTTGAAACCACTACAAACAGGAAATAATTCCTATATGAAATACTTTCCTTTAAATCAGAATGACTTAGTCATTAGAGGAATGAGAGAAAACAAAGATCAGCATCAGAGTTACCAAAAGTTGTTACCAATAGTATCATGGTTACGAATGCTTCTTTTTGAGCTGGTCTGTTCTTCTTTGTAAGTTACTTCTTCAGGCCGTTTATATGGTCCACAGGATTTTGAAGAGTCCGGCACCACATTCTGTAATTAGTTTGTGATTTGAATGAATAATATAGCATGTTCAATACAGATAAATTTAAAAATACTCCAATCAATACCTATGATCTACCATACAGGCATAAGATGCCCAGTACTTAAACCACAGAGATGTACTGAGATCCCACAAATTGTTTTGCTTAATGAATAAAGACTGATACTTGGTATTATACAGCAAAAAGATTTTCCTACTGGAAAAGTTATGTTGTTCAAATTAAAGACTCTCCTTTTCTCAACTGACCAGTCAAAAAAACCCCAAAACCAGTGTACAAACATGTAAAAATCTGTAACACCCGAAGCAAAAAAAAAAACCCCATCCAAACAAGCCAAACAGGTAAGTTTAATGGACATCTGCACTAACCTGATGTATTCACAGGTCTGCAAAAAGCCTCTCAGCTAACTATTTAAAGACCTTAATTGCTACTGTAAGGTTTTCTTTCAGAAATTTATACATGCATCAAAAAATACATGCCCTGCTTTGTTTATTTTGGTAAGTCCTGTCCCAATTAAGAACTAAAAAATACCTCCCACACCAAAATACTACTGCAGCAAGGTCAAAACCAGCAGGATCTAAGAAATAAGAACCAGACACACACACTCCCAAGTCTAGCAAGTGCTTAGTAATACCAAGTTTTTCTGTTTAATAAGCAAAACTTCTTTTTCTTCACATGTAAAGTGTAACTTCAATATAAGCTGAAAGGAAGAGGCAGTGCTGCATTACTGACTTTCTAAACCTCCCCCCTTTCACAGCCATCAATTCACTGTACCTTCCAGTAGTTTGGCTGACAGCTTTGATTAAGCCACTCTGAATACAGTGAAAGGGATTTCTGGGTAGTTAAATCTTCATATGGAAACCCCATTCTTACAGCAAACAGGGAAGCTTGAAAAGCAAGAATAAAAAAGAAACATTGATTTATTCACAATTTTATGTATTTTATGATAATGCATTCATGTTGTTTTTTTTAGAAATCAAGAAATTCTACATCCTTTGTGGAGATGAGAAATACATCTTCAGGGAGCAGGATCAGCCATTAGAGTGATGTAGAACTGCAGTAGCCAACTCTCACTTCACAGGCATTAACATAAAAGTTTTCCCATTGAAAGAGAAACAAATTCAACTCTGTAAATCAACTGGACGCAAATAAAAGTGTGGAGCAAGAATGGCCTAGGCTGTGTGGGTCACAGAAATAAGTAAGTCATATAAATATATTTTCCTTAAAAAGCTAGTTTTCTTATTAAATATAAGTAACATAGAAGCACAAAGTTTGCCATTAAAACTCTGATAATTGAAAACAATCCACCAGCTTACATAACATTTCACTCCTTCCTTGCAGCTTTAAAAGCAACTGCATCCTTGTTTTGAAAATTAATGTAGTACATGCCAAGAGAAAAAGAAATGTGAAAGAAATACCAACACAAGCAATGAAAGAATGCTACATTTCTAAGAATGACTTTTATCATTAGGCAAAGGGAAAAAAGATCAACTCTTCTTTCATCTTTTAGCTGTAGATACCTTTGATATTACCCAGTAACAGATAGTGTTGCTAGGTTCAGATGCTTGAATTTTTATTATCAACCCTTGATAATAATGTCACTATAATACACAGCTGAACAAACTTATTGAGTCCAAGAATTAAGAGAAGCCTTCAAATATTTCTGGACTGCTTTTCTATGTTTTTCTTAAAAACTGACACAATTAAAGTACCTTAGCACTCAGAGGAAAAGAAAACTGACAGCTTCAATTAACAGATACTTTTTTTCCCCCTTACAGAACAAGCAGGCATGATTTGGGGTTTTTTTTGTTTGCATTTTTTTTGCAAGATAAGACTGTGCTTGTGCATGTTTGTCAGGAATACTTTTATAATTTTTGAAACATTGTTTCTATTTCAAGAAGCAGAGTTCCTCATTTTTACACTCTGAACTGTTTACTTGGATTATTGGTCTATTACAAGAACAAGAAGAGAAAAAGGTCACCATGATTATGAAGCTTTCCCATCTGTTAGAGACAAACAAGAAAATTTCTTGGCAATAACCAAAACAGGTTTTTTCCTTCACTTGTAATCATCCTGCACTGAATATTCCTCACCAGACTCTCTACACTAAGATATGTAGCCTTTATTGCTAGTTTTCTAAGACTTCCCCAAAAAAATTAAGGCAACAAATGGAGAAAGCAGTTCTTTTAACAATGCAAGAACTGATGAGTGTGGTTATCTGTATCTGTTCAACAGAAGCTACACCACTGTCAAGAAGAAGACCCAGGGAACTGGGTCAGCTGGTCAGCCTCACCTTGATCGCTGAGAAAATGGAACAAATAACCCTGGAAATAATTTCTGAGCACATGAAGGACAAGTACGTGATTAGGAATAGTCATCATGGCTTTGCAAAAGGGAAGTCCTGCTTCATCACCCTGATAACCCTCTATGATGAAACAGTTCAGTAGATGAGAGGAGAGCAGTGGCCATTGTGTACCTTGACTTCTGTAAGGCTCTTGACACTGGCTCCTATAAGATGCCCAAAGAGCAAGTTGATGAAGTATGGACTGGATGAGCAGACAGTGAGGACTGAAAACCGGCTTAAGGGCTTAGCTCAGAGGGTTGTGATCAGTGGTAGGAAGTGCAGTTGGAGCCAGTAACTAGCAGTGTCTCACTGGGGTTAATACAGTGTCCATAAAACAACCTGGCCAGACAAGGTTTGGTTCTGACGGGCAGCAAGGTTGAGTGACAGCCAGCAACATGCCCTTGCATCAAAGGCAGGTAACAGTGCAAGCTGGGCTCCAGCATTATAAGAGTGCTGCCAGCAGGTCAAAGGAGTCATCTTTTCCTTTACTCAGCCCTGGCAAGGCCACACAATGGAGTACTGGGTCCAGTTCTGGGCTTCTCACTACAGGAGAAACATGGACATGCTGGAGACAGCCTAGCAAAGGACCACAAAGATGACTAAGGGACTGGAACATCTCTCCAACGAGGAAAGGCTGAGAGAGCTGGGACTGTTCAGCCTGGAGAAAAGAAGGCTCAGGGGGGATGTCATCACTGTATATAAATAACTCAAAGGAAGGTGCAAAGAGAACAGTCAGTCTGGTTTCAGTGCTGCTCAGTGACAGAACCAAAGGCAATGGGCACAGACTGAAACATGAGGTTCCCTCTGAACAACAAGAAACACCTTGAGTGTGATCAGTGGCACAGGTTGTAGAGTCTCCATCTCTGGAGATATTCAAAAACATCTGGACAGAGTCCTGGGCATCCAGATGTAGGTGGCCCTACTGGAGCAGGGGGGCTGAACCAGAAGACCTCAAGTCCTTACCAACATCAACTATTCTGTGATTCTGTAATACATCCTCTTCTTTAAGTTGTCTATGTACCAAAGGTTTTAAAATACCTAAATTTCAATTTTTTGAGTCAGAATAAACAGAACTGTTAAGGCTATTCAGGTGTAATTGCATTCTAACAGGTTGAAAAATTGTTTTTAACATCAGAAACAAAATTTTTATATTACTTTCACTAAAGTTTTACACATAGGAACGATGTACAGGACATAAATTTTAAAATTATCAACTCGTTGAAATTAATGCATGCCACAGCTTGTCTCTTCTTTTCTAATGTCAACCACTCATAAAAATGCAACTTTAGAAGACATGCAGACTTCCCTGGATTATATCTCTAAGTATATTCAAATAAAAGTGTAGCTTAGTTATTGGGAGAAAAATATGGAATAACCTCAGCAATTTTGCATCTTGAATAAAAAATGCCTGCAGAGATTCCATGCATTTATATGAAAAGGTTCTACTATTCTAGCTAGCTTTTCTTGTAAATATTTCTATTTAGAAAATAAACTGTTTGTTCTCTCACGTGCCAGTTTGAAGGTTTAAATGTATTTCTTTTTATTCACCATTTCTTTCACCCAAGTTCCAATTTCCCAAAAAAATACATTTCTTCAAAAGAGATAGTTTTTCTCAATTTCTCCACTGCTTTCATTAATTCATTAACATTAAACACCATCTCCAAATTTTATTCAGATAAATCTTCAGCTTTCCCATCTTTCTTTTGCTATTAGTGCCAGACATTTTCTTCTGAGGAAGCTATCACTGACAGTAAGGACTCAGCGTAACAACCTTGTCCACGTGCCTCCACTAGGCAAGGAGATGTCTACTTAGGTTGGAAGACATATTTTAAATCAGCACTTTAATCCTTCTGTTTCTTAATTTTCCTTATCTTTTCTGCTCATTCTACTGATTAAAATTTCAAAATACTGTGGTAACTAGCAATGACAGGCAAATGAGTATTAGGAGTATCTCTCCCTCCACTATTTAACACCTGACCAATTTCCTTTTCTGCACTACCTGTGAAGTATCTCTAAGCAAAGCCACTTGTAATCACGGTCAACTGCCTTAAATTAAACAGAATCTGCAGGTTTCTCTGTTCAGACCTTCTGTCAAACTGTATCCTCACCTCCCAAAATTGTTCCCTTTTACTCCACCAAAAAATTGCTCTTGCACTTACTTCTGTACATGCTAATTCCTTCAAGAATCTTCTATCTTTTCTCATCAATTTCAAAGCACTTGAATCACCATTAATGCTCAGATGTCATTTTCCACACTTATCTCCATATTTCTTTCTGAGCAGGTACAGGCTCAGAGCAGGC
Organism: Corvus kubaryi; assembly: GCF_017639235.1. Classification (NCBI taxonomy): domain Eukaryota; kingdom Metazoa; phylum Chordata; class Aves; order Passeriformes; family Corvidae; genus Corvus; species Corvus kubaryi. The sequence continues at coordinate 4,710,278 of NW_024582083.1, forward strand.
TTCTTAAAAGACAAGAAGCCTGTTCACCACTCACATACCTCTGGGGAATGTACATCTCTTTTTGAAACTGGTTTAATTTTACTAACAGCAGCCTGTATTCAAAAAGCTCAACTAAGCCTCCAATTTGTTATTGCTCTTTTGTTGTGCCTGGGAGTACAGCCTTTAATGGGCTTTTTTACATTTAAGTTCTCACTAATACTTTTAGACTATGAAAAACACTAATCATGCCCAATATATACTAAAATATTAAAATTTAACTCTAGTGTCTATTAATTCTGCAATTCCTTTGAAAAAATTACTTCATGGATTTAAATGCTACATTCACATCTAACAGTTTCTATAGTGTCTTTTAATAAATCATCTTTGATAACTTGGATATCAGTAATATTAGCAAAGCCTTAGGATTACAAGTCAATATTTGCAGTTAAGCTGGTCTAAAAATAAACCTATTTCATACACACAGAATGACAGAATAAACACTTTTGAACTATTTGAGTAGATTGATTTGATTGTCAAGGAATTCTTCCACCCATATTACCCAGATTAAAACATGGTAATTCCAACAGGAAGTGTTTTAAAATGAGGGTTTGACTTGGAAACAGTTAAAGGAGTAATTACCTGACTCTCCCACTAGTAATGTATGCTTAGTGTACTCAATGACCTTTCGTGCTACACCAATTGCATTTTTCACACGCCTGAGATCTGCAACAGCCCCGACTTCCATAGTGTTGCTGGAAACAAGGAATATTTAAAACTTATTAAAACTATGAGAATAACTGCACATTTTTTACTAGACAAAATCTGTTCTCACCTAAATCAAAAAGCTTGCTCCTTCAACATAATGCTTTAATTGGTCTGTGCCACAGACAGATGGCATCACACTAGTAGGGAAAGACTGCCTACATATATTGTTTCCTTTCACAGGCATGGAGATGTTGCTCAAGAAACAATACCTCCATTCACAGTAATATTTTCAGTAGAGTCACTATGTTATTACATAAACTCATAACATGAACCACACACTTGCAATTACTTTTTAATCAGGACAGCTTTAAACAGCAAATAAATTATTGAAAACAATTGCTCCAAAAGTGAAATATTTATGGACTGAATGTAAAGGGAAAGCTAACAATGCTGAAAACCATCTGTTTTGCAACTGCTATACCTAGAACTGGATTACTGCACTACAAGTGAAGAGCCATTTCCTATTCTTCCACCAATCAGGTATGTTATTTTTCCTAGTTCCACAAGTTAGCTTGTCCCATAGTCAGCCCCAAAGCAACAAGATCTTGTAACAACCCTTAGGTGCGCTAAAAATTACAGGGATCATTTTTATCTCTGTGCAGTTTCCTTACCCATCCATAATCATTGCATCCAGAGTTGTTTCTCCACTTTCATCTGGGCTTCCTCCGTATCCCACACTCCCATCACACTGATCGATCTCACACTGACCACAGCCTCTCTCGACTGCGTCCAGCTCTGAACCTCCCAACTCTAATACTCTCCAAGCTGTAATAAACACAAATAATTAAATGTCACCAGGGAAAAGAGTTTTCACTACTGTTTTAAAGATGGACGTGATGCAGGTGCACTACATAAGTGGATAAAAACCAGCAAACTATAACTTACCGATTATAGCCAAAATATAAATATAACCAAAAGAATGTAAAGCATTACTTTTCTAAATATTCTTTTTCTTGCATACCTGATTAGTGTTTCTGACTGAGAAACAGAGCTTTTCTTCTGACTGAGATATTATTTACTAACAATCATCACAAGTTCTCTGTATCAAATAACCTTCTCTGCCCAGAACCAATCATTACTTGGTAGCTGCTTTTTTAAAGCCTTCTGGGAGAACAAAGAGGGAAAACCAAATCTTTCATCTCAAAAAAAAAGCAAAAAAAAAGGCCAAAAAAAAAAGATGCCCTCAAAAGCTTTTATGAGAAAATTGTGTCCAACTGCAGAATAAAAAGGTCTAAACCTACATCAACAACTAAGTAAGCACAAAACCAAAGTGAAAATTATATATAAGAAATTAGATCTCCACGTTCCCCTGTTCAACCCTTAGTTTTCTATTCCTCAGGATCTAGATCATGGTGCAGTTTTGTAAGACTATGTCAAACGACATGCCTTGAATACACTGAGTCTGAAGGCATTGCACATACGACATTTCACAAGGTTGGACCTCAGACAAGATCTTCTGAGGTGCCTGAGCTTGCTGGCAGTCTCAGTCCTCCTTATTCCTATTTGTGCTGCCTCTGGCACTCTGTCACCTGACAGACCCAGCACATGGGAGGCAGCAGTTGCACACAGCCCAGCTCTTTCTGGCTGAAGTAAATCAGCTCAAGAAGTAAACCACTGTCTCAACCACCTCAAGAAGCCTCATCATCACAGATGATGCGTGCAACTGCACGAAGTTACTTGCAATAAAGACTTAATACCATGCATCCAACTCCACACATGCTTGCCTCTATTACAAACTTCAGTGTGAGGAGTACTACTCTAATTCCTATTACCTTTATTGCCTTGAGTAGTTTTAGCACAGGCTTTCAGAAGCTGCAAAGCAAGAGCCTTGCAATTTTCATGAGTGTATTTCACTTATGACCAACAGAAGGCTTTACTGATAACTCATTTCACAAGCAAGAATTCTGTAGTAAGGAATTATTTACAACAATTATTTTATTTCAATAAAATAATCTGCAAGTCTTTTAAAATTACTATTCACAGCTAATTTATGTTGCCATAGGAAAATCTGCTTTGACTGTCAACAATGCATCACAAAACATGAGTTTCAAAAAAATAATTTAACTACTTAAATCTTTAGGGGGAAAGAAGGAATCTCAAAAAAAACACCTTTAAAAAACACTGCAAAAAACCACAGGAGTGCAAACCACATTACTAGCAAAACTATGTCTTCAATCTAGCTTTCCCACAGTTAATAACTCCACTCTTTAGTTTTAGGGGGTTTTGGTTGTTTTTTTTAACGTTATCTCCCAACGTGGGAAGTTAAACCATTTGCTTGCAGGCTCTCAGAGGCAGAGAGAAGGAAGGGCGAGCTCCGGGGCTTGGCCCTTCCCATAGGAAAGGTAACCCTTTCCAAGCAGGCCGAGGCACCTCCCGGTGTCTCCCCGCCGGCAGCGGGGCTGGCTCTGAGCCGTGACGGGGGAGCAGCAGCCCGGGCCCTCCACAGCCAGAGCCGCTTGGCACCCGGGTCACAGCCCGCTCCTTCTGCCCACACATCAGCCCGGTCACGCCTGACAGACTCATTTTTCCTAAAGCAGCACCAACACCCAGATCCACCTGGCGGCCCCTCAGCAGCAGGGCACTGCCGGAGGGCACCGAGCCGCGCGGCACAGCACCGCCCCACCCGCTCCGCTCCAGCTCGGGGCCCGCCGGGACACCTGTCTCTGCGGCCGTCCTAAACGCCCAGGTGTTGATGACTACAGGCAGGGCGGCCGCTGAGGCGGCGCCCGCCGGCGTCAACACGGCGAATGAAAAGAGCGCGACCACCGCCCAGTGCCGGCTCCCGTCCCGTCCTGCCGCCATCGCCGCCCGGGCCGGCCCCGCTCGGCCGCCTCCAACCAGGCGGCTCTGGCGGCGCAGGCGCGCTCGGCCTGGCCGTGACTGCGCTGCCCGCGGGCGGTGCGAACGTGGCCGGGCCCGCGGCTGAGCGCAGTCGGGGGTGGAGCTCTGCAGCCCCGTGTCGTGGCAAGGAAAGCTACGCCGTCAGCAAAGGCTGAGGCCCACGCCCACAAATAGGATTTGAGTTTCACAGAATCTTAGAATGATTTGGGTTAGAAGGGTCCTTAAAGATCACCTCGTTCCAACCCCCCTGCCATAGGCAGGGGCACCTTCCAGTAGACCAAATTGTTCAGAGACCCATCCAACCTCGTCTTGAACACTTCCAGGAATGAGGCATCAACAGCTTCCCTGAGCGGCCTGTTCCACCCTCGCAGTAACGAATTCTTCCCTAATATGTAATCTAAACCTGCTCGCTTTCAAATTGAACGCGTTCCCCTTGTCCTGTCACTACGTGCAATTCTAAACAGTCTTGCCTCATCTTTCCAGTAAGTTTCCTTCAGCTACTGGAAAGCTGCAATTAGGTCACCCGGAAGCCTTTGCTTTTCCAGGCTGAACAACCCCAATTATCTCAACTTTTCCTCATAGGAGAGGTGCTCCATCCCTCTGATCAAGTTAGTGTGGCCTTGCTCTGACAGGTCAATGTCCTTCCTCTGTTGGGGTCCCAGAGAGGTGGATGCAGTGCTTGAGGTGGGATCTCACCAGAGCACAGCAGAGGGGCAGAATCACCTCCCTTGACCTGCTGGCCATGCTGTTTTTGATGCAGCTTTTTTATTGAGTCTGGGTGTCTGTTACATCCAGCCTGCTTGTGCGGGGCCCCCAGCTGCCGATGAGATCGCCAGCAGTGCTGAGTGCAGGAGCTGAGCTGTGGTGGTGTGAGGGGCTGTGCAGCAAGCAGGGCTGTAGGATGGGGATAATCTCCACCTAAACTTATGAGATCCACTTCACGTGCTACCTTGCTAACATGGATGTCTTTCTCAAAAGTGCCTTATGGCACAGGGACATTTCTGTGAAGGGCATGTTTTGGGACCTACTACAGCCAAATAGTTTATGGGAAAATTTGTGAAAAGCCTTGCTTTACAGAAATCATAAAATGTATAACAAGTCATTTCTTAATTCTGCCCCTGGCATCCAAGGTTTTCATTATAAACAATTACCAATAGTTTAAAGCCATTTGACCCTTGTCGTAGCAGTCTGACAGTTTCCAGGTCCAAAGGCTCACCTGCTGTAAGTGCAATTTACTGGCTTGTGTTCAGGGCTGATTATGTTCAAGGACTCTCTGATCATCAACCAGCTATTATATCTGAACAACATGATAAAAAGGTGACTTTTGTTTCTATGTGGATATAAAATCTACTCTTTTTTTTTTTTTTTTTCAAATACCCTTTTGGCTTGTCCTCATTACTGCTTTTCAATATATAATGGGCCAAACTCAATTACAGTTTACCAGCAATTTTGTTGGTCTTGTATTTGTACTAAGAGGGGATACTTGGACCTCATGTGTGACAACCTCAGGTTTGTAGGCACATATAAATTGTGAGTGCACCCAAGCTGGTTTAAGAAGCCCAAAGCAATATTATTTTTATTACAACAAAACATTCCACAGCCTTTGGAATTAAATGATTGCCATGAAAGAAATGTATTATCCTTTATTACAGAAGTCACAAAATAATAAAATACAGTATTGGGTTTGACTTCAGTAATAGCATGGCCTTGGTTTCAGCCATTTCTCAAAAGCAAAACTACAAGTAGTCTAGAGAAACCTTTACTCAGGTAAATGCTGTTAGCTGATTTATTTCTGCTATTACTGTTCTTACTTCTGTTACATATTTCTGTGTGAAGCAGTTAGGCAAGGGAGATGGGGCAAAATACAGATCCGAATTAATGTTAGCTGAAGGGAAAAAGAGCAAAATATTTTCAGGAAATAAATTTAGTAATAAGTAAAAAGAAAAATATAATCCAACACATTCATAAAGTGGACACATTAATGATATTTTTCAATACAGTTTTCTTTTAGCGAGATAAAATGGACTGTTATGAAAGAAAACCACTTTAATATGGGTGTCAATCAAGTAAAAGTATTGACTGTGATGGTTTCATCTGCAGGCTGAGCCTGCACAGCTGTGGAGAGAATGTTTTGTATGACTTGAAACAGCATAACATTATGCTTTGAGGCTCATGCAGAAATTCAGTTGGTTTGATTTCTGTGTCATGCTTTCTAACTGGCGCTCAAATGTGAATGACTTCCTGCTAGAAATAAATGCAATTTTGAATCCATGCTTTACTGCATACAATGCTATTTAGTATATTTTTATACTGTGTGTGAACAAACCCACAAAGCAAATACTAGTTTCAGATACACTGTGTAAAACCAGCAGCAAGATCAATAAATCTCTCTTCCTACATGTTGAAAGCTGAGGAGAATTTGAGCAGAGTCTGTCCAAAGCAGCTCTGCAAGTCTGTTCTGGCTACATTCATGGGCTGTTGATTTATGTTCCGTCTCTCACATAAAGTATTTTAAAATTGGTCTTGGGATTTAAAACTTCTGTGTATTTTCTTAAAAATTCCCTTTTTAAAAATTACTAACAAAAAATTGTTTTATATCAGGCCTTCCTACATCAGCAGTGGAAATGCCCCTTCATCTGTTTGTCCCCAATACTTACTGTTATCTTAGAGACTATAGCTAAGGTAAATGGTGATACTAGTAAGCTTTTGCCTCTGCTGCTAAAAAGCAAATCAATGTTTCTGCAAGGAGAATTTTTGTTCAAATGTATATTATTGAAAGAATATTCTAGAGAAAGACTTGTATGGACAAGGGATTACTGAGAGGATCTACAGCAGACAACACTGACTGGATGGCACTGAGTAATTAATGAAAACACAGGAGGAAGTTCACCTCTTTCACTGAGAGGGTCTGTTCCTGCAGTGGCCAAATTCTAACCTCAATTATATCTGTGTGACCTAATCTAGCACCATCTGTTAAAAAATGCGTGCCTAGCTCCTTTTTGCTGTCTCAAATTTTCTCTAAGTGTGCTTTGAAAGCTAATTAAGTATTGTAGTTATATAGTTATGTAATTTGTTTACATTTTAATCTTAATTTTACTTAAATTTTCTAATATTAACATAAACACATGAGAAGAAAACATAAGAATAATTCCCTTAATAAAAGTAATCAAGTTTGATTAGCACTTGCTAATTAAAATGTAGTTTTAAATAACTATGTGTTGTGGTTTTCTATTTTGAGTAGATTTGTAGAGGCACTGTACTCTTGGGTCTTAAAATTCTTTTTTTTTCTCTTTCAGTCCTTTTTTTTTTTCTTCTAGGAATACATGTGTTCACTTATTCACTGAACAACACTGGAAAGAATTAACAGATTTAGATTTATTCATAGTGAGTATCTTTATCAACTACCTCTCAAATCTGTTAGGAAAGACCCTTATGCCTTGTCTCATGCTTGAGAAGAGCTATGTGTAAACATTTTCAAAGCTACTTAGTTATCCTCACCTGAATTCCCCATAAAACTCATCATCAGTGTATGATCTGTCAAAGTGTATAAAATTTGAATCACATGATTACCCAGACCTCTGCTTCCCATACTGTTTCATGTCTTCCCCAACAATCTTTTTCCATGCGTTACATGTTGTCTTTCACTTCTACTGTGAGGTCTTTTGGGTATGGGTTGTCATTTCTTTTTAAGTTTGTACAGCGTATAGCACCAGTGTGATACTTTAGCACTCTCTGATCCTTGGCAATATGTTAATGAGCACTAATATCAATAACGAGAAAAAAATACAGATGCTAATTACAAAAAACAAACAGCCATCAATGATAACTAAAAAATAATTGCAATGCTTCCATTGCCAAATTTCCTTTTATCACTTTTTTTTAAAAATCAGATTCTAAGTTATAGTAGCTTCCTTTATTCCTTTGTAACCTCAAAATAATTATTGTCACATCATGTCACAGAGTAATATGTTCTTACAGTATTATTTTGCTCTGTTGTTGCATTCTGTCTCAAAACAAGTTATGGGTAATATATTTCCTTTTCATAATTTCTATACTGGTCCACTGCTGTAATAAAGTTGTCATATGGAACATGTAATTGACCACATTGCGTTTTTGGAACTGCTTTTGTTTATTACAACTCTTTGTAACTTTCTGATATCTTCATAAATGTAATCCATGGCAATAGTAAACTTCTTGGACAAATACAGCCAGTTACTGTTTGCTTCACCCAAGTCTGAGAGTTACCTTGACATTGTTAAAGTTTACAGTATTGGAAAGAAGCTAACGACAACCTTTTATTATGCAAATATTAATATAGGTATGTGGCAACTTATGATGTCTATATCTGTTTCAAATGGTTTGAATATGCTTACTAAGATTTTAAACAGGATTCTCACTGAATTAGGGTTATCCTACACTACAGTGTGTATCAGCACATTCAACACTGCGATATTTTCATGGTTAGAACATGGAAAAGCAATAAATAGTTGCTTTAGGAGATAATTTACTACGTGTAAGACCCAGCTTTGAAAAGAAAACTGTGTTGTCTGTGCATAGTGCTTTCTCCAAAGTGTTTCTCTGTAGTCTTTTTTAGGACTAATAACACTAAGGACACTAATAATGTCATTCTGTGTGTTTGCCATGTATTCCATTGTACAAACCATCCCCCTTGTTTTATACTGGCTTCCATGTCTCCTACTTAAGTTCAGCCACATAAAGCTTGCTCTAAGTTATCACATCCCCATAATGTTCAGCATAAACTGAAACTTCAGTTCAACTATTGTAAAACTTTGAAGACAGGTTTTAAGAATGCATCTAAGAAGAAATAAAGAGCCAGTTCCTACTCCATGATGTCTGAACTGGATATATCCATAGCACCGCACTGTTTCCTAACCACTCAAGAAATGCACAAATCAGGTCAAAGTTATTTTGAGACTCTGTTTCAGCAATATACCTGCTATTCAATTACTGTCCTTTGCAAGTTCCACTGAAGTCTGATACCAATCACAGGGGTTATTAAGTAGGAAATGTGTCTTTTTTGGCTTTGGACTGACAAACTAGGATCTTGAACAAAAATCCTCTTGGTAACTTTTTGCCAGCTATATTTTAAGATAAGATGGCTGAGATACAAAACACAAAAATACAAAGTTATGACCTACCACTACATTTTAAAGTTCATTTTTGTGCCAGAAATTGGTCTTCTCTACTGATTAAATCATAAGATATAATGTCTAGAGACAAGAGGGCAAGCCAGTGGTTAAGCAGCAGGTGTGAGTCTGAATTTACTTACTTTGTGAGGCTTTAGTCTGGTTATATGAATATAATAATCTCAGCCTTTCCTGGTCACACAAGTGCATCAACACAGAATGTAAAAGACACTATGTAGGTTGGAACAAGGGCAGAATTTTGCTTCAGATTTTGTGTTTTCATTCTATATAAGTGTTTCTCAAATTCTAAAAACTTTTACTTGAGAGAAAGGAGTTGTTTTATACATTTGCTGTCATCTTTGATTTTCACTTTTGGAATATTGTTATGACTTAGACTCATAACATATCCTACATAAAAGTCAATAAAATGTATCTCTTCCTAGTTTTCTTCTATGCAGGGTTGTGATTTTACAATTACTTTTTAGACTTGAAAGGAGAGGCTGCGTTGCTTTTGTAGCATAAATATGAATTCAGATTTGAATAAGTAACAGTTAAACTGACCTTTCAGACCCTTACTGCTATGGGTGGCACCATTAGGTTCATTGGGGAAGTATCTGGTAAATGACTACTCCCTCAGCAGCAGCAGCACTTGTTAAGTTACGAGGCACGTAGGGCACTTGCTTGGAGCTCTATGCTGTGCAGGGGCATGGCCATTTGAGAAAAAAGGGATGCATATCTAACCTTCTGACCTGCAACTCCCTTAGTCTCTAATAACACATGTAACGGTGTGTGAGACACCATTTCAGAATTCATGAATTACAATAGTCTGTGGTCATCGTTACATTGTCTTGACTTTCATGAAAACATTAACATACACCTTTACAGAAAGAAAAATCTTAAAATATTAAACCAAAATATCACAAAATAGAATTACTAAAATTGGTCAAGACCAGTGTCTTTATGGCCTGTCAATTTTCCCAGTATTCTGTAGCTGCTCTTTATTTAGAAGAAAATCTAGATTTGCACCAAAATTTGAAATTTAGCAACCTTGTCAATCACTATAGCAATAACATCACTTAGGCTTTAAAGGAGCTGTAAGACTTGATAAAGAGCTGGATGTGTTGAACTGAATCTATGGTGTTACTGTAGACTTCCATTCAAACAGAACTTAATTTTCAGCTGCTTTGGTACCAAACACCTTTTTTGTGACTTGATAAAAATTATCAAGCTTTTAAAAAAATTAATAGTGTTTGGGTTTGGGATGTAAAGAGAATTTCCAGAATTTTTATTTAAAATATATATGTGCATAAACACTACACATTTCTTATTAAGGTGAACTATGTTACCATCTTTCCCTCTATTTATCTGAACTTATTTGTTGTGTTGTGTGTTCTACCATGTGCTCTTTTCTTCATGTGTTTGAGGGACAGCTGTGTAGGTTGGGGGAATATCTGTTGAGCTGGCTCTAGCTGCCTGTATTTCGCTTGGAGATTCCAATTCATAATCACAAGCAATACAAATATAGGGGTGACTAATACTTTGCTGGAATTACTCTATGAGCTTGTTTACATGAAATCTGTGTTAAGACTAATAGATGTATTTTTGCTTGGATTAACATCTGTACTGACAATTAATTCACCAGAAAATACCCAGGATTTTCATGCTTATTGTGCTTTACATAATAGGACTAATTTATCATGACTGATTCTCCTGTAAGCAGAATTACCAGAGATGTAGTATGAAAAGACATCATTTATATTTGCAAATATGTATTTGTACCATATGACATTTCAAATATATGACAGTTCAGTCATGGTCTTAGCCTAGATCCACAAAATTATTTTAAGCCCCCGAATCATGTTTTTATTCCCAAACTACCAACTATGTGGAAAGTACAGACAGAATAGGAAGAAGAACCCAAATCCCTTTGTAAGTGTGGCCTGGCCTATGGCTAGTTTCTGAACAACTGACTTAAGTCAAAGATGTATCTTTGAAATATTATCCCCTGAACAGACAGCAGTGGATTAATTGATGTGGTTCTTAGGGATATGGTTTAGTGGTGGACTTGGCAGTGCTGGGTTAATGGCTGGACTTGGTGATCTGAAGGGTCGTTTCCATCCTAAATAATTCTGTTATTCTGTTAGTCTAAACAGAACACCCTGAACTTAAACAGAGGACAGGCTGACACACTGTCCCTAGATCTGTGTCTTCTGCATTTGACAGATGTGCAGAACAGCCTGAGCCCGTGTCTCTTTCACATCAGTAAGATCCATGGATAAGTACATTCAGAGGACTCTATCTCCAGGCGTGCACCAGTGCCTGCACCAGTGCCTGCACAGCAACAGAGCATCTCTAGAGAAGACAAATGAAAACTTGAGATTTAGTGTGGCTGTGAGATTCACTAAGGAAGAGCAGCACACATTAGAGAAGAGAGAGGATGAAAAATGTATCTAGAATGAGGTATGGAAGACTCAAGCACCTCCACCCTGCTTCTTAAGAGCCTAGCATTCTTCATTTCTACTACCAAAGTCACCTTACATGAACTTCTTTGAAATACTTTTCTCTTCTATTGTGCCTTTCTTTTCTATGTCTATTTTAAAACATATTGTCTCTGTGCAAAAAATGTGTCTAAAAATCTTTTGTACACCATTAAAGAATTGTATGCATATAATAATAATAATAATAACAATAGAAACATAACAGATAAAGCATGGTATCTTCAGAAAAAAAACAGATGACAGCTAAAATGTTTTCGAAAGTGTACCCATTTAATGTATTTTCATCAAACCACAAGGTACTGTGTGTATGACAGCAGGGAGGACAAGTGTGGGATCCTGAGGCGTTGCCCTTGCCCTGTGTTATAACAAATTGAACAAAATGTGGCTGATTTTTCCATATAATTATTTTTTTAAATTTAAGTTTTGATTTAATCCATAAGTGATGCATTATTTAATTAAATTTTGTCCAGAAGGCTTATCCCAGCAAATATTACTTCAGATGAAACTACTTACAGACTTTGAGAGAAAATTTATTTAAGAATCTCTTCTAACATTTGCTAATTTCACTAATCCTTGTATTGGAATCATGATCATGGCTAAATGTTGTACTACCTGGTTGCCACTTAAATCAGTAAAACCATTCTGGGGACAAAGATGCTTGTTGTCATTTGAGTGCTGTCACTTTTCTAACTCAATTTCTAAAATTGCATATTATGTTTTATTCATTGTTATTATCAGAGTTTGCTCTGATCAAATATGCATTCTAATAGTGTATCACTCCCTATCAGTATGAATTTTGTTTACTATACACAGAAAAATGTGTAGAGGATGGGGGACTGCATTATTTTTTAATACCAGAAATACCCTCCAGTGCTTTGTTAAAAATGACTCCATCAAGGCATGATAGGAATGGGCTGTTCTTTCAGATGTTTATTGAAAACAAAGGCTTCACCCCCTTTAAAACATAACTGGTGTCAATTCAATTTATGATGTTTATCACCTCATCAGTTTCAGTTTTCTTTATTGTACGTTTTCTAAGTTAAACTGCTACTATTTTTATCACTGCAGTTTTTCTAAAGATATGTGGACTGCTATACTGCTGTATGTTCTGTGACATGTCTATTAAGTATGTGTGGTAAGTAAGTATGTAAAATACATAGAGACTAAGTCTGTGCAGTAATTTGATAAAAAATCTGGACTATTAATCAGGCATTAAATGGATGAAATGATGTCTAATAAGTCTGTAATTTTAGAAGTATGACCTTCTTTTTCCCTGCAATTAATTTTTGTTTGTTAAAATATATACCAACAAAAGTGTCACCTTTGGCTAGTGTTTACCTAGAACTATACAAGCTTTAGTTATAAGCAATCCTTTGCTTGTGTTTAAAGAACTTACATTCATTAACTTTGCACGTATTTGGCTTTGAAGTAGCAAATATAGACTCCTGCTAGTCTACAGATAGTATGAAGTAATGATTCTGTCTACAGTCTGTAAGAACTAGCAGATGAAAGAGCATTTTATTTCAGTGTCTCACTCATAAAACCAGGTTTCAGTCAAGGAGAAAAACAGATTACAGATCAATCCATGTAATAAATGTAATACCCAGAAGCTGAAATATGTGTCTAAAATTTGTAATAAAATTCTCTTGGAAACCAGATGTGACATGGAACTTCCTCTCCATTTGGCATTGGAAGATATGTGTGGACTTTCAAGCAGCATTTTTAATTGTTTAACTTGAGAAACAGAAGCAGCATCTTGTTCCATACAGTGTATGTATTTGACTGTGTTCTGATTATTTTACAAAAAGAAAAATTAATCCAGACTAGAAGGTATGCCTCTGAAAATGACTCTTGATCAGCAAATGACTTAGTAATTAGGTATATGGCTGGATCAGCTGCCTTTGGCTCTATTGTCCTCTACTGCTTGAGAGGACAATAAAGATTGTAAATATATATGTGCATGCAGACAAACAGGCTTTGAGGACAAAACATTATAAATTGTATCTTACACTTAATTGCACCCTGATGCCTGTGTATGTCCACTTAAAATGAAGGACGTAATTGCAAGGAACTTCTTCCATTTCCAGCTGCTAGTGAAGCATACCTTGCTTTTTTACTACTCCAGTAATGTGAAATCCCAGTTAAAACCCCAACAGTACTAGGAAAAACATCTGGGCTAACATATATGCTATTAGTAATTTGCATTTGTTTCATGTTTATTAGGCATTATATTTTTGTATGGATGTATCCTTCTATATAGACTCAGTTACAAAATAATGCCAACAGCTATTTCTCTGTAACAATGCAGAGTTTTCCAAAGAGACAACCTCTGTCATGTAAGTAATTTTGTCATCTTTTGCTTAGGAACTGAATGTTTCCTGCTAGAATAAATAAAGAAAAATCGGTCATTGAGCTTCTCAGGTCATGACCTTGCCTGCTTGGTGGAAAGTGCTGGTGAGGAAGATGGTTTCTGAAACAAGTCTGTTGGCAGTCAGGGTGATTGAGTACATTCAAAAATTTTCAGTGCAACACTGCCTTATGCCTTCATAATTTCTGATTAGCACAGTTTCATGTAGTCTCCTCGTCTGGCATTGCTGTGTCGCAGTGTAAGTTCTTAAACGGCATTAAGCGTGACATAAAAGCTCATATGGTTGCTGTCAAGATATCACCGGCAATTTGTCAGTCCAGGAACTTTACCACAGATTTTTTTATCCCTGCAGTCTATCTTAGAAATCATGGAAAATCTTCTAGTAGGCCAGCTTGTTGGCAGCATAATCCAAGTTAACACAACAGTCTGATGAGTGCTACGTGTTTAAGCAGAATTTGGACTGCCTCATCGCTCTTAACAAATCAGATTTAATGATACCTAGGCATAGGTGGTTTGATGGCAATCATGACAGACTGCACCACATAAGGTTTCTCTGCTTCCTTGCCACTGGTGGCAGCACACAAATATTTTACAGGGTAAAACTGTTGTCCAGCCATTATGCATGTGTACATAGTGATCAGTCAGGGCAGTGCACACATGCACAAACACAGAGACACGAGGTGTCATGGTCAGTGAACACCTGATTATACACCACATGACGATCCCAAGGGAACTATAGATGGGAATTTTTAAGGCTATCTGTATCGTAAAACTACTGCTGTGTACTCAATTTTTTTTAAGTTGAATTTCCGAATTTATTCACTAGGTGGCAATGTAGTATGTCATTTGTCTAAAATTTATAGCAGAGTGGAACTGATCAGAAATAACTGCACTGCATAAATGTTTTACACTGGATTGCAATAAAGAAATGTTCATTAATTCCTAGTCTATTTTTTAAAAAAAAAGCTCACAAAAATTTATACTTTATTTACACTCTAAGTAGAAAATACATGAGGTTGTTGTAGATTGCAAAGCCCATAAGAGTCACAGGGACCCAGTGGACCCCATCATCTCTAGTACTTAGTTCTGAAGTGTCAGGCCAGGGATGGAGTGTGATGTAAAAAGGAGCACCTGCAGCTCAGTTACCTCAGGGGAAAGAGTTTGTTTCAGTCAGTGAGAGAAACCTGATTACAGGCAGGAATTAGAAATATTTTATTAGAATGAGTTGCTGAAGTATATCTGGTCATATCAGAGCTCTAAGCATTGATGTGAAGACTGATTCAGAGCAGAAGAAAAATGTGTATAGCTTTGTCTATGAGTTTCTTGCATTTCTCTCTTTTCTTGTAATACTGATGCTTTAGAAAATGCCCCGAGGAGTCTCAAAGATGTGGGATAGGGGTAGTAGCTGCACCAACCTAGTGACACTAGTTAAAGCTGTCTACTAGAGACCTGTGGCAGAATGAGGTCTGCACTGTGGGGCCAGAAGAAGACACTGCAGAGCTGGAGACCACCATTAGGATCAGTTGCAATCCCTCTTTTAAGACTCACTGTGCATGGAATGGATAGGCTGCCTGGGGATAGGATAGCCTATGGCACTGTCTGTGGAACGGATAGGCTTCATTTCAATATTAAATCTTCCTTTTATAACACAGATGTGAAGAGTTAAAATAAAAAGATTGAAAGATTGTGTTTTATACAACCAAGTTGTTATTTTTCTCATTTGTCTTGTGAATTAATGAGTACTTTATGTCAGTCACGTTCAGTCTTTGTTGGTTTTCAGGATGTCCTCATGCAAGTCTGTTTGCCTTGTTCTCTGTAGGCAGCCTTTTGCTTTCCCCAGTTTCATTATGTGACTTGACCAGTTAATTTTTTGTCTTATTAGCTGTCCATACTTTTGACTCTAGTAAAATTGGCAAAGTTTATATTTAGAAGGTTTTGCTACTGTGATGCTTTATAACCCTGATGGTTTAGTCTGACCCAGAAATCTTTTGTTCTGAGCACTTGCTCCTGAGTCAAATTGTCTCAATTATACCTCCATTCATTTGATAGATGGTACCCCTGCTGTAATTCTCAAATAGACAATAATTATTTGGGACATTTAATTATTCTTGGACTAAGTGTGTTATATAGCTCAGAATTTCCACTGCTTTTGATTCGTGTATTTTATGGGACCAGCTAAGAAATTAGTTATTGTTAAAATGCATGTTGCAAATTTAAAAGAATTTGGAATTTGTACTATATTTTGCGTTTCTTTTTGCTGTCCATATTAAAAGTAAACAAATCCCCAAAATGTCAAAAAATGCCAAAATTTGTTTCTTGTAACCAAAAGTGGCTCTCATTTTGGGGATAGTGGGGTCCAACCCCACCAGAACTTTATAAACCCTGCTAAAATATTTCTTTGTCATTCTGTTTTAATAGGGAAGTCCACTGACAATGTGATGTAGCAGAAATTTAAGAGTTATGTTTGTTTTGAATTATTAGGGTAAAACTGATGATTTGATTTAAATATTTTTTTTTCTCTGTTGTCCCTTGTTTTCAATTATGTTTCTGTGCCTGCTGTTAAGTTTACTGCCTATTGTCATCTTCCTTTTCATTTCTTCTGTACATGGGTGAAGTGGGGACACTAATCTACACTGTGACGTGATCCATCATTACTGCATTGTGAGGCTTGCAATACTTGTTGTTTCTCTTAAAAGCTCACTTTGTCAATCAAGCCACCAAGAAAGAATCTTAGCTTTCAGGTAAACAAAAATATAAAGTTTTATCTTCCTAACAGGAGACAAATTTTGGTCATATGACTTGAATATACTAAAAGGCTTTTAAAGACAGTAGGCTACAGATAAAGATAGAATTATTTAAAAGTCATTATGGTGTGTAAGAAAAGTTTTGGGCTCAGGTTGATTGCTGAATTCTGGACATTCAGGAGACAAACAAAAGAGCTTTTAAGCAAAGGAAAAGCATTCAAAAATACTAGCAGGCAAAATTATCCTGTGCATTGTTGATTTCAATGAAGCTGACTTTCTGAGTTGTAGATAAGAAAACAGCTGCTTTTTGGTAATAATAGAATTAGTGCCATGCTTGAACATAATGTATGCCCCTTAGAAAGTCTAGCACTCCTAGGATATAGAAGCCAGTGGTATTTACATTATGTATACTGGGGATTGAAACTGTTCAGAGGCTTCTTGCAGGATGCACAGTGCTTTTGAGCATTGATAACAGAAGATCTTGATGAAGCATGTAAATGGTAATAGCAAACAATAGCAACTGCTTGGTTTTTTATACATTTGAATCCATATTTATTGAGCTGAGCAGAGCTGTTGTTACCTTTTACCAACTTTATAACTTTACAGAATGGATGAAGTAGGATGGAAAAAAAACCTAACCTTGACTTAAGTCAAAGATTCAGAAGGTAAAAGGAAGCTACAAAATTAACATTTTTTACTTTAACTAGTTCTGTCAGAGGAAAATATATTATGCTGTATCTGACAGCCCAACGGAGGAGAGGCTCCTGTAGTGTCCCCAGGTCCAACAGGTAGCAAGTCTGAAAATGTTTTCACAGTATGCAGAAGCACATGGAGCACCGGGATACACCACACACCTGTACATACAGGGCCTGCCACTCAGAGTACAGACAGACATGAACACAAACAGCACCAATGGCTTCATCCTGTTCCCCTCTCTGGCTGAGCAGTGTAGAGGTCGTCTCTAGTAGTATAAATATTATATATAAGGACTGTGATTCCTTCCAGTAGCAAGGCACACGTGCTTAGTCTGCCCAGCAGCTGCTCCAGGATCTCATTCTCACCAGTTATGAGGACCTGGGCATAGAAACCCCAAGGCTGCAGCTCTGCTCCAATTCAGGGAATCACAGAATGGTTGAGGTAGGGAGGGACCTCTGGAGGGCATCTGTTCTAATCCCCTTGCTTAAGCAGGGACACTTCAATCCATCTGCACAGGACCATGTCCAGATGACATTTTATTATCTCCAGAGGGGGAGACTCCACAAGCTTTCTGTACACAACCTGTTGTTAATGCTCCATCAGCCTCAGAATGAACAAATGTTTGCTGTTGTTCAAAGAGAACCTCTTGTGTTGTCTTCTGGTCCTGTCACTGAGCAGCACTGAAACCACACTGAATCTGTTCTCTGCATATTCCCTTGAGATATTTATATACAATGATGACATCCCCCCTGAGCCTTTCTCCAGGCTGAACAGTCCCAGCTCTCTCAGCCTTTCCTCGTTGGAGAGATGTTCCAGTCCCTTAGTCATCTTTGTGGTCCCTTGCTAGGCTGTCTCCAGCATGTCCATGTAGCTCCTGTAGTGAGAAGCCCAGAACTTGACCCAGTACTCCATTGTGTGGCCTTGTCAGGGCTGAGTAAAGGAAAAGATGACTTCATTCGATCTTCTGGAAGCACTCCTCATAATGCTGGAGCCCAGCATGTACTGTTTGCCACCTTCACTGCAAGGTCACATTATTGGCTGATGTTCAGCTTGCTGGGCAAAGGAACCAAGTCTTTTCCTGCAAAGCTGCTTTTAAAATGTTCTGCTTGCATCTCATAGTGTGCCACACACCCTTAAACAGTGACCCCCCACAAGTCTGAAATGTGATCCAGAGAGCTGCTCCCAATGTCTAGCTTTGATGGATTTCATGGGTGGATGCTGGCACCAAGGATTTCCTGGGAGAGAGCACCGTCGGTCCCTTTTACCTGGGATGTTCTGATGAAGAGAAATAAAAAATGTGCACTTATTTTTAGCTTTGTCAGAGAAGCCTGTTGACTAGTGACTGCAGCTCTGAATATAGGGGAGGTTTTGGTACAGTAAACAGCACCAAGATATTTGCAAAGCATAGGCTTTATAAAATGGCAAGATGTATTAGAGGTATTTTAGTATTAATACTATCTCTTCTAGACAAAGTAATTTATGAAGCAGAAGTTTTTGTTTATTTTAGTGACAGACTTGAAGTGGTGTTATGTAGCATATTGGATTTCCTGGAATATATGCCAGTA
Organism: Corvus kubaryi; assembly: GCF_017639235.1. Taxonomy (NCBI): domain Eukaryota; kingdom Metazoa; phylum Chordata; class Aves; order Passeriformes; family Corvidae; genus Corvus; species Corvus kubaryi. Next base: position 4,728,881 of record NW_024582083.1, read on the forward strand.
ATGTAGGTACAGAACTGTTGAGTTTATAAAATAGCAGAGAGAATTTTCACTCTTCTGAATGCTTATGAAAACATGGCCCAATATGCTTGCAAGAAATTCTAAGCGGAGGTCCAAAGGGGGCAAATCTTGAGGACCCTACTCTGCTTTCATTTGGGCTTGACTCTGATAAAAGTCTTACTTGCTCCTGTGCGGGTTTTGCCTGAACAAGCACTGTGCAAGGCTTACAATGCCAAGACTTAGCCCACAAAAATTATTAGCTCAGGTCACAGTCTAGGCTTTTGTATGTAATTTATCTGTCACTTACTTATGTTATAAAAGTGCAGAGGTGATAAAGAAGTCATCTCTCAGGTCATATAGCAGTTTAAACTGCTGTGTCTCTGATGAAGCATTGTAGACAAAAGGGGATAATAAGATCCAGGGGAAGATAGAAGAGTAGAAGCAAAAAGCTTGCACAGCTATTGAAAAGAAGACATACATTATTTTGCTATAGACTCCATAGGAGCATCTGATCCCCATTTCTTATGAAATGTAGTTCTGACTGCCCCAAAATTGCTTTAAACATGAAAAAGATGAGACCACTGTGCTTAATAATGCTGTTAACACAATGTCTGAAGATTTGTCCCTTCTCTGTACTGCACATAAATACTGCTTGGTCTTCATCTGTGCAAAATGTAGAGGTAAACTTTAATTGAGGGCTTTTCTTTGGGGATCATGTGCATTCAGGGGGAACAAAACTCCTATTATCAACTGAGAAATATAACAAGTTTAAGAGCGTTGTCGCATAGAGATACTGAAACGTTAATTCATGCTTCTGTGACATCGTCTGGATTACTGTAATTCCCTGCCTGCAGGTCTCACTCAGCCCTCCTTTCACAAAATAAGAACTTGTACAATAATGTGACCACTGAGATTTCAGGCATATACAATACCTGGTCATCATGTGTCTCTGTACTGAGATCTCAGTGTTGCCTGCCATTAGGTACCCGATCAATTTGAAGATCCTGGTGATGTGTTTTAAAACACCACATGTATCCAAATGAGTTTTTGGTTCCCTATTGTCCAGGTCCAATTTTGCTGAAGTGTAAAAATGTTTTGCTTTCATTTGTTCAGAGACTTACAAACCACTGTGTCCCATACCTTCTTCATGCAGCTATGGAATGCACTTTGTCACAACAGATTTGGAGTGTCAGTCTTGTCATTGACTTGAGGTCAAGACTGTGGTGGGTTGCTTAATTTTTTTTCTTTCACCAGCATCTCTGGTTGTGTCAGGACATATTTAATAGAACATTCTAGGGTTTCCTTTTCTCAAAACTGTGTCAGAATACAAGCATCTTTACCAGAGGACTTCTCAAGTGCCAGTAATAGTGTTGGCATTTCTGATTTTTTGAGAGGCACAAGAAAATTTTTGATACAAGGAAACTTAAGAAAGTAACTAAAGGGTTTCTAATACAGATGTTGTTCTCTGTCAAAGGGATGCACCTACCTTACCTACACTTTTTGTATATCCCAGGTAGGACATGAAAGACTGTCTTGGGGTGATGTTATGATGTGTATCCCATATCGCTGCCTGTGCCCAGAAATTAATTTTTGTGCCTTTCTATGCCTCTAAACTGAGCCTGAGAGGGGGAAGAGAAAAAAAACTGAGCAAAACTTTCTCAAAGCAGTTTGCAGCTTGTTCAAGGTCATATAAAGATAGCAGGGTTTTTTTCCCCCCAGCTGCGGCAGGGGAGTGAGGAAGCACCCGGCTTGCTGTTTTCCAGTCAGCTTTTGGCCAGTTGTTTTCAGTTTCTCGTTCTCCGGAGAGAGACTGAGAGTTGGACTTTGCTTTTTTCCTTCTCTGGAATTCTGGATTTTCTCCCTTTCCTACTGGACTGCTTTCAACCTCAGAGCACATCGGGAGGACTTTCCACCGGGCACAGAGGGCCTGGCCCTGGGCCAAGCCCCAGCTCCGAGGAGACCAAAGGGAGGACTCTGACACTTTCCCAGTTTTTTCCTCCACAGTGAAAGATTTTACCATTTAACATTATTTTCCTTTCCCAGGTGTTTGTTAAATAAATAGTTTTATCTTCTTCACTTTCCTTCGAGGAAAATTTATTTTTTCCCAAACCTGGTGGGGGGAGGGGTGGTTGTGCCTTCTCTCAGAGGATATATTTCTAAATTTGGCCAAACCGGAACAAAGACTTTAATTGAAACCTTTAGAAAGATCTTCAGTTATGCAGTTGTGCTGTTCCTTCCTTCGATATTTTGGAATAGGATAAAAACCAATTTGCTTATATTGATTGTGTACTTCACACAGATGCCTACAGAATTTGCTGTGCAAACAAGACCTTTTTCTCTAGAACAGATTATAAAAACAGTTTTCCTTTGAAAATTATTACGCAGGTTTATTGGCTGCTACAGTTTCATCTTTTTTCTATTCCTCTTTTGACCATTAAATGTTGCTCATAGTAAACACTGACTACAATTTGAAACATAACGTTCCTAAGCATGATTACTAAGCTAGAGTAGTTGAAAACATAATCCCAGATTTTGGTTACAATAAAAAAGGCATGATAAGAGGAAAGGGAAAGGGAAAGGGAAAGGGAAAGGGAAAGGGAAAGGGAAAGGGAAAGGGGAAGAGGAAGGGGAGGGGAGGGGAGGGGAGGGGGAGGGGGAGGGGAGAGATTTCCATTGCAATGAATTAATATTGGCAGATTGTCACCTTAATAACCTTATGTATTGACCCCTAAGTGCTTTATCATTCTGTCATCCTTGCTCACACCAGGTTACTGTATATTATCTTTTCTGTCATTTTCTAGCACTTAGCTTTCAATATAGATATTCTATTACGTGTGTATATAACATTCCTTTCAAAGCCAGGATACCCTTTCTATTTAGCCCAACCTCTAGTTTCTTCTTGTCAATTGCAGTTTTGATGACTGGGACAGGATAAAATGTGTTATCCTCCAACATAGCATGTATCATCTACAGTAGATGAAGAAAGGCCAGAGTATTAAACTTCTGCACAAGTTCAGTATACTGGTAGCAGACCTGCTAAAGTTTCCAAGTGTTGCAGCTTCCAAGTGTAAAGTGCTTAGTTAAGAAACAGGGATGTCTTAAAATGCTAGGCCATATGTTATGTCCCAAAAGACTAAGAAGCTTATACTTCTATAGAAGTTTTTATGTCAAAAAAAATATCCTTATCATCATTATAGACTTAAAGGTTTTCTGTGTCATGGATTTTTGTGCTTCACATCTCCAGTGGTACTAAGCAGGGTTGGATTTCACAAGGTGTTAGGTCCTGATGTCATTCGGAGACATTTTACTGCTCATAGTCCTGTTCAATCTTAAGCGCTTTGTGAAATGTTTTATTCCACATAAAGTGTAATGTCTTTCTTTACTGATATTCTTGTTTGACCCTGAATGTAAGGGAGGATGTATCATCTTCCCTGCTGTGCATGTTCATTTCTGCACTTTTACATTTAAAGTATCTCCAGCAGTTAAATCTTTCTGTGTTTGCCCCTGTGTCTGTATTCAAGGCCAAATTCAGACGTGGTGTGTGTTACTCAGAGCAATTCAAAAGGTCCCCTTAGATTCTGCCAGATCTATTTATACCACCTCTATCAACATGTAACATAATCTGCAATTTACATACCAAGGAATTGCAAGATCATTTCAATTTAAATAACAGACTCTTCTTTCATTTACACCTACTCATGGGCCCTTATTATGAAAGCTGTAGCGAGCTGGATTGACATCCGATGAACAAAGGCCAATTGTTTTCAGTGGAAAAGAACAATGGTGCTCCAGTAGTTTTTTGAAGTATCTTTTCACTCTTATCATTGTGATTTTCATCTTCCTGGGTTTGGTGAACACTTCCAGCGTTTTGTCCAGTGAATTGATATTGATCCCTGCCAGTCAGTATTTTGCAGCTGTGTGGGGGAAAAAGGAAATATACCTTCTTCATTTTTTACTCTTGTAGTGTTGTCTGAATATATTTCTGTCCAGCTGTTTTGTGAATTTTGAATGGGTTTTTGACCGTCTCTCATTTAGTGGGTTCCAGATTTTTCTCCTGCTGGTTTGCTTTGCTTCATGTAATGCTGTGGTGTATGCAGAAATATCCCTGGTCAGGGCAAGTCTGGGAGTTAAGGTGTGTGGACATCCAAGAAGCTTAGCCAGCTTGTTAGAATCATGACCTGGATTTTACTTTGTATTTTAGAGATAGGATAGAACCTAGCAAAATTTAAGGCTTTGTGTGCTAAACATCTTTCACACTTTTTTCAGAGAAGACATAACTGCAATGTGAGAGAGTGGTTAGAATAGCCTTGTGTTGGGCTGCATTACCTATGTTTTTTTCCAGCCAGTCTAAGCAGATATCCCTTCTGAGAGGCAAAGTATGAGGCAGTAGGTTTACAGGCTGAGGAAGATAGAGGGGATGGAGAAAGGAAGGGGAAACTCAGATGATCTTATTTCCCCTAGTCAACAGCTGGAAATCAGTACTAATAGTACGTTCTGTCTGCTCCTCACCTCCCAGCCTATATATGTGTGTTTGAACAGTTGTTTAAAGGGCAAGACCATCTGGCATTAGATCCTGTCAATTAGAGAGGAAAGGATTTCCACTCATTTCCCTCAGCTTTGTGGGCTTCTGTCCTTCTTGCTGTATGTTGTACCACTTCTCATCTGAAGATTAGATGTGTTAGAAGAGTATTAGCGATCACAAATGTTGTTCTACTCAAACTGTATGTTAACTGGAGCTGTTCTTCTGATATTTGACTTAGCAATTTTCAGCTCTGTTCTGCTGACTCTGTTCTCTGACCTGAGAACAGATCTGTATTATGGCTGCTGAGAGTATTAAGGCTTCTCAGTAACACAGGTAGGCTCTGGCTAACCAAAACATTTTGTTCATATTTGTGGACTTGAGAGTGTCTATAAAAGAAAGAATTATCATCTTTATAGAATCATTTATGCCGTTTCAAACTGTCAGTTTGTCTCAAACAAGTTAGAGTCTTATTTTGGTACTTTATCCTTTTAAAACAAGTATCTTGCAATTTTTCTTTTTTCTTCTGAAAAACACTATTTTTGTATCATTGATGTTTCATGTCAGAAATTTGCATCCTGAATTTGAATGATATACTTTGGCATCTCTGCTAGCTGTCTGAGTTTTTAGATAACTGTTAGCGCTCTACATGCCCTCTATTATGCAAAACTGAAAATTAAATATTCCTGTGAAACACTCTATGAAAAGCCCTAATCATAACAAAGATCCTCCAGGAAAGCTATATATTCCTTTCAAACTTTTCACTGGATGCTGAAGCAAAGGCAAAATCTCAAACATCTATATTTCAGATGTTAAAAACAATTGCATTTCTGCAAGTTCAGGCAAGCTTGTGATACTACTGAGATTTTTCCCCACACCTCCTTGTCTTACTAGGTTGATTGAATGGGCTTGCACTGCAGTGGCCATCCTGCTGCATTAAAGTGGGTATCTTCTGAGTTTATTAGATATATGGTTACATATGCCACAAGAAGGAAAGAAAGAAGGTGAATGCCTGATTAGTTCTTTGGTCATGTAGAAATAGATTTCTTGTGCAGAATTAGGGTTTTAATGTTACTCAAAACACATACTGCCTTTTTAAATCACTCTGAGCCCAGATTTGCATCCGGCAGGGTGTCTTTTGCAGTATGCCAAACAAACTCACTGCCCGTTAATTTTGAAGGGAGCTAAAAGCACTTATTACCATGCAGTATCAGGTCCTTTATGTTTAGAAATAATAATAAAAAAATGTGTCTTACCTTTAGGTAATGCCTTAAAAAATGAAAGGGATAAACTCACCATGAAGCTACTTTTATGCTCCTAATGACTGTGTAAAAAAATTCCACAGGGATAAAAGGAAAATGAAGTAAATACAGCAGTGCCCCACTACATTTAAAAGGAAATATCAAATCATCCATAAAATTCTGTGAAAACAATATCCACCTAATCCACAAGTGAAAGAGCTGAGATTATCTGTTAAAAAAAATAATTAATAGACCTGTGCTTATTTGGATGATAAGCATGAAAGATTTTCTCCAATAATTAAGGGTTGGGGTTTTGCTGTTCTCTTGGAACTAAACCTTTTAAATAACTTCCCAGTTTCCAGACTACTGAATCTTTGAAAAGTTAATTTTTTGTTATCTCCAAATACAGTAAGCTTAGCACAACAATGGCAGTTCAAAGTCTCCCAGGTAAAGAGCCTTCAAAGAGTAATTCGCAATACAAATTCATAAAAGTCAACAGTTTAGACTACTCAATTGCTTTTAAGATTTTCATCAAATGCATCTCAGCAGTTGAAACTTGCCACTGATGCCTCCCAACTGAGTTAAAGTCAGAAAACACTGACAATGTTACCTTTCTTTTTCTGTGGATTTTAGACAGTGAGAGATAGCAACTGAACTTTGCCACAATTTACGTTGTATCTTATCTTTACAGATCTGACTGAAAATAAATGCACATTACATTTCATGCTATTATCGAAGTTTTAAAATAGTAATTAAAACAAGTGAATTGCTGAAATCAGAGTATACAAATGTCTGCTCTGTGTAATTAAAATTCTTTTAAATATAGGTAGGTGCTCCCAAGATTCTTTCTGATGTAATAGAGATATCTATTCTAAGATCAAGTTTATTTTAGAAGACATTTAGCACTTTGGGGAACATTCTAGGCTTTTGAAGAAAGATGAACAATCTCTTCATCAGTGTGAAATTAGTATGATTTTTCCATAAAGTGTAGCAGAATTTTTCCTTTAAATGGTACAGAATTGCAGCCCAGTTTTACTGCTTCAGTGTGCATTATTCTGGCAGAATCATAAATTAACTGTATTACCAGAGAAGTGAAGTTTACTACTATGTCTGGACTTCCTTCTCTGTCTATTGGACAAGAGTCAAAACACAGGTTAGTGAGACAACTTTAGGAGAATTTTTTTTCTTAATTTGAAAAGTTACAAATATTATTATTTAATAATGTTCCTTTTTTCTCATCCTCATGGCAGTGATGTGGTTGCTGTGTTAAGAATTTTGTGCTGTGTTGAAAAGCTGTATCCAAATACGTTTATATGTATGTCTGTATCTGTTTGGAAGCATGTATACATATGTCTGGAGAAATTTGTAGCTTTGTCTGAAATAAAAGCTTCTGCATTAATTAAAGTCCTTCTTTATTATTGTTTCAACATTTTCTGGTACTATGCTTTCAAACATATCCAAATAACTCAATAATTTGTACAACAGTATAATCTGCTGCTGTGAGATGCTTAGACTTGCTAAGTAACTTGTATGTCTTGCCTTGGAATATCAATATAATAATATGTATTAATTATAATAGCAGCAGGGTGGTCATGGAATAAAAATAAGGTAGCTTTATTTTCATTTCTGTTTACAAAAGAGTAAAAATATCAGTCTTTATCTAAACCTTTGAAGCCCTTGGTTATAGAAGACTACAGTATGAGAAGAGGTTTTCTCATGAGCTCTTGCTCTTTCTCTTTCCATCAGAAAAAGAAGTCACCACAAAACTTTAAAATACCGCTTTAAAAAAAAATTCGCTCCTTCTGGGCGAGTCAGATATCTAATGGTATAATTAACAGTCAGTCATGAGGTTCAACTTGGGTTCAGGTCCTTTTCTGTTTAGTCTTTAGGAGAGAATGAATTTTCTGTGTGACTCCATAATCCACAGCAAAAATGATGCAATGATGCAGAGGAGATCATTTACATGGAGCTTTCTTCATCTTGTAGAAATGGCAATGAAGGTTTCTTTTCAGGTGTGATTCTTCCTAGCACGTTTCTAAATGATTAGTGTTCCAGGGGTGCCTTGGTGAATTGACTGGAAAAAGCTGATTTCCCCATTGGGTAAAATATAGAGTATAATTACTATTTTGTTGTTATTGTTGGTTTCTTTGGTTGGTTGTGGGTTTTTTGTGGGGTGATAGTGTGTTGACAAAAAGAGTTCTTATTATTATGCTTTGCTGGCCACCCTGGAATCCGGTTTCCTGCTGAACTGAACCTTTCTCATGCTGGCTCACTGCAATTCCTTTGTCAAGTGAAATCTGTAGCTGCTGCTTCATCTCTAACAATATCCCAGCCATATCATGATGACTTTCATTGCTCAATCATTTCATCATGGGATTTTTACTAGAAAAAAACATAGCTCCTTGCAGTTATGTAATTCAACCAGTCTGCCAGTTAAATAACAATATCTTTAATATTAGAACCTGAATAATTTACCAACCAAAAGTCCAACCCTGCAAACACACTGGAATGAGTCTTTGCTGTGTGTATAGTTGGACCTGTAAAACTCATAAGAATATTTGCATTAGTGTGGACAAAGCAAGATACAGAGCTGGTCAAGTAGTCATTAAAAGATAGAAATCATAATGAAATCACTTGAGGTTTGTGTGAGAGAAAGAAAGATTTAGAAAGTAAATAAACATAAGATTTCAATTAGAGTTTCAGCTGCCAGGAGTGAAAAGAACAATGTGCTAGGATATACAAGGGATTTGCTCTCAGGGATTCCTGCTGAACTTATATACACTATAGTAATGAAAAGCTGTATATCAGAACATGAAATGACTCCCTGTCAGTCAAAATATTACCTTTAGCTATCACTGCAAATAAAAGAGGAATTTGGTCTTCATATATGTTGTATTAAAATTCTTATCAGAAAGTATCTATATGAAGTCAAAACCAATATTGTTTTAGGATTTTTCTTCTGTTTTTTTTTTTTTGGGGGGGGGGGGATGGATGGATTTTTCCCCTCTCCAACCCTATCCCTGTACTCACAGTATACACCCCACATGTCACAGAATGACAGAGTCACAGAGTGGGTTAGGTTGGAAGGGACCACAGGGGGTCATCGGGTTCAACTTCCCTGCTCAAGCAGGGTCATCCTAGAGCACATTCTTGAATATATCTAGTGAGGGAGACTCCACAACCTCTCTGGTCAATCTGTTCCAGTCACAATCTCTTCCAGTCACTTAGACAATAGAGAAGTTCTTAATCCTGTTCAGGTGGAACTTCCTGTGCATCAGTTTCTGCCCATTGCCTCTTGTTCTAGTGGTTGGCACCACCAAGCAGAGCCTGGCTCCATCTTCTTGACACCCTCCCTTCAGATACTTACAGACATTGATGAAGTCTCCTCTCAGTCATTTCTTCTCAAGGCTGAAGAGGCACAGCCTTTCCCCATAAAAGAGATAGTCCAGACACCTAATCATCTTTGTTGCCCTCAGGAGGATGTGCTCTAGGAGCTCCATGTCTCTCTTGTACTGAGGAGCCCAGAACTGGACACAACATTCCAGATGTGGCCTCACCAGGGCTGAGTAAGGGGTGGGATCACTTCCCCCAACTCAGTTTGACTTGACCTGTGGCTCTATCAGTCTGGTAAAGAACCAGAGCTTTTAAAACTCTGAAACAAAAAGGTACATAACAGAAATTTTTCAGAATTACCTTCTTATTTAGTGCTTGATGGGAAATTCTTGAAAAGCAGAAGTACTACTGGGCCCTCCTCTGAATCACTGGGCATGCAGATACTTCCTAGATATGCCCCTTTCTGAAGCTGGTGTCCAAAACTGACTCAGGAGTAAATGTACCACTGGAAAGTGTTGGAAAAACAAACCAATTGTGCTGTAAGTGGGGAAGGCAGCGAGGCACAATGAGATTCTCGGAATTCAGATAGAAACTGAGAAAAGTTTGGATTAAGCACATGAGAGGAAAAGAAAACCCCAAACCCAAACCCCTTCTTTATGCAATTTCACTGCAGCCCTCCTTGCTTTTGCTATCAATGGTAAAAACCTTCTCTTTCCTAAGGTTATTGCTTAGGACAAATCGATCTCTATTATTCCACACAATTACTTTTGAACATACCTGGTCTTTTTGACTCCGTTTCTGAGATTCATATCTCATAGACAATTGCTCCATTTATCCTGAGTACTTCTTCTCTCCCCATTTCCTCAAAGCCTTGTCTCATGCTAGTTCTGCCTCCACTCCAGCCATCTGCCTATTTCTCCAGAGCCCTGGCTGGGAAAGAAAGGGAGAAAAGAAGGCAATTTTGTCCTTTTTAGCCACAACTACAAAATAAGCTCCACCTACATAAAAAGATGCTTTTGGGTATTTCAAATATTCAAATATGATGGCATATAAGTTCTCTGTGCTGCTTAAAACAGAAAATAAAATGTCTAACATTCAGAATTCAGAATGCTGTTTTGCTATTTCATGGTCTTGAAACAATGTGTGGAGTCAGGCATTAATTATAAATTGAGATATCATTACAGTAAATGATGTGTACAAGGCTTAGTTTCCAGACTTGCATTAGAAAACCCCAGGTAAAACTTGTGTGCTTAACACACACTCTTTTATATTTTTAAATACATATATATGCATATATGTACATGTAAGTGTACAGCCCATCTATGTATATGCTATTTTTCTTGGAAATCTGTGTTTTCCAGCTACCATAAGTTTGTTGCTATTCTAGACAGTGCCAATAAACAATGCATTTGGAGATACTCAGTGTTCTTGTCCTTGAGAGCCAAACATTTTGCATGTTCTACTCAAATGTGTCATTCTAAGCCTGACAAGGTCATGCACATTGTACAGAGACCCAAAACAAAGAATGCAAGATTAACAGTAGACAGTTTTAAATAATAGGAGAGTAATTTCTTTACCCTGAATACCACTGTCACTTGCAATTAATTTTAACTCTGAGCTCAGAAGAGTATGTACCAGATACTTTGAAAATGAAAAGCTGAATTCAGCAGCAAGTAGGAGCTGCTATTTCTACTTTTATACTCTATATTAAATTACATTACGTTATATTGGATTCTGAGTTTTGTAAGTACTATATGTCACAGAAACTAGCTAGATTAGAAGGCTAGAGGGGTCCCTCTAGTAGATGTACTTTAACATTACGGTTCCTTATTACTTTGCTTTCACCATCACAAAAAACTTTGCATTTGTACCTATTATGTTAGTAACTGTAGAAAAGTTATTTTGTGTGGTTCTTCAGCATTCATTTTTTTAATACCTTCTTTCCCCGAGTCCTTTGATTGGAAGTGATTTTCCTTACTATGTACTACTAAAGTAAGGACTACATTTTTTTTCTAAATTCCTCCTTTTAAACATCTATACCTCCCTCAACAGTTGTTCTCATTGAAGACTCTTCTCAATTGTCAATTTCTTGAAGGCCAAAAACTAATAAACCAGCCATTTGTATGTTTTCTGATGAACTGAAATCCTTAGGTGCATCTGTCTCTTCTATATTCACTTATATCCTTCAGAATATTCTCCATCTATTGCATTAAGGGCAGATGGAGACATTTTTCTCTTTTGCCACCTGGTAAGCAAAGGTTAGAGTTCAACTTGTCCCAAATCAGCTTATCATTCTACAGGGTAGTCAAAGCCCACTTACAAACACTCTAACGCAGTTTTACATTTTTGCCTCCCACCAGCATTCAAACCTGGGTAAATGTCTTTCTCTGTCAAAGCAGCAGTGGGAGGTGAAAATGAAAGTCCTTTTCTTCTTTCCCTGAGAAATTGGACTGTAAAAAGCTGTCAGTTTAAAAATGACATAGTGGCACAGCATTTCTATAAGGTGGCTCCTTTCATTTTTGACTCCTGCTGTCTCTCTGACAGTTGAAGTTGCAGCAGGAGGTAAAAACTAAAATGAGCACTGCTGGCATTTGCCCTCGAGCACAAAATTAATAATGGAAGAAACAGGGCAACATCCAAAACCGCCTCATATCAGATGTCAGCCAATGAGGTTTCACCACTTCCATAATAAGGTGACCAGAATGATGCCCATTATTCCAAATGTGATCTTATTCTCTATTACTTTCCTAGTGCTGGATCTATTTTCTCCATTTTAGATTTGATTCCCTGCTTTGTGGGTTATAGAATAATTTAAATTCTATTAAGCTGTATACTATGACTTTATAAGTTTTTCCTCTCTGCAGTGTAACTCTGGTCAAAATTTTATGGGTGTTGTCTTTTCTCGAGCTTTATACATCTCAACCTTTCTACATAAATGTTTTACTTCTAAATCACTGTTTAAAGTATCCTACTATATCATATCCTTAAATATGAACAAAACTCACAACTTTTTATATGGATAGCTTTTAATGTAAACAGCCACAGGATAAAAAAACCGACATGGTTTTTAGTCCTGTAAACTCAAGAGCGGAAGGTTTTCTGCCAAAATGAAGAAAAAAATGAGTCACTATTAGGTGGCTGAGAGACAGAGGACCCAAAATTCTTCAAGCAGGACAGGGGTCTTTTTTCTTTCTTGAAAGACTCAGTGGTATGTCCAAGTCTTATCAAAATTAACATAGGTAGGCACAAAAAGTCTGCTAGAAACTGAGTACAAGTGTGGCTCTTTCTTTCCGAGATATTTCAACCGTTTTCTGATTTTAGCACCATTTTGGTGGTATTTAGTATCTTGCTTTTGACTATTCTGGACAGGTAGTATTTCAGGGTTCATGTACTGGAATATTGCATTCTTACACCACACCATATCATTCAATTCATCTGCCAAGCCTGGCTTCGAGGGTAACCAGTGTATGCAGCATGCCAAACCTTTCTTAACATAAATTTTTACACTCTTCTGTATTATGTGCATTTGCTGCTGCCTTCTCACTTCCACATTTGCTACTGCTTTTATTGGCATGCACTTTCGTTTTGCAGAGATGAAGGAGGAAAACTCTCAGCAAACCAGTGATGTGGGTAATTCTCAAGTGCTGACAAATACACAAAATAAGCACATTGTAAAATAAAGCATTTTATTTCTTCATGTGCTATTGCTTTCAGGCTTTACACCAGTCATCTAGCCCACAGCTTAAGACATCTTTTATCTATTATAGGAGAATAAGAGTGACTCAAATGCTTCAGCTGAACCCATTGATTTCATTGATTTCAACATGTGTTAATGACAAAGAGAAGTTGGACTGGATAAACACTTGTAGTTTGTTACAATTACTTTCTTCAGCTTCTAAAAAATCTTTTATTGTATGTTTTAACCTCTTGTGCAATTTAACTTTCATTCTTGTCTTCTGATTTTTTCCTTGAGTCTTGTTTGCAGACTTTATTCTATAATCCTTCTTTAGCAAACTTAATTCTATAATCCTTCTTTAGGATTCTTTTTTGATTGTTAGTACTTCTTGCGCTTGCTTGCTCATCAGTTTAATATTCTCTAAAAGTTCATTCATTGTGGGAAGAGCCACACAGCATTTGGGCATACATTTATTTTGCATTCTCAATTCTCTCCACTGTAGCTCCCCACTCTATAGCTCTATCCCATGCACTTCTCCTCGTGTTTTCCATGTGCCTCCAAGATTTATTCTGATTGGTTATAGTCTATGTCCACCTATATATGTTCACAATCCTATTTTCAAATACAAATTTTTTGTGATTACTATTGTTCGGCTCCTCCTCCACCTTTGCTCTACATCCTTAAGCATGTCTCTGCTTTTCAAAATACAAGAATGTATTACTCCCTTCCCAATTTCCTCTTTCCTGGTTTGTGTGTGTTGTATTACTATTTTGATATTTTATCCCAGTTAGTTTTCCCTGATTTTGCCTTCTGCTTAATGTTGTTCACTTCATGAATTGGGTAGCTACTTGAAATCTTAATGGCCTGTAGGGATTTTCCTTTTTAACAATCCATGTTTTTAAAATGTTATACATGTTTTAGCAACATGTATTTTATATTGCCCTATCTTGTTACTTGTCTATTAATATTTGTCTTCCTTTTTCAAAACTGAATTTTGGGCCATGATTTTTCATACAGATATAATCTTTTTCTCTGTTGTAGCATTGTTCACTTGAATTACTCATTTCAGATCTCAATTTGCATCCATCAGTGGGAAGAAAGTAGGACTACCATCTTAGATCAAATTATTCTAGTTTTGTTCATACAGTTTCCTTCATCTTGATGCTGAACTTGGGTAAAAAAAACCCTGATTTGGTTCTCTATCATTATGTACAATTGCTCCTTGCTTTATTTTCTTTTGTGTAAACTGCTAAATAACCACACCATACTTCTGTCTTTTGTCAAATTTTGAATTAATCCACTACCTAAATATTCCCTTTTCATATGTACATCCATAGTTCCAATTTTTGAGATGTTCTTTTGCACATATCTTAAAGTGTTCATCCTCTGGACTTATTCCAATGTAGCAGTTTGCTTCTGTATAAGTAGGAGATGTTTCCAAAGTTTCTGCTGTCAGCTTTCATACAGTTTGTAGAAATATTTTATCAGCACGTAAAGGAAATAATTTCCCTGAATTCAGTGTAAAAGAAACAGGCTAGTTAGAAAAGATTTATTCTTTTCCCTTTTCCTCACCTCTTTTCCCTTTAATAGTACACTATTCATGTGTACAGGGATCTATTGTCTTCTTTACTATTTTAAATCATTTTAGTATTACCTTATATTCCATGATAGGCATGTGGAATGCAGTGAGGGGGATTATCCCAGTTAAGCTAAGATGGATGATAACACAGCTGAGTCTTTTTAGACCATGTATTGTCCGGGGTCTGCTGATAACAAATCTACTTTTTTTTTTCCTTGTTCTGCAGGGTTGGCTTCTAGAACAATTTTTTTATTTTTTTTTCTTTTTCACTATATGACACAGGGAAGAAAAATAATTTGGTGCAAAGGGAGCTGAGAGTTGATCTCCTCTCTGTGGTTCAAAGTTTGTGGTTTTCTGAACACTATCTGCACCTTTTCCCAACTGGTATGTTGCTGGTAGACACAACAGTTCCTTGTGGATAGGGGACTTGAGGGGATGGTGTTCCTCCCTTCTCACTCTAAAGGGCAGAGAATGCTGCTGTCCATCGGGAACCTGCCCATCTCCTCAAACTGCAGAGCTCCTTGACCTGTATAATCCTGTTTGGATGGATGAGCTGCTGGTGCCTTGTTCTCAAGAGCAAATAGACAGGACCTCAGTGAAAGATGAGACAAACCCCCCCAATAATAGAGAGAGATGTATAGTTCATAGGTCTTGTAAGTGCAGAACATCTGTGGAAGAAACTGACTCTCTTCCTCTTGAAAATATCTGTTTCCCTGACAACTCTGCAGAGGTACACACACAATGAAACCATCTGGTTGATTATTTCTCTGGAAAAGCAGCTCAAATTCAATGAGTTATGCTTCAGAGTCTGACAACCCAATACCCAGTTTACAGGATAGGAAACAGAACCGGTGCTCATCAACAGTGAAATATACTGATTTAATGTAATTGGATTTTAATGCTTGCCCCACATTACTTTTCCCTATTGTACCTTCTTTGCTTGCCAGTAACTCATGTACACACTTAAAAAATCCCTAATGTACAGTTACACCAGATCCCTCAACAGACCTGAAACACAAACAGCAGGGCACCAACTCCATTTATAGCATATGATCGATTAGCTGAAGATTTCCCCAAGTGATTAATAACACTGGAGTCTGAAGTGCCTGTCCAACAAGACTTTAAATAAAATGTCTCCCCTGAATATCTGGAAAACTGAAGTACCTAGAATAATTTCTGAAGGTATTTCTGAAAAATCCTGCCCGATTCTCATGTTAGGTATACAAAATACACTGTAAATTCCCACTCTGTTTTTAATGAGTAACTGTAACATAGAATAAACATCTGTTAGCTGAGAAGACGACTGATGGCAGCAGTTTCTCTGAAACAATCCTATTTAGAATAAAGGTTAAATGACCTGTAAAATCTAAATTTTAGTATAAATATATCTATGAATGTATTTTAAGTTATTATTGTATTCTAAAAAAAAATTAACATATAAGAAGAGTTCTGTGGGGAGAATAATGTACTATGGTTCATCATAAAAACTGATGCCCTGGCAGTTGTCCCTTACATGAATAGGCTGCCCTGCTTCTTGAACTGTCCTATTGAACTAATGAGCCTGGGTATATTAAAAGTTAAGTGTCACTCATAATTCTGAATATATCAAAATGCTGCTATTAAATGTTTCTATTGCCAGACTCTTTCAAAGTTACCATCACAAAGCTCCAAGTACATTGATAATGTTCCATTACCAATTCTCTGGTTTCAGATTATTATTATTCCTGGTTGATAAGATGCTTTTCAGGGGTATACTGAGATTAACACCAGTTGAGCATAATTACTATGTGATAAATTTTCATAGGTATGTGAGCTTTAGTGGAGTACTGTATAGAACTAATTGTATTTTCAAATGCAGGCTTTCTTAAGTATGTCATTTGACACTGCATAAATTTTCTTTAGTGGAAAATTCTGGGAAGATAACATCTAAAATAAGTGTGGGGTTTTTTTACATAATAGGTTGTTTTTTACTTACAAAAGGATGAAAGGGGGAGATTAGTAGTTTAAAAAGAAGGACAAAGATACTTCTGAACTTCAAAAAAGTTGTACTATATTTGCACTTACAAATCAGTCACTTTGCAGATTCAGGGCATCGATGTATTCACACTGAAAGAAGTGTACCTTAAGAAGTGGCTATTACACTTCACCTTAAGAGATACGCACTTTCTTGTTGCTAATTATAATACATGTATTCAGAAGGCAACTCCTGTCCTTTGTAGTGCTGCTAAAAGAATATTTCCAAATAAACCTCTCATTGAACTGAGCAGCTGTAGTAACATATTCTTGAGGACTTTGTAAGAATGCTTCTTTTTTCCTCTCTTGAATGGCACCTTTTCTCACCTTTGTTGCAAATGGAAGACAAAGTCTCATTTCTTTTTAGGTTATGTAATTTCATCTCACAGACTTTCTCTTCTTTCTTTCCGGTCTTACTTTGAAGTTTGGAAGTTTGTTTGTTTGTTGGTTTTAATTTTTTTTTTTTGCCTTCAGACTTTACAATGCTAAAGTCCATGGGGATAATTTAAGCACTCTGCCCCTACTTTCAATTTTAACACCTTGTTGCAAAACCCCACAGGTTTCTTAGGGAAGATGGAGCTCACAAGAAGTACTTACCTGGTGAAGTCACAAGTGTTAGCTGCAACAAAGCTCTGTCAGGGCATCTTTCATCTTGCTGCCTGAAGGCAGCATAGCCTGGTGCTGTGGACTCTCCCTGTGCTTGACAGACTGCTCACCTCCATCCAAGAGACCAAAGTATGCTTCAGGAAGGGGATGGCCACAGGAAGGAAAGTCACCACTGAAGGAGCTGCATATGACAGATTCTCTAATATGTGTTAAAGCAGTATAATTTCAGCTGCTGGTCGTTGTTACTGAGAAGAGAGGAGAGAAGGGAAAAAGTAAAAAAGCAAAAGTGTGCTACAAGAAGAGCATGATGAGGTGCTCCACAGTGAGAGCTGACTGTCTCTCCACCCCCTTTTCTCCTGAAATTGCTGAATCTAGAGTAAGGCCCAGGACTTGGGAGGGATTAATATCCTGTGATTTCTCATCCCCTGCCAGCAGCTGGAGAGACCTGCAGCTCTCTGAAAGCTTCACATATCAGGACTCAGCTTCTGAGATGCATACTTTCAGATCCTGATATCTAGGATTTAAACTCTCAATAAGCTTTTGAAGACACTCTGCTGTCAAAACCCCACAGAGCAGAACATAACCTGCAGCAGAGAGGCTGTATTCACTCAGCCAAGACATGGCAATAGCAGCTGTGATGGAGCAAGCCACTATGCACACAGCAGCTGCATTTGAAGTGGTGAGAACCAGGATGAAATGAGACACAAAAGCAACCACACTTTGGTTTTAGCTGATGCCTGAAGAAATTGGAAATTTCAGATTTGGTACTGAGCAAGCTGGAAAATCAATGACTTCCCAGAGCAATCATTCATCCATTCTTGTCAGGTTTTGTAAATTCATTTTGTGATTTCAAGAGGTCTTTTTCCCTTCTCACATAAAAAAAATGTGGTATAGACACTACAGTTCTGCAGAGCCTTGGTGTCTGAGTAGATTGAGGTTGCTATGCCAGTCTGTCATGGGCTAACAAACTTAAAAAGTAAGTCACCATAAGCAATTCAGCTGGTGGTAGGTGGATTCTCTGCAGATTCTCTGAGGCAATATTGGAAAAGAGTCTACCTGTTGATATTGCTAATAGCAGATCTGAAAGAAGTTATTTCAAGAACAATGCCCCAGTGATAAGTTTTTAGTTGGTGGTGTTAAATGTAGCATGTACCTTAGTTCAATGAGTTCTGTCATGATGTAGGAGTTGGTCAAATTCTGTGGCTTGTACAATAAAGGAGGCTGATGTGACTAAATGATGATCATAGTTCATTCTGACCTTAGAATTTATGCACTTAGGAAACTTCTTTTCCAGCCTGAGAGATACAGGTCTGTATTTTTAAAAAGAAACTGCAAGTCTATGTATGCCATTCTGAAAGCATCTTGTCATTTTTAATTTTCTCCCTGTTAAACAGGCTGATTATAATTCCATTATAATTTCTACTTTGTTACTATTAACGTTAAGAGTCTGGTTTTGGTATATTAGATACATTTGTCTATTATGTTTTATATATAGCTGTATGCCTGTCAAACCCTGAGTGTAACAGACAAAGCTACACTCAGAGAAAAGAATAAAAGTAAAGAAAGTAAAGTAAAGAAAGAATTCTATCCTTTCTTTTGTTATTCCTGGTAACACTGATGGGTATTTTGGAGACTCAGAAACCTAAAATAGACATTCTTTACAGATTGTGCTGCCCAGTTTTTTGGCTTGATTCCCCAGAACCTCAGTTCAGTAGACTTTCTTCCATTGATTCTTTGCTCTTTGCATCAGCCCCATACTACATTTTATGACTGCCAGATAACTAAAGTTGGGGTACACTGTGATCCAAAAGAATAGATAGGTGTTCAAATGGGGCCAAACAAAGGAAGAAAAGTTTGCTTCAGAGGATAAGGGCAGTAAGACTGACTCCTTTTTGGGGATTAGTACCTAGCTGTTTATAAATTCGCTTGCATCAGCCAAGTACAGCACAAAATAAACTGCACAGAAGAGCAGCTATTATGTACAGTAGCCACTTCACTGATTGCAATCAATGTCACAAATTAGAGTGATTTCCTGGCTTGAGATATGTCAGAACTAAACTTTGTGTCATGAGTCATGCTGTCTGGACATCCAGCTTTGAGGCACTGTCTCACCCTCTGGGAATTTTCACTTTTTGTCTTTCATGTTATTGCAAATGGATCTGTGCTCACTTTTAGTAAGTATGGACTGCTCATAGATGCATTCAAATGCATTCAATATTAAAAAGAAGCTCCCATCAGGGCTTCTATTACTAATATTGAAATATATCCATCTTTTATTTTTCACCATCAGAGTTTCTGTTTAGAAATGGCAGATTTTTGTCAATATTTTCTAGGATTTTGATCTGAAATATTAATACCTCCTTGTGCTTTTCTCTTGTTGCCTTATGCCTTTTTCAAATGCCTGATGATGGCTTTTTCATTCCAGTAAAATGTCATCCTAATATTCATGCTGTACTCTGAACACCCATTCTGCTGCATCCATGTGATTAAATCCGGTTGTAAAAGCAATGTTTTTCACACTGTTTCGTGTATAGTTTTTATATTTTTCCAGGTGAAACTTCAGCATATGCTCAAGGACAAACACATTTCTCTCTGCAACAAAGAAGTGCAGTGGAATTAGAAACAGTTAGTCTATACAGAGAGATTAGTGGGGAGCTGTTTCCTTGTACCTTGCAGCAATGCACTGTTTCAGTGGATTAAGAGCATCCACAGCCGTAGCAGTAATTAAGAGCACCTGGTACACAGTGATTTCATGCTTCAGCCGACCTGTTACTCAGTGTTTTGTGGAAGACGCTCCTGACATTGCTTACTGGGGAACAAACAATTAAATGAACAGTAACTAAACCTTTGCATCAATAGGCAACAAAGGGAAATTAAGCACAATTATTGCTATGAATGAAAGGGTCAACACTTTTGTGCTGGATTGATTGTTACTGGAGTAAGTGAAGATTGGAGAGATACATAAGTTATGTAATTATTTTCCTAATAATTTATGAATTGTTAGGTGTGGGTTTGTCTGCACTGCAGTTGAGTTGAATGCTTGCTTGCCTTAGCTTTTCTCCAGAGTCACTTCTTCCACTTTTAAGGATGTTTAGAGTAATGTGTAAGAATATTTTCTTGGCATCTTCTACCATCCTTTTTGTTAGATTATTTTATCAAGAACTGTAATCAAATATAATGAGAAGATACAATCATGATGTGGCTCCTATGAAGTGGAGTTAACCAGTCATCAACAAAATTTCTAGCTTGAATGCTGTGTTAGGAAATCAGAGGCCAAACAGGGAAAAATATTTCACTATGGGAGCAGTAGCCAAGTAGAAGAAAATGTTTAAACTAGGAAAAGATGTGCCCCAATTCAAAAGGAAATCACAGTTTTATACAAAAAGATGGGAAAGTGTGGTGAAAAGGAAAAACATTTCTAATTTACTTTCTGATGACAGATGAAAGCAATGTTATATGATATAAGACCATAAAGATAGCATGACTTTATACCCCCAATGGAGTTCATAGACAGTTCTGTGCTTTAAAATATGCAGCTTGGGTCTGCCCATCTAATTTCTGACTGCAGTGGGATAGCTTTGATTTCTTTTGTATTACCATTTTAGTTTGCTTTCCCTTTTTGTTTCAGTCACTTGTATTTAAATTATTGCTGAAAGATATTCTGGCATAAAATCTCCATTTATTTAGTTGGGGCAGGCATAATAATTTCTATAAAAGGTCTCAGGAATCGAAGTCCCACTTTGATTTTGATCTTTGCCTCATTCTTTCTGCTTAATATTTGTGTGTGTGTGTATATATATAAATATATATATGATTATTCCTTGATCCATTTAGTGAATAAAGTGAGCATTCTCTTGTATCAGAGGAACATTTTTGACTTTTAGAAATGTGAAATTAGAAGAATCTAGGTAAATATAGCATGTAAATATAATGAATAATACTGCAAAGAGTTAGTGAATATCTTCATGACTTTTGTACCTCTATCAAGAAAATTCCAAACTGAGGTCATGGCTGAAACATTCACAAACACAGAATATGTAGTGCTCAGAGGTTTTTAAATACCTGCTTTAGATCTCTGCCATGTGTTTGGTTTATACACATGATGGGATTTATTTAAAGGGACACAATCAACTTGAAAATAACAGTGCTATCTAAAAAATTCTTACTGAATGTAATTATAGCTAACAACTAAGGTTATTATAAATGAAAAAAGTTAATGAAATAAATATCCACTTTTTTGATTGGTTTACTTTTTGTGCTTGACAATTCTGTGTAATGATTCCAATACCTACCTTTTATGCAGTACTTTTCATCAGGAGGCCACAGCAGTTTTACTGAAATGTAGTCCATATCGCTCTATGTATAGATAGTTTCACTGTTTCCTCCAAACTCAGTCAATTTCTTCCTGTCTGAAAGTCTTTTATAAACATCAGCTCAGAATCAATAAAAGATCCAAAGCATTTTGTGAAATGACAGATCTACTATTTCAAAAAAGATCACTATCAGCTGGGTTTAATTAGCCACATTATAAAGAAAGGGTTTAAAATATCTTTGAGATTGTAAAATTGGAACAAGAAGTTGATCATTTAGTATCTTAATAATTTAAAATCTGTCTCAGATTTTGGATGTTCTAAAGTTATTTTCTGAATTCCATTAAACTCGTTTAGCCTTATATTAGGTATTCAAGAAGAGAACATCACAAAGTATTACCAAAATTATCATATGCTTATTAGAAATTAATAGTCTGGGCATCCTTTATGCTCGTAAAGATGACACCTAGAAACAAATTCTTTTCTTTCCTTATTTCATGAAAACCAATGTTTTCTCTCTTCTTTTACACCATACTTCCTAATTTAGAATCTTACGTTCTTGATTGTTGGCTGTTATTGAGTTCATAACCCTGTATTTCTAACTGCAGTGAGAAAATGTCTTGACTCTGGAATGTGAAGTCTGTGAAGAATGTTGCCTTTGTGGAAGAACGTACATTAGATGCCTCCGAGCTGCTCAAGTGGTGAAATAAATATGTGGAACAATGTTTGGTACCTTTTGCTTTTCAAAAGACCTTAGATCTCATAACTATACCCTCTTAAAAGCTTTTGCCATACACTCAGCAGCATGTTCTGCTTTTTTGTTAGATTCATCTTTTGGCCTACTTTTCAAACTATGTTTTAACTGGAACTCAAACTCTTTTCCCTTTCCTACTATTTGCTGAGGCTAGCAATCCCATGCTGAGTAAATAATCTATAGTCCATGATCTACTATCCTATCAGCCTTGTTATCCTGGCTCCAAACCCCAAAATGTTGGATATCTAGCTGGTAAGTATTCCCAGGAAGGCTTCCTAATGACCTTCCCCACTGGTTACTATCATCATTGCTTATACACGGATAGAACTACCTTGTAATACACTGACTATATTTGGAAAAATTAATTGGGAGTTCTTATGGTGTTTTTGTTAGGAAAAGTGACATTTTAGAAGTTAAGAAAAATATCCCAATTCATGTCTTTCATTAGGTATAACAAAACATTGCTAGAGAAAATATATTCCTAGATCTAATGGTACTTCATTCTCTTGCGGTAAAAGCAGTTTGGGATCCAAGTCAATCAGCAGATGAGATTATTGCAGTAATTTGGCTGCCCTGCCATTTTAAAAGTGGTTTTGACTGCATTTATAAAACATTTAATATATACTTAAATGTAGTTAAAACATACGGTTACTTATTAAATTATAGAACGTAATAAAAAAAGGTTTATGTGTACATTAAAAATCAAGATGATGGAAATGAATCTACAATTGATAAAATTTTATTTCATCTCAGCTGGGAAACCTACATATAAATTTTACACCTTAGCAATCTTATTGTAAAACATTGTGAACTCTTAAAGGAAAGAGCCTTTATCTGCACTATCTAGAAGAGTTTATGATTTGGCCACTGAGGGTTTAACAAAATGTCTTTCTTCAAGTACATGCATGGGCAGTACAATTCTTTTAGTATATTTTCTTGTCTCTGGCTAAATGCAAAATCAGCAAGACCCTTAATATGAAGGAGGACATGTAGAAAACCAAATTGTTTTGCATTGCTGACTCTCCACGCATGCAAGCGCAGACAACGTCTTTCCATCCCTATGTCTTTGAAAGTGACCCATCCAAAATGAGTGCACACTTATGTCTAGGTCAGTCATAGGGCTGGAACTTAAGTGTGACCTTAATGATGCAAAGGATTCAAGTGTGGTTTCTGGCTTTTATGAAGAGTTCATATTTTTACTCCTCTGAAAATAAATATTTCAGCTCTTTCTGTTGTCATCTATCAGGTTGCCCTTTCATGGGAGCCAGGAGGATAGAAAACACTAGACAAGGTCTTTTATACCCAAATTGTCTAACTAATTACACTGCCAACTATGCAACTATGGCAACTAATAGATTGATTTTACCTGAGAGTTATGAATTCCATGTTTAAATCTGGAAACTGGGATAGATGAAAAACCTAAGGAAAGATAAACATCTCAGTATAATTTGCTGAAAGAAATCCCCAAAAGGGCTACCCTGGTACACTGGTAGGAGTTTCCTGAGTGCCAGAACTAAGGTTGAAGTGGCACACTGCGGTGCCATCTGGCATGCTTCGCTTGCAGTGTGGATGCAGAGTCCTACAGCAATGAGCTTTTCACCTGTGTGTGATGGATGCTTTGGACCATGAAATGCTGCAATCTAGTAGTGACAAAAGGGCAACGTGCGTGTATGGCTGTAGAATAGCCACATCTCTGTGAATTAGATGGCTGCTCTTCCCTCTTTGCACTGCCTTGTTCCATAATTTGAGAACTGCTTGTCTCATGGGGGAGAATGACAAAAAATCCTGACCACACCAACATCTATCTGTCTTTGACTCTTTCAGACATGTATCCTTTATGGAAGCACAAGAAAGGAGCAAGAACTGAGCCACTAGTAAAGCTGGAGGGACTTTCTTTGTTCAAGATTGTTATGGTAAGGACTCATTAATTCTCATATACAGGAAAGCTGATCAGGATATGACCATAACCTTGACCTTACCTGTGAGAGGTGCAGTGCAGAGGACAATGCATGAGTCTCAGCAATCAGCTCAGTCAGAGTAGACCTACAAAATAAATGTTATAATCAATAGGGAAACATGTCCTTGTGAAATTCTCTTTTTGTAATGCTGGACTGAAATGAGCTGCAATTATTTTGGCAGGATGTTCAGAGAAATCCTTTCAAAGAAATCATTTGCTGAATGTGATGAGATTTTTTTAAGAGAGCTCTTCAGATTTTTTTTTTTTTTTTACATTCCTGAAAAGACACACTGAAGCAAATGAATAATTGGTAGAACATGGAATATGTAACATGCTGTGTGAGAACTGTATTCTTTCAAATCATCACTTGTCAGAAATTAATTCCTATGCTACGGGCCTTACAATTGAGAGCGTAATGACTTAAATATAACCAGGTTAACTTGGGTTCTCTGCGTTGTGTATCTGAGGAGAAATGGCACATTTTAAGTTATTCAATTGCTCAGATGAGCTTTCATTTGCTCTGATTTAAGTGTTCTTAAGAAGCTGTCGTGTACTGAGGTTGTAAATATGATTTGAGGTACTGTATGTTTTCAGGGCTAGTCTCCAAGGTTATCACCTCTTAGACTCTTGTCTTTAAGAGTTCAAGGAACTCAGAATGATAATTTAAAGAAAACTGTTAACCTCTTCTGGAAACACAACATATGAAATACGTAAAAATAGCTACATACCATTAAAATAATCACCTAATTATAATAATGTGTAGTGGAATGTTTTCACACAGTTTGTTCTTAATAGAAATTATGCTAGATCACAGACTCCTAACAGCTACTGCAAAACTTATTGTTTTAAACTGAGAAAACTGATTTCCAAACTAAGTTCTCTGATAAAGAGTTGGTGTTGCAGATGAGAACAAAACTCAAGAGCGTGAAGGCTCTATTGCCTTGCAGCTGCCAAACAAAAAAGGCAGATGAAATACTACAGGTCAGGCTAGTATCAATTCACAGTCTCTTTACAGGGGATTTTGCTGCTTCACTAAGTTAGAGGCATCAGAAAATCTGCTTTTCTCTTTCTCTGAGTCTTCATTCTTTGTTTTTGCTTCATGAAGGCTTATTTTGAGCCCTGAATACAAAGCCCAGATAAGGAAATTTTTTTTGTTCTTTTTTTCTAGGATTGTTTCTGTCTGACAGAATATTGGTTCCAATTAATGATTTCTGATTCTCAAAAGAGGGGGTATGGCTTTACTACTATCTTTGTATGTCTGAAGTGGACAGCATCAGCAGGTAACAAACTTGGACAAACATATATTTGGAAAAGAGCACTGTGAGCAATTTTTTCCCCTCAAATCCATTGCAAATAGAAGAAAAACATTTTTTTAAATCTCTGAGAAATAAGTAAATTTTCTGTTTAATCTCACTGCTCTGTAGAGATATTTTGGTAATTTGAGGTTTGGTGTTAATATGGACTTTTCTGTTCTGCCCTATACTTGCTCTAGCAAAGCCTTTCATAATGTTTAATCATTATTTCATGTGTAAGATAGACTTCTACCGTAGATACTGTCATGACTACCATTAGTATTGACAAGAATTTTCAAAGTAGTTGGAAATAATGCTCTGTACAGGATTTTCATTGTATTTAGGTAAAAATAAAAATAAATTTCTATCTGAAAGAACTATATTTATTTGATGCAACTCATTTGATAACTAGAAAAGCCTAATGTAAGAAAAAAAATTAATGTTTCTTAAGACTCATTAACATTTCCAAATGTGAGACTGCAAATAAATGATATATTTCAGTAAGAGAGTTTTGATCCTCAAGAAAAGAAAGAATAATTTAATCTTTTACCTCAAGGTGCCATTCTTTTACATTCACCATTTAGTATTCATATATCTAGCTTCAGGGTCATCCGTTTAAAAAGGTTTTTCTAGCATATCTTCTGATAGGCAAACCTTTAAATTTTCAAGAGATGACTAGGGGAAGTATAGCAGTGATCTACTATACATTTTCTTACTTTATTTTCCTCCTTTCTAGGGTGTAAATTCCTCCAAGATTTTCCTTTTATCACAATAATGTACTTATGAAGATTATGTGTGTTTCTATGCAAGGAGAAAGTATCACAACAGGACAGCAGGAAGTGGGGGTTTCAAATTTTACTAGTTTTAGAACTAGTAATTATTTCAATAGGATATGAAATTTCCTATTTTTTTTATTGTCAGAGAGGCAGGGAGACCTGGATGTAATGCATGAAAGAAAGTTCTGTGGGAGCTCTGTTGGCATCAGTGTGTATAAACTGTCAATGTTCTCAGAGTTAAGAAAAACAAATCAGTATAATAAATCAAAAAACAGTGGCTGGTGAATGGTGACAATGACTAATGTGTGGATATTTTGATTAATAGAATCTCAGTCTATGTACACATGCTCTTACACACACTCATGCACTTTTCAGGTATGAGAAATGTTTTCCCATCTTTTCTCTCAGCCTGAACCAATGTGCATAAGTTATACAGTCATCTATTTTTATGCTCTCATCTATGGAGTTCATGAATGTTATGAATATGGGTAATAAAGTGAGGACTCCTTGTTTTAAGGTAACACTTGATGAGGTGTTTTAGCTGTTACTGATTGCATCTATCATGCAGATGAAGATGTCCATTATAAATGCAGATAATCAGATCTTAGATATCTAAACTGCTTGAATGTGTAAAGGGTGGACAACTTTTTTATAAAACTTTTTTTTTTTTAACAGCTGGGATTTATAATAAGTATGATGGTCAATGTATGATCTGATAATGTAATACTTTTTAGTGAATAGTGAGATTCATTAAACTTAGTTTAACAGTTAAAGAACATACTATTCTTTCTGTGACAAAGCTGACTGTAAGGACCAATGAAGTGTCAATTTCTTTTAACAAAAGGTGAGCAACTTTAGAGATACTGTTTGTAAAATTCATGGGTTGAGATAAAGACACTTTATAGGACAAAAAAGAAAAGGATAATAATAGTAGGAGTAGGAGTAGGAAGGAGAAGGAGAAGGAGAAGGAGAAGGAGGAGAAGGAGAAGGAGAAGAAGGAGAAGGAGAAGGAGAAGGAGGAGGAGGAGGAGAAGAAGGAGAAGGAGAAGGTGAAGGTGAAGAAGAAGGAGAAGGAGAAGGAGAAGGAGAAGGAGAAGGAGAAGGAGAAGGAGAAGGAGAAGGAGAAGACTATGCAAAACAAATGAAGAAGAGTGTAGTTGCTCACCACCTGACAACCGATGGCCAGACATATTCTGAGTAGTGGTGTCCAGACAGCTTTTCTCTGAATTTTGTGTCACAGATGGAAAGAATAGTAAGGGTTTCTACAGGTAAGTACATCAAAAAGGAACACCAAAGAAGGTGTACTCCTCCTGAAAAATAATGCTGGTAAACTGGGAACAATGGATGAGGAGAAGGCTGAGGTACTCAACAACTTTTTTGCATCAGTCTTCAATGGCAACTTCTCTTCCCACACCTCTTGAGTGGATGGACAGCAGGATGAGGACTCGGGAAGCAAAGTGCTTCCCACTGTAGGTAGAGACCAGGTTCCTGACCACCTGAGGGATCTGAACATACAAATCTATGGGACCTGATGAGATTCATCCTGGGGTCCTGAGGGAATTGGCTGATGTAGTTGCTGAGGCAATCTTCATGATATGTGAAAAGTCATGGCAGTCAGGTGAAGTCCCAGGTGACTGGAAAAAGAAATATTCTACCTCTCTTTAAAAAGGGTAGAAAGGAGGACCCTGGGAACCAATAACCTCTCAGCCTCACCTCTGTACCTGGAAAAATCAGTGAACAGATCCTCCTAGAAGCTACGCCAAGGCACTTAGAGACAGGGACGTGATATGAAACGGCCATCATGGCTTCATCAAGGGCAAGTCCTACCTGCCCAGCCAAGTGGTCTTCTATGATGGCTTGACTTCATCAGTGGACAAGGGAAGGGCTACAGATGTCATTGAACTGGATTTCTTTAAAGTCTTTGACATTACCTCTAAATTGGACAGGGATGGATCCCATGGGTGGACTGTTAGGTGGATATGGAATTGGTTGGATGGTTACATCTGGAGGGTAGCGGTCAGTGGCTTAAATGTTGGTGGACATCAGTGACAAGTGTTGTCCCTCAGGAGTCCATACTGGGACCAGTGCTATTTAATATCTTCATTAATGACATAAATGAAGGGATCAAGTGCACCCTCAGCAATTTGCAGATGACACCAAGATGAGTGGTGCTGTTGCCACACCTGCAGGATGGAATGCCATCCAGAGGTACCTGGATAAGCTCCAGAAGTAGGTCCATGGGAATCTCACGATGTTTAACAAGACCAAGGACAAGGTGCTGCACCTCGGTTAGGATAACCCCTGGTATCATCATAGTCTGGGGGATGAAGAGATTGAGAGCAGCCCTGCTGAGAAGGACTTGGGGGTGCTGTGGATGAGAGGCTGGACATGAGAAGGCAATTGTATCCTGCTTGAAATGTAATACCCATTGTACTAGTAGAATTCAATTCAGAAGACCTGAATTTTTGGATTGTGATAAGTTTTTCGTCTTGTAAACTTTAAAGCACTATCAGTCATTTGGTAGTAAAAGGGTGATAAAACATGACTCAGTTGGATGACTCTTCCCAGGGCAACCTATGCAAGGTAATCAGCAGCCTAAAGAGACAGATGTTAGTTCAGACAATCACTCAGGTCTTTGCAGACAAACCACTTATCGAAAAAATCCACAATGGATTCTATAATTCTGGTTTTGGTTTGGTTTTTTTTTTTTTTTCTATTTATCTCCTTGTGCTGCAGAAGTTGAAATTCATGTCATGCCATTATTTTGTTGTCATGTGATAACTTCACTATCAATTTGGTGGTTCCTTCTAAGTTTCTTGCTTTGTCAGTCTTTATTACAAAATTAACTTTTTTTTTCTCAGTAAGCAGGGATGAGGCTTATAGAGTCTATGGCTTCTTCAGGAGGAACAGAACTTCTCTTGCAAGAAAGAACACGTGTTTCACACTGGCACGTGGGAGAACCAGGCAAGTGCAATGTCAGTGCAGTGAAATGCAGATCGTTTGTCATAGTTCTTTAACAATATCAATTTGTTAGGGTAGAATTAATTTGGATTCTGTGCATTTCCTCTCTGTTCAGATAAGGCTCACCCTAATCTACAGTTACACTAGATCCTGCTGTATTCATAGCTCCCATTCATATAGAGCCTGTTAACTTAATTCCCACCAATTTGCATGAGAACAACAGGCAGTCCTATGTCTTCAGAATCACCAGAGCTGTGTTGAATTTTAACGTAGAGGTTATTCATAGTCCTTACTCATATGTGAGAGGGAAAACTCCCTGCTATAGTCAAGGTTCCTTTAAAAAAACATTTAGCAAAAATGACATTTGCTTCTGTAGAGACTTGTTGATGCTGGCATTAAAGAGTGAACACAAGTCAAAACCAGCAGAAAGCAAGCTTCAGCTCTGCTCCATACAATAGTCCACTGAAGAATCAGAAGGTCATGATAAAATTGAAGTAATTCACCAAAACTGTGGTGTGATGTCATTTTCCACAGTACTCAGTGCTATAAAAAAAAAAGTAAAAAACAAAAAGCAAAAGTTGCAGTGTAAGTCCCATGAAGTAATTAATCTACTTTGATATGAGCAAGAGTACCATGAATTTCCACAAATAAATTCTATGGAAACAGGGAAATACAGCAGTAGAATCTCCTCATTGCGTTAGGAAAGAGAATGAAAGTTCAACTAGCAGAGTAGTGATCTGAGACCATTTTTCTCATGATGAAGACAAAGAAGCTGTTTTATGTTGTGGTGAAACCGTTTGTTCCCCATTTCTATCCTTCCCTAATTGAAGTTCATTAGTATTGACTTCAGTCAAAAAGGAAAAATACAAAAACTGTCTATTTTAGAAAGACAACAAAATCCAGGATAACTTTATTCCAAATATAACCTGAAGATGGCACAATAGGCACATGTTGTTTCTGGTTTGCTTAAGGTCATACTGTAAAATGAGAGAATTTTTTGCTAAAATATGACTCCTTTGGAGGAGCTCTTTAAAAAATAGAAGCAAAAGAGAAATTTAAACCTTTTAAAGCACAGCCTATCAATAAAATTATTTTACAAGTGGAACACAGGCTGTTAATTTCATGCTGCCTAAAAGATTAATATAAACAGGTGGGCAGACAGGGACTCATCATGGTTGGGTGTTATTGGCAAAAATAAGTTTAATTTGTGTTGTTTAGTTTTTATTGATACATTTCTTTTGAAATTGTAAAACAACTGATAACCTCATCTGTTATCTTCAGCATAATGTATAATCTACACCTAAATGCCAATTTTTATGAGGCCCATTTTGACTTTGGGAGAGACAAGACTACTTGCATAATCTCTATTTTATTAAAAGATAAGAAATATTATGGGAAGTTTTTATTAAAAAAGAAAATAGTGTCAAGTTGTATTAGTGAATGAATAAATCTGCGTTATAGATGAATTAACCATAAATACAGTCTCCACAACACACTCAGACACCCTGAAAATCTGGAGTTTATAAAACATAGAAGCAATTTCACAGATGTGCTGTAGCTAAGGGTGATTCAGCTTGCTCTATCCAAGTATATACACTGTGCTTGGATTTTCAAAATGTGTTTAACAAAGTCCTTGTGCAGAATGCTTGTACGGAATCAAAGCTGTCCCTATGGCAAGAAGGAAGAGTCCCTTTGTGAATTGCCACCTTAAAGACAGAGAAACAAGAGGGTGGGACTAAATGAGCTGTTCTACAGTGATAGAAGGTTATCAGTGGAGACCCACAGAAGCCTTTACTAACACCTTTGCTATTTCACATGTCCATAAACAATGAAGAAAAAAGGGAGTTGATAAAATTTACTGTCAAGACTACAATATGTAAGGCAGTAAAAAAGAAAGTCAGTGACAGTGAGCTGCAGAGGGATCCCCCTGTATTAAGCGACTGAACAGTACAAGAATAGTTGAAGTCCTATATGGTGTAATTATATTCAATGTGATTTACATGGGGAAAACCAAGTGTAACTGTATGTGCCCAGTAATGTTGTGTTTTACAGCAGCTGTTACCACTCAGAAAGGAGATGGAGTCAGCACTCCAGTGGTGTACCACTATTGCAAAACACTGATTTTTACCAACACTTTCATTAGAAGTTGATAACAAGCAAGATTGGGGCTGTATACACAAAGGATAAAGGCACGTGAAGGAAGAGGGACTATCCTGAAAACAAGCTTGGCACAACCGTTTTCTCAGCTGCCGTCTACTGTGGCCGTTGGTGAATTCCTAGGAGGTGGAACCATCTAACTTCAGTAATACAAATATCGAATGTCTAGTTTAAACAGTTTTGTCTCCTTTCATAGCTGTGTAGATGGCCATGCTCTTCCAGAGGGGGATTCATTCCATCCTGAACAGATATCTAAGGCAGATGAATTGAAATGCTCGTGTCTCCATAAACTCTGTAGGCATACTGTAACTTATCATCACAATGAGCATCTAACAATTATGCAGCTACAAGTGAAGTGGGGTTGTTGTTCTTTTTGTGCTGTAATAATTTAATTGACTGTTTTATAGCTGCGTGGTCTCAAAGTAACATTGCCCCATACCTGAATGTGGGAGAGAATGAGGGAGGGAAGAGAGCATGGGAACTTTTTCGGTTGGGTTCCTCTCTGAAGCCAGTGTACTGCAGACTCTTGACAGCAATGAGCAGTGCCTAAGTGCCTTTCTGCTGCTTACTCCCAAACAGGGCATTCTCAGTGGAGTCTCTTTTAATCTCGCCTCTAGGAGCTTTTTCTCTTTGTGTAAATATTCATGGGAGCACTGACTGAAATGCAGGTGTCCCAGGAGAACGTAGTACCCACAAGAGTCTCAAATCCTTCTCACTCTGCAGGCTCATATATTCTTTTCTGTATTTTAAATGTAGTGAAATGGCTTCAGAAAGGGAAGTTGAGGGATTTCTTTACAGGACATTTTGTCTCAGAGAAAGGAAGATGTGGATCTTCTTTCTCACCCATGTCAGTGATCTCCCCACTCATTGCAGAAGGGTTGGGCTAGATGAACTTTTAAAATCTCTTTGAACCCAAACCATTCTATGATTCTATTTCAATATATGTTTTTTATAGCCTATATGAATGCTGTAAGCTTCAGTCATTGGATGGTAGTGCCTGTATTGCACTTATATCTAAATTTTTGTGAGAACAATTTCTTAGGACATTTGATCCAAGAATAATTCCTGGCAGTGGAAAGTAAATGGGACAAAAATTTTTATTGCACTGGATTTTTTTTAGAACTTGTCCTCCTTCCCTAGCTGCTATACATTTCCGGTGAGCTGGTAGGAGGAGCTCTTTTTCCAGTGTAAAAGTTCTGGCAAGCCCCTTTCCATAGGGCTAATCTTCTCTTTGTTTTATGCTTTTCTGTACCTGGCTGAAGGCTGTGAACTTTCCCAGACAGTAAGCTTTTGAAAAAAAATTCACAAGTTTCTCTGACGGGAGGGGGCCCAGGCTGTAGGTATAGTGCTCGTCTGTGTTCCCTTACAACAGTTCTGCAGGCCAGATTCATCCTTGACTAGGATTTTTAGGGTTTTGGGATGGTTATCACAATTTTTGGATATAAACGTGGACATGAGTCACCATCCCTGAAGGGGGTTAAGAGACATGTAGTTGTAGCACTGGTGACATGGTTTAGTGGTGGATTTGGCAGCACTAGATTAGTGTGTGGACTCAGTGGTCTTAGAGGTCTTTTCCAGCCTAAATGATTCTATGATTCCTTACCAACAGCAGAGCTCAGGCAAGGACAAAGGCTTTGGCTAAATACAGCTCCTGAACAAAGGAGGGAAAGCCAGGCTCCTCTTTGTTTCCAACAAAATTTGATAGTTCCTTTTCCTGTTCCATTATTTTACCATCTCCACATTAATCTATCCCAGTGCCAGGATTTCTTCTGTTCCTCTGAAGGTGACTGAGGCATAGCTGTCTGATTTTCGTGGAAACTAACTATAACTGCCCATATGGACAATTAGGGTGCTCCAGCTGTGTGTGGGGCATAATTTCCAGCTGCAGGGTGGCAGTAAACAGCTGGGGGTGTTAATTTCTCAAAGTGCTCCAGCTACAATCACAACATATGCCTATGCCCTAAGGATTTTCAGTAAACTAACCGTATTTGTTAGCAGTATTTAAAACATTTCTTATTTCAAATGTACAAAGTAAAAGCCAATACTGCAAATTTTGAGGTAACTTAATCTTACTATAAGTGAAAATGCCAAGTATTTAAGGACAACAGCTGTGGCTACTCTGCTTGAAGGAACTTCTATTACCATCTGGGAAAAGAGAAAACAAAATATTATGAACATTTATACAGATCTATAGCATGCTTCCTGCATCCACTTAAACTCAGCCACTCAATTTTCCTAATCAATCAATTCTGTTAATAGTGATGTTAAGATTTACAATATAGACTGGGTGCAGTGCAAATCTGACAGAGGTGAAGCTGCTCTGAAAGTTTTCCTGAGTATTACTGTGTGTGCTTATAAAACTTTCACCCTCCAAAATTAATGGATTTACTACACATATTGAGTTTTAAACCTCTATAGACTAATTTTGTGGTCCGCTCATTTATGGATATACTTCCTCTGGAAAAATAAAAGGTAATATACAAAATATAATTGTAATATAATGCATATAACAGTCTGCCTCTTACAGTAATTGTAGGTAGGATGTTATGAAGCTGATATCCTGCTACTAAGATATAAATAGCAAGTCCTAGTCAGCTGTGGAAACTGATTGCAGTGCTGTTCTACACACCTGTGGCCACACAGGATTCAGGGCTCCAGAGGATGACAATGGCAGCATGCAAATATATAAGGCGTTTAGTGGTGGCACTTCTGCTGTGATGAGATTGCTTATGGCATGTAGGGCAACTAGCAATGCTAAGTATCTGTGAAATAAGGCCCCTGAATTACAGTCCTAAATATAGCTTTTGTGATTTGCTTCAGGCTCTTAAATTTTACTATTTTGACTTAGCTGCTTGCAGAACCATAGTTTATAATTTCTGGTGCAATATTCAGCCAACTTATAAGAGTTCATGCAAAAAGAATTGTTTCAGAAATTCTAATAGACCCCAAACTGTCATACACGTGCACTGTATAATAGATAGTGGTATTATTATCAAGAATTCTCCAGAGGAATCATGGTTATGTTGCCTGCTTTCACTGTCTAAAGTTTTTCATATAGTTAAGAAAAAGACTTACTCATTACTTCAGAAAATTCTGGCCCTTTTGAACCAAGCATCAGTTATAAAGATTTTACATGTTGTGTAAATGATGATAAAATATATGTATACTGTATGATAAAATGGATTTGTTTGATAGCTTCAACACAGTAATATTCAAAAGGATTTAACAACCAATGCTTTCAAAAGACCATCTTTTGCCGGTTCTTTTATTGTTTCAAAATATTTTTGAAATGGAACAGTAATAACAATAATGATAACAATTTGTGTGTATGTTTCCTTTAAATTCTGAATCTAAGAGTACATGCATTAATAAATTAAGCCTCACAGCAACTCTTTAATTTAAGAATATTTTTATCCATATTTGACAGATGGAGAAACAGAGGTACCGAGAATTATAAATGCATTTGCAAAAGTGTGATTAGGCTGTACAGAAGAGAATATGAATACAGCATCTAGGATACTCCAGAACAATGGAGAATTTTCAAGAATAGAAAGGATGTTCTTTTGAAAATGTGGTCCTACTCAGGATGTGCAGGCTGATGGCCTGAACTGGCATCATCAGCATGGCACAGCATTTCTCTTTGAAATATATTGATTTGACTCTGTGCTAGTTAAAGGATCTCACTGCTGCTGCTCTTTCCCTGTTATAGATCAGCATTCTGAAACCCCTGTCAACAGCAGATCGATATTTCGACGCTTCACTATAAACCAGTCCCCATACTTGAATTCATGTAAGGTGGTGTTTTTCAAGGTTATGAATTGTCCGCATGGTGCCAATAACACTGCAAACATGCACAGAGCAAGTGACAACTGCTCATCTGCAGCTAGTCAGTGATTTTAATACAGAGTGAGCTGCTCCTGACTCCATTTTTTGGGATACCAGCACTGGAGATGGAAGCAGCTCCTGTTTTGTGCCAGGCAACTTATGCACACCAGCTGACACTTTGGGCAACACTCAGGGACAACTGAAAAGCATCTTGTGTACTGCTGAAGATGTGGCTGGGAAAACCTGCTCTGCTTCAGGTCAAGTGAATATTGACAGCTGTGACACCCTGTGAGTTTCCTGGGTCTGTGCAGACTTGTTGTGTGTCCCAGTAGATGAAGATTCTTCTCGTGTTCCAGATCTGAGCCAGCTTACTGACTCTTGGAAATTATTTGGAATAAGTGAACACGTCAACACCAGGGCAGCATTAAGTGCTATGACAGCTTCCTTCTGAGAATCCTGGTATCAGTCTTCAAGGCAGATCAGAAGACAAACAACCTTTTTGTAGTCTCCTTGACTGTTTGCAGATATAAGGAAAGCATTCCATTCTTTCTGTTCTTCCTTAATACAGAACCAGGACATTATGTAAAACCTCAAATGGTAGAACATTCATCATCAAAAAATTACTACAATGGCTCTTTAGTCTTTGATAAAGTATCAATTACCACCCAGCTGAGATAGATAGATAGATAGATAGATAGATAGATAGATAGATAGAAATGATCAAATTCAACAGCACTTGTCACTTAGCACTTTTCTTATTCTCAGTTTGAACCTTATTTTAATGCATATGTAGAAATGAACAAGCTTTGGTTTATCAGAAATCCAGAATTATTTCTTGAAATTATTCTATGAATGACTAAAGACATCATTAAAAAAAATTACTCTAAATGATTTAGATTTATTTGAATATTCATTTTGTTCTTAAGGGTTCATAGCAATAAGCAGTGGAAGAAGTGCTGTAAATAAATTCCCCTTCATACTTTACATGCAAATTTCAATCATAACAAGAAGAGTTCTACAATTTTTAATGTTTTATATAGGGGTATATATATGATATATGTTATATGTTAATAAATTATGAATGTATGTGGTACAAATATATTTATGGATAGAGATTCTTTATGTTCTTATTGGGCATATTTTGCTCAGGTTTACTGTTTTGCTTTTTATTTTCTAACTGTGAGGATTAGCAATTTCTTGGAAAAAAGTAACTAAATTCTCATTGGTCCAATTGACCTTAATTAACTCTACTCTGTCTGAAACTAAAAGAAATAACTGTTGTGACATTTCTTAAAGATATGAATAATAGCACAGAAATTTAAGCATAGTATATTCTAAAAAAAGACAGTTTAATAATTATTCTTGTATAAAGTCATGTGATTTAATGTTAAATCTTACGGTGTGCTTTTTTCCCACCCAGGTAATAGAGGAAATTTTCATTTCTATGTTTAGATTGTCTTTGGAATGTTTCTGAAAGGTATACAACTGAATCATCTTGGATTGATGGGAAAAGATGTGGATGGTAGAAAGGAAAGCGTTGTTTTCTATTCACTACCTCCTTACTCAGTTGTAAGGTGTCAGGGCTGTGATTTACAGTGATCTCAGTTCAGCTGGCTGGGGCTTTGCCAGGTAAGTTACTGCAGCAAGAATAGCACTACAGTCAACCTCCTCCCCCACATTCCCAGAGTGGTTCTTTCTTCCCTCTTCATTTTCCACATGCAATGGTTTAAAGTAGGAAATATAAACTGGTTCCCCTACCTTTAGGCTGTTCGAGATCTCCCTGCTCTGAGAAACTCTCAGCTGCTTGTTTAAAGCATTGTTAAGTGCTCATTGTGCTATGGGAGTTAAAACACATTTAAGTAGGTCTGAGGCTCTTGCCCATTGTTTTAATTTAAAAAATATTTAGGCTATTGATTAGCTGGATTGGCTCTTGTCTATTTCGTTATTTAGAAGATCTCTTTGAGTTTCCCTGGTGTGAGGGATTCTTTTCCCCATGTAAGTGCTGTAGATAGAAATAAAGGCACATCAATTATGTGAGAAGCAGGATTATGAAGAATGCAAATAAAATGAAAATGAACTCAAACCACGAGAAACACGGTGTTTATAATGACATTAATTAAAATGCATGATGTTTTCAAGACAATATATTGGAGGAAATTTCTTTGCAATTATGTGAGAAATACAGTTTTAGCCCTACTTTGGTATGTCCAGAGTGTGGAGTTACAGAAATGTAGCTTCCAATTCCTTTTTCCCTTTGCTTTTCTGCACCATCTGTTTCATGAATGAGCTACTAACTACCTTTTCCCATTGCTTTTCCCAATGCATTCCTTTGTCATTAAGATCCCACACTTGAGAGAAAGATTTTTTCACTGTTTGCCTTTTCAGTCTTTGTATGAAACAGAATTACAAAGCTGTCAATCGAGTTTATGGAAACCTCTTTGGTGTCAGTGAACAGATGAAATTCTCTTTTCTGCTTTTGACATGGCACATGCTCCTACTTGAGTTTCTTGCAAGGTTTGTCCACCATCAGGGCTTCATCCTCCTTGAGTGTTCTTAATTTTTTCAGGTTTCTCAGTATCCTTCACCTTACAACTTTAGTCATATCCAACTAATTTGTCTTTGCTATTCATTCTTCATGTCTGGTTTATCTACAAATTCTTTCTATCCAAAGCAGTGCTGAAGATTCAATAATTTTTTTATTTGCTGGTGGAGCTAAAACTTTTCCAAACTTCAATTTTCTTGCTGGCTGTGAGCTCTTTGGAAAATCGCATTCTATATCATCTCATCCTTCCTCAAGCCCCTACCTAATGCTTTATTCAGATCACTGCTGTTGAAACTTAGCCCACTGTTGTCATATTTAATTCCTATTTTTGCTGTTCTAATGTCTTTTATTTTTTGTGTCTTTTGTTTTGGTTTTTAAGAATTTAAGAAATTTGGTCCCTGCTCTCTTGGCTTTGCGTTTCACAATCATCTTGTTTCCCCTCTACTCTTCTCTACCAGTGGTCCTTGCATTTTTCCTATTTCTGTTTGTACTTTTTAATTATTTCCTAATATTCCCTTGGTTTGAAACATTCTTCTTTATCTCAAATGTAAGGTGTCCACCTTTCTGCTTCAAGTTTCTGTTACTCAGACTGTGCTGGTATTCGACATGGCATACATTGCTTTTTCTGTGGTTCTTTCACAGGTCACAGTCATGGAGTGTCAGGTTTATTAAAGGCAGAAATAAGGAGTTAATTTCATTCTCTAATGAGCAGACTGATTTCTAAAACACAAACCCTTCTCTAATTCATCTTGTGTTCCCTGTATTCTGAATATAGCAGATAGGAATCTTTATACTCATCACTAATGGGCTTAACACTATGGCAGGTTTGGACAAGCACATGACAATAACTTTCATTTCAAAAAGAATGGATATTGAAAAAGCAGGATAAGAGAGGAAAATAATGCTCATATATATCCTTGAACATAACTGTGGCTGATTACAACATGTTTTTGTATATGGGTTTTATCCTAGCAGAAAATATGGTTTGAAAATAAACTCAGACCCTTAGCACTAGAGGTTACTAAACACAACAGTTTCAAAGAGTCTCTCAACAGTGCTGAAACTTTTTTTTTTCAACTTCATTTACATGACTACAGTTAAAACCCTCAAGAGACAGCAGTAGGTGAGAAGCCATCTGCTCCTGTGTGTAAATGGGGAAGGTGTCAACAGTGAAACTGCTCAGCTGAGACCATCCCTCATGATGCAGGAGCCTGTGCCTCACTGATGAGTGATAAATAGAACAAGGAAAGGATATATTGTTTTATTTCATTTTTACTCCAACTTGCCTTTATAATCCAAGCATGACAAAAGGAAATAAATTAGTTTTCAGACAAATAGGTGATTAGACCCTTGTAAGACAGGATGAGTTGCAAAAATTATATTACCTTAGAAAAATAAGCTTTAATCCAGAGACCAACAGGTTAAATTGAAGAGGGAAGGTCAGATATTAATGCAGAATGATTACTTGAATCTTAACAGGTGTATCTTTTTCAGAGACGTTCTGTCTTTGGCGGAAAATGTTTCATAAGACTTACCAGTACAAAAAACCCCCAACTTAACAAAGGGACAAATGTAATGAAGTTCTCAGCCAAGAGACAAAAAGAAATGAAAGAACTTTTGGCTATCTGGCTTTGGATCTGTTGGAAAAACTAATGTATTGTTAGTTATGGTTGATTTAAATGTCTTTCCCTAAACATTTTGAGGGCCTTATGATGTTATCTTTCACATCTATAATATGACGTTCCCGCAAGACAGAATGGATTCAGCACAAGAAAAGCTGGATAAGAAAAGATGGATAAGAAAAGATGGAGAAGAGATTGGATAGGGAGAGGTTTGTATCACTCTTTTGGGAGAAGAAGGATACAGACAAAATGGTCATCTTTCACAATGAACATATTGCCCTGCACAGTCTGTAGAGGAGCTTAAGACTCCCACTTCATGCTGTTCCCCTGATACCCGCAAGAACCTATGAGTTTCACCTAATGTCCTGGTTCATCCTGCTGCTGGTCCACACAGGAGCTGATGAATTATTAGTGTTGTCAGCCACTCTTTCAGCTCAAGTAGCACAAAGCTTTCTCATCCTGATACAAACCATTGTTACTCTCAGTTTCCTACCATGTTATAGAACTAGATTTTTTTACCTGAAATTTTATATAATTTCAAAAAAAGCTCCCTTATTAGAATCAAGAAGGA
Source organism: Corvus kubaryi (assembly GCF_017639235.1). NCBI lineage: Eukaryota > Metazoa > Chordata > Aves > Passeriformes > Corvidae > Corvus > Corvus kubaryi. The sequence goes on from NW_024582083.1 coordinate 4,768,612, forward strand.
AAATAATTTCATACTCAGGGAATTTAAAAATTTTCTTTACTTTTCTAATCATACTCCTGCCTTCTGCAAATGTACTATACTGTGAGCTTTAATTGTATACTCTATGTATGTTTTTAATAAAGGGTCTGTGTCATTGTACAGGAGGAAAGAAATATGCACTAAAGGAGATTATTGTCTACAGATGAGAAATTAGTAGACCTTCTTGACCTTAATTTCTTTGCTCTTCAGTTCTCTATATTCTTGTAGGAGTGTTGTGAACACTGGCTAATTAATATTTTTAATTGTTTACGTACTGTGGTGATAAGCATGAGAGAAACTTATGAGAAAATTAACAATTCTGTCTTGAGAGAAGGGTTTGACTAGTGTGCAGTAAATAAGGCCTTGGGTCACACACTGAAAAATGAGGAGATAACAAAATATTGAGTAGTTGCTCATTATATGACCATTCTGTGCAGTGAGCAAAGCAGAGGTCCTGTGAAAGAGAAAAGTGGTCACATAAATAGGTTTTGTCAAAAAGCTTATTCACAAAAGGGATGCACAAAGAATGAAGGATGGACAGGAAAATTAAAGGTGGGCATTTCTTAACATTTAAAGCATTCTTCAATAGTCTTATGATATGCTTTCCATATAATTTGGGGGTTTATGTGTGTATTTGCCTTATGTGTGTATGCAAAAGAAATTTTCCATGGCTTTGAAATGCATAAACTATTGAAAGCTGACATGATAAATCTTGAATGAACATTCAGTCTTAAATCTGTTGTATCTGGCCTTTCCAAGGAGAATTTTAACAATAAATAATGAGATGAAAAACACATTGTATCTTTCCAAGTAGTTCACTCCCTTTTCCTTCAGCTTGTTTCCTTCAGTACTTTGTGGCTCTTGGATTAATGTTATTATTCTGAAAATGCCAATTTAAAAAGAACTGTTCCCCAGCAAAGATTACTTGTCAAGTAAACTGTTAGGTGTGTTCACAAAAAGAAAAGAATTCCTAACAAGCAGATAGACTTAATTTCTATCAGATGATAAGACATTTATAATGCATAGTCACACCTCTATTTGTGATACTAGCTTAACAAATTTCTGTAGACTGCTTTTTTTGAATCCTTTGAAATACTTACTGGCTTCTCTGTCAATAGGTCTAGGGGAGAGGTTATCAGATAACATCTTTGCAAGTGTGGTGAAGGAATGGATACAAGTTTTTGAGCTTTTATTTGACAATGGATGTTTTAAAGGGACTTGGAAGATGGTGAATTGTGAAGTATTTGCTTGGATTTTAAATTGAAACTCAAATTTTGGAATATGTATCTTTGTTGAAGAAATGTGTGCTCAGTTTTTGCATGTAAATGAATAGAAGATGCCACTGAAATATGTGATGCCACTAATACACAGGTAAAGAATTGAAGCTAAACAATAGATTATTTGTATATATTTTTGAAATGCTAAGTAAACAATAGGAGATGCTTTATGTGCTAAATAAGTTGAGATACTTATTATAAAAAATTTTTAGATTTGAGGCAGTTTTAGTGTACATTTTGTTCTTAATTGCCAATCAGAGTCTCCACTTATAAATTTTAAGCACGCACACACCTTTAGCTGGCCACTGCAAAGAAGAACTAAGAGTATTTTTGTTGTTGTTGTTGAAGAGTCATGGCCATGGAAAGCAAAAGACTGAGCTGTAGTAAAGCAATTATCTGTAGTAGTTTCAGACATCAAAATCTGTTTTGAAAAATAATAGGCCTTATCCAAGCCTTCCTATCAATATCTTTACTTAGTTTTTATGACTTATGCATTTGTATTTGATATTGTTCACTCAGCAATATATTTAAATACCTTCAAAATAGTTTTCACCCATGAATATGCTCAGAAAAATTACTTAGCAGTCTTTCAATGTAAAATTGTCTTACTAATATTACCCATGATTTGGCAATTGGCTTCACTGCGTAGTATTTCATAGAGCTATAGGGTTTCTTCTTTACTCATAATGTTTTCTTCAAAAACCAGAAAATAAATTTTTATGCTTTGTGATTTCAAAATACGATCTATCTTAAAAAATGGAGCTATTTTCTTCCCAGGGAATTTAACAGATTATATGGAGCAGAAGACTATATCTTTAGTAACACTTTCCACTGTGTTTCAAGACCAGATCTGAATGTGTGGGGATTTCTGTCACATGTTATTACTGGGGAACAATTTGATTTTCTAGATTATTTTGGCAGTAACTGTAACAATGACTATATTTCTTTTGATGTTTTTTCCCAGATAGTTTATTTTTATCTTGACATTTTGCCCATCCTGTGAATCTCATCATGGGAAAGAAACAGCAGTTTGTCTCAGAGCAGTTCAATTTCAATCTCTAGGTGACAAGTTGATATTTCTTTCCTCTTGAAGAAGCTTTTAATATGATGTGTTAAATGTCAAGGAAACTCTTCAATATATATTGAACTTTATTAACCTTATTTCTCTTAATATTAATGACATATTGACAGCATGTTTTGAAAAATGAGCACTTCTCACAGATGTCAGGATCCTTCACTTGCATTATTCCTAGAGGAATCCAACATTCCAGTTGTTATTGTTCAGAATTGTAGTAACTTTTACTTTACAAAGACTTTTACAGACTTTTAAAAATGCATTTTTAAGTTTTATGCATATTTATATAAAAATGCATTTTAAGTTTTGCTTCATTACTGGATGCTGGCAGTGCTGATCTAATAGATTAGAGATCACAAGTTGGTGAGTAATTTTGTAAGGAAGCTTTGAATGATAATTTTAATTTGGGACCTGAAGTTTCTGAAGCTATTTCTCCTGAGCTGATCTATTGATCTTATAAATCTAGGTGACTAAGTGAAGGTATCCCATAAGGGCTATTAGCTGTGAGAACAAAATGGAATTTTTGTCCTGGAAAGCAGCAAGTATTTGTATTGGAGTCAAGGTCTCAGTTCACGATGAGCAGTGCTGAAGGTCCACAGGAGAAAATAGCTCTATGGAGACATTCAAAAAGGAGAATCAATAATTTCTCAAACAAATCTCAAAAAGTGCACCCTAAAATAGGGGTTCACTGAGCTGCCTAAACATTGGCACCTGGAGCCATTTGCAGTGCCACAGGCTGCGACACCTCTGTCAGGTGCGAGGTCTGATAGAGGGAGACCTTCTGCAGCTCCATCTAACATGTGGAAAGGGTGCCCGTGGATATCTGCAAGAGTACCAGCTGTGTGTGTCTAGACAGCTGAGGTGAATGCCTAAGGACAGCTGAATGTTTCTCTGGGCCCCAGAGGTGCTGTGTCCTCCAGTGAGCGCAATGAGATTTCAATCCCTTAACTCAATGTTGCTGTCCGTACATAGACACATTGTCCTATATACACCTGAAACTTAGTCCTAAAGTTTCCTTCTAAAGCAGATCATATACAGCTTCTTCTAGCTTCTCATACTCTTTCTCTTTGTTGCACATTAATACATATTAGTGTATTCTTCCAGACATATTAGAAAAAAACCCACTCAATATCATCCTATTTGGACAAAATTCACCTGAGTATGTGTTTGGAAGAAGTTCTACTTTGAGCACATTAAATCCCGTTTAAGGATTTTGTTGCAGTGACAGAGAATATTTGCATAGTGTTAACAATTTTTAGTAGTGGCTCAAAATTCATTACTTTTGGGAAATTTCTTCTGTGTTTGCATGCAAACATGGGAGGTTCCAAGAACTCAGAAAACAGAATTGATTAAAATTTGGGCTTACTCTAAAATACCTGTAACATTTGGCAAGAAACATGGTGGTTCTCAAATGCCAATTTCTGATTTACTGTTACAATTCCATCTCAATAATATTTATATACACTGTTAAAATACATGAACTACAGAACTTAACCATGGAACTTAAGCATATACTGCCTTTTGTCAATCATTTATTTTCTTATTCCTTGTTTCTGTTTCTGCCTTTGCTAAGTTTGCCAAATATATTATCCAGGATTTTGCATTGACTGTCTCTCATTGAAGAAAAAGTGTAATTATTGAACTTGAATTCTGCTGAATAGCTTTGTGCACAACTTACTTTCTCTTTAATACCAGATAATATGATCTTAAATGCAGTTTATGTCCAATACAGTCAAACATATAATCTGTATTACTAGGAAGTATAATTTAATACAGTTGCGTTGATTTAAATATATTTGTGACGTTCTTAAGTTACACTGAAGTACAAACAACTACAAATGATTTGGTATGTTTTTTCCCTTGTAATTAAAAAAATTCTGAGCTACAGACCCAGAGATATATTCATTTAGTTTGGGTCATTAGAGTGTTTTTTAATAATTTTTCTAATGTACAAGAAGAAAAATCATTAGAAGGGAAAAGCTTTTTTCATTCCCATGAGAAGTCTGATACATGATAGAAACATATTACACCTGTCTATGGGAAAGCACTGCCTGCTCCCATTTAAAGTGTATTGTACTTGCTTAGAGCACTAAAAGCATTTATTTAGAAGGGAGGGGATTAGAGTTAGCAGCAAACAAGGTGCAAAACCCATTTGTTTATTTACTTATTTATTGTGAACTATTCAGAAAGATTTATCCTGTCTCTTGGAGTCTTCATGAATATTTAAAGTTTAACATAAGGATAAATATTCTTCTAGAAAAAGTCAAGATTGCCCACGGCCACAACATTCTATCAGTATCACAGATAGCTGCTTACATCTTAAACCCCATAGCATAAAAAGTAACGTTGAGTAATCAGATGTCTCAGGCTGCCCTCTGAGAAAACCCCAATAAACTATTTATCATTATTATTCACAGTTGCTATTGCAACAAAATCAAGGGCAATATACATTTATGGAAAGTATACATTTATGCATAAGGAAGGATATATATATAGGATGATAACAAGAGCCTTGCACCCCAAGGGCTGAGCTTTCAGCCTGAAGAATGTTCAGAAGAATCTGTGAGGTGCCTGTGCTGTATCTGGGCCGGAAGAGCTGGAAGCACATCTTGCTTCCTGTGGCTGCTCATCACTGTCCTGCCTCTGCTGATCTTAGGACACATGGCAGAGCACATATGATGAATAAATTACATATGGCCTCAGAGACCTGCCTGCACTGTGGGTGAGAGGAAGAAAACACAGTTGTTCGATGCTGGCTCGTGGAAACTGTCAATGTTGTTACCAGTCCTGGAGTTGGGGATGTCACCTCTCACAGACACTGCCACCGCCACTACCATTGCTACTACCATTGCCACACCACTTTGCACATAAAAATGACAGTTTTAGTTTTCTGAGAATATTTCAGATTTCTGGATGGTGTTGTATACCTCTGTGGTGAAACAGGAGAAAGAAAGATGGGGGAACCCTGATACCCGACCAGCATAGTTCAAAGGCAAGGCTGGGTTTTTTAGTTGTAGAATTCAATGCTTGGGATCAACAGGAACTGAAGTGTCAGTCTGTTATTAATTCTCAAATTGTCATCTCAGTTACACTAGCTGTAAGTTGGAGCAACTCTAAAAGAATTCACAAAAGATGGTCTGGATTTATGTGAGTGCATTTGGGGACAGTGTTTTGCTCTGTTTTTGCATACAAACAAATTATTTGCCTCAACTTTCCAGAAAAAAGGCTTCACTTAATGGCAATGCAACACAATTGTTTGTGGTTTTTGCTGAGGTGTTTTGTTTGGTTTGTTTTGTTTCTGTTGCACAGTATTTAAGTATTCAGAAAACAGTCTGTGGCTATTTATAATCTCCCAGACTGGATCAACTATTCTCTTTCTCGGTGCTTCATTTAATGTGAGAATGATGGAGAAGGCAGCATTGTTAACTTTAATAAAATTAACTTTGTGGCATTATTTCAGTGCTTTACAATAAGTTTCTATGATGCTCCAGGGGCAGCTCTGTTTGTACTCAAGTGTCTTGATCACAGTTTTGTTAGAGTAGAATTACTTGGCTTTATTCTCCTTCTTTTTTTTTTTTTTTTTAATAGTCTGAACTCAAGCTGTTTTGTAGCTGCCCTATGATACAAATAGATGCACTCTTGGGGCACTGATTAAAATTTGTATGTTTTAGAAATATGCTCCTAGAATCATATTGCCACAGGAGTAGCTCTGAACTATCAGTATATGTGCTGTTTTCACATCAAAGTGCACACAGAAAAGATTCTGAAGCACAGATAACTTATAGTCTTCTTAAAATACTGTTTATGCATACTAATTAGTTGTAACTGTGGGAAGCGGCATTAACAGTATACTTTTCATTTTAAACCAGGCTCTCTTGTGCTCCACTTGATTAATTGTCACAGACTGTAATTTTATCATAGTTAAAACTGATTCAAGCCCATTTCCCTATAGTAACATATGTATTTTTTTGGGTTTGGAGAAATTAATATTCCTCAAAATCTAATTAATGATCTCCAAAGAATCATTTGCATGGAGGATGTTAGAGTTTTACAGCAATTATGCATTGTATGTAACTCATTAAAAGGTCCATTTTCATTACTGGATTTAGTGATGAGGTGACAGGCGTAACCACTCCAACTGGCCAGGCAAAATGCAAAGTGAGACTGGGAAATCCTTCATTCTAATGCCATCAGTGTAGCCAAGTTATTTCTCCATCATGAAATTTTTAGAAAGAAAATGGCTCTGAAATTAACAGTAAGGTCTTTTGAAGGTTACCTGTTGTCTGACAAAAATTGTGGCCTATTCCTTCCATTCAAAGAAGGATGGTGTTCTGCGGGATCCAGCTTGTGGGCTGGATTCTGCTACATTTCATTCTCACTGTGTAATATCACCATCAATCATCCCTTGATTTGAATCATCCTGAACCACAAGATATAATGCAGTGTGGGAAAGGGTGGGCAACATTCACTAGTGGGATGTAGACCAATGAGATCTTAAGCACCAATTCTTCTCCAAACCTGTGTCAATCACTCTTCTGATAATGGGAGAAATTAGAAGCACCTTTCTTTTATCTTTTTTTAAAGCGATATTTTGCATAAAAGTTTGGCTCAGAAATTGATCTTTAGTTCTGTTACACTGGAAGTGGCTGTGCATAACAAACTTTAATATGTTTAATTTGTCTGAGGCATCATTAAAGCCCACCAGGCTAGCTGTGCACAAGGCAGCATAATTCATGGCAGACAGGAGATCCATTCATTATTCCTGCCATAATTACAGCAAGAGCATTATTGATAAATCAAACAGGAGTAATAATTCTTTTTAAAAAATGCAGTTTCTGTGGCTTTCTAATGAAACAGGAAGATACTGTATGTAAAATCAATCTTCCCAATTGCACATTTATTGAGACTTCTGAGATGCAGAACAAAAACAATCTCACCTTTTCCATGTATTTCATGTATATATTTCATCTCAGGCAATATTAATATATAAAGAGTCACACACTACAGCTCAAAATATGCATTTTTTGTCTTTCATTCCCACCTGCACGTTCCCTAATAAATCAGTGATAATAATATCTGAGGTCCTAATACAGCAAAATACTTAAGAACATACTTAACCTTAAACACACGAGTAGTCTCATTGTAATCAGCAATGCCCCTCATGCTTTAAATTTAAGCTCATATTTAAGTGCTTTGCTGAATCATAGCCAAAATGAAATAGTACAAACCAAGGTGTTTTCTGCATTGAAATACAAGTACAAATACAGGGCATTAACACTGTGGCTTACCCTGATGAAGAAAACACTCAAGGAAGTGTGAATTACAAGAACACTATTAATTCAGCCTCATGGGGCTTTAGTATAGCAGTGCATGCTGTATAGATGGGATTTTCAAGGCTGAATGTATTTAGAAGTGCTAAGCACAGGCAAATAGAAGAATAGTTGTCCTGGCAATCACTCATGATTACTGCATTCACTACGACTGCTAACATATCCAATTATACCTGCCTATTGTTAGCATGTATTTTCTGTGTTTTAAAACCCAAAGAGTGTGATTCTACCAGACAAGTAATATCACAGCACTATTTGTACAATGAGTCTGTGGCAGTGTTTTGGTTTATCATGACAACAGAAATACTAAATAAGAACAATCTTTTATCTCGTACCAGAAGGAGATTATCTGACCTAATCAGGTCTTTGATTTTTTTGTTTAATACACCTTTACATTCAGGTTCCCAGAGAAGTGTGCCAATTTGCTCCAAATGCTAAGAAATAAATACAAACATATTTTTTAAAATCCTCAAATGAAATAAGCAATTTTTGCTTCTTATATTTAAAAAGATGCATCCAATGTACAATCTATTTCTGAATACAAGTTAGCCCAGTGGCAATCTCACTGGAGTTTTAATATTTTACAAGTGTGATCTGAGGCTAATTTGTATCTGCATATAAAATGAAGGCAATTAAAGAAGGCAAGAGGAAGGAGAATCTGATGTATTCTCTCTCCTATTATTCTTGATTAATTTGGATAACTTTAAAGGACTAATTATTTTTCCTACTAGGATATTTGAGGTAGCATTTCTTCCTCCTGGGTATACTCAGTTGTACTTTAATTCTACTTTAACCTGACTAATAATTTCAGAGTTTGTATATTTCTTACTTATCATCATGCAAAATGTTTTCTCTCAGGATGGAGATCTTTGAGCTATGTTATGGTTATTTTTGAAACAAGTTAGCTGATATTGAAACTAGAGGTATCAGTACTAAACTGAATAGTTGCCAGTAGTCGAAAGCCTATAGAATGCAAATGCTACTGCTAAAACTTTAATCTGATTTATCATTATGTAGAAAATTAGCTAAGGTCTGCCAATGTCTGAGTTAATGCAAGCTTCATGAACTCATCATGAAACTGCTTTAGCTCTGATGGTCTCCCAAACCTCAAGGGCTTTGGGGGCTTTTTTTTTGGTTTTCCTTTTTCCTCAGACCAGAAATGAATGAACTTCTCTGTTCTCAAACACATGCCATTGTAGGATGTGTCTTTTGTATCTGGAATTTTTACTTGGAGTTGCCACTTCATTTTCTTAGGTCAGAAAATGCCTGAAATTATAGATATACACACACCCCTACCCCCATCTCTAAGCTTCTGCTTAGTTGGTGTGAAGCCAACATGAGTTCATGTGGACCTAAGGGAACAAAAATTTCAAGACAGTAAATAATACATCTCTCATAATACAGCTATGAAGAAAGTACAGAAGCCTGGGCTTCAAAAGATAAATTTTTTGAAGACCAAGGATGAAAGCTGCTGAATCAGCAGCCTTTGTATGAATACAAAGAGATATGATAACTACTCAGCCTCTTCTTCCATACATATAATACTAAATTAAGGTAGGATGCATGGACAACTTGATGCTGATGATCTAGAAAAGGCAACCAGACAAAAGTGTGGATGCAGAGCTAGCTTTGTAGTAGTTTAAGATGATACTCAAGATTTTTAAGCAAAAGCCCTCTTCATAGATGTTCCCAGAATATGTCTGAAAAACCTACAAAGGAACAATTGCATTCCAGTTACTATCTCTGTGAGCAATAAGGAGCACCTGTTTCAGAGAACAATAAGATAATCTGCTTGCTGGCAGCATTTTTTTAAAAGTTTCCAATAGGGAGAAGTCTTTGTATGGCTGAAATATAAGGGTTTACATCTCTCTTGCTTATTTTTAAGTAGTTTATGTCTTATGGTTTTTCCTTGGCATTCCTACATATTTCTAAATTTGTGGGTTCAAGTGTATTTTGTAGCAGTAAATCTCATAGGATATTTTCTTCTTTTTCCTCAGAATTTTTTCTCTTATTGTTTATGACATTTTGTAATCATAAAAAATATCCCTATCCAACTTTTGTCCAGAATTTTCTCCATATTTCCCTTATTTTCCTGGGTTTTTTCCTTCTCAGTGAAGGAATGACCAGCATGTCCTGGTCTTCCTGTTCCTCCTTCAGATGATTATTTTATCAAGACCACAATAATTTTTGGTGGGATCCGTAGGCCTCTGCTGTGTCTCCAGCAGCATTAGTGTACATGACTGGATTTAAGCGGCCCTTATATAGGCTCAGAAATTGATCTAGAGCCTGTTTAAAGTCAACAAAGACATTCCAGTTGACAGCAGTTTGTATGAAACCTTATAAGATATTGAATATAAGAGCAAACTGAAGAGTATTTACTAAAAGTAATAATAAAAAGAATTACTTGAGGGATTTTTTTGTTTAATTGTAGCATTTGTTGTCCAGTCATGTGTTCTGAAATGTGATTAAGCATTTATTAATCCTTTCCAAGTAGAACCTGCTATTAATTTCCATTCTTCAGTTGTTCTAAAAATATTCAGTGTTCATTTTATCTATTGTTCAGTCATACTTTGTTGTTGGATGCATATCACAAATTTTTTTCCCATGTCATGAACACCTAAAAATTAGTGATTGGAACATAAATGATGAACAGAGGACAAGGAATGGAACTCCAGTACAAATAAGAGACTCTTGAGATGTGCAAATAAGTTTTTGATTATGAGTGGTAACACCAACATTTCTGAGTGACTGATATTATAATGTCACAGAGACAAGAAAGTTGAAGAAGACTGAATCATGAGGGAAAAATATTTTCTAATATTTCACTCTGGGATCTAAATAAATGTACATTATTTATACATTTATTCTTTGTATTATTTCTAGTGTATCATAGAATCGTAGAATGGGTTGTGTTCACCTTAAAGCTCATCTAGTTCCAACCACCCTGCCATGGGCAGGGACACCTTCCAGTAGTCCAGATTGCTCAGAACACCATCCAACCTGGCCTTGAACACTTCTGCATCCAAAACTTCCCTGGGCAACCTGTTCCAATGCCTCACCACCCTCACAATAAAGAGATGTTGTGCACATGTATGTATGTGTCTCTGAGTGTAGGGGAGAGGTTTAAAAAGATATGAATTATATTAGGAATTTTAAGAGTATAATTATTTATTAGTAACATTTCTCACTAAGTTTGGATTTATGTACAGATTTAGCTGAAACCAAGGGACCACTTTAAATCCATTCTAGGGCAGTGCTTCAGCTTTTATAGTGGAAATTCTCTGTTGTGATGTGGTGTTTCCTCTCTTGAATGGTCTGTTTCATTTGTCTAGTTTCCTCTAGGACTCTGGATTATATGAAATAGCCAATCAGTGTGTTTCCAGTGGAAATAATCAAGCATTTCACTCTGTTAACTTGCCCAGACAGAAGGACCACATTGAAACTTAAAAATATGTTTAGACCTGAATCAAAATGACCACACTGATGTACAAAATAATGTAAGTTTGAAAATGGCACAGTGTCCCAAGTCCAAGTAACATTATATATTCCCAGAAATGTTAAGCTGAGCTCTTATAAAAATATGAAAGTTAGATTTTAGATCAAGCAGAAGAAAGGCTGAAAAACAAATCTTCTAAGGTCCTTGAATGAGTACAAATACAGAAATTCAAAGAAATAATTTATGTAATATTCTGAGTCTAGAATATGAATCTGTCATTTTGCAGACAGGGCTGAAGAACATGGTATTTCAATTGGATGTCAAAATAGCAGCTAAGTTTTTAAACCTGTATCAGCAGAAACATGAAGGATTGAAGGATTGAAATTAATTATTTGAATAATACTAGTCTCTTTTCCCTAAGGAGTAAAGTTTTTTTTGCATATCACTTATGAAACAATACAGTACATCTAACTCCATCTAGACATTAACATTAATTGCTAATGGTTTCCTTTTACAGATTCTGAATGGTGGATTTATTGAATCATCCTAAACTTGCTCCTTCGGGGGGACGTAAGAATAAGCTTGTGTATCCTTAGGAGCAAACTGCAAATCAGCAGTTTAGTGTTGCCTAAGATTGTCTGTTGAAGTGGTTTTTTTTGGTTTTGTTGGGTTTTAATTTTTTTTTTTTTAATTACTAACATATATCAAGTTTATGTTAATTATATGAAAACATAACAGAGATACTCAGTAGCATTTAAGGAACTTAAAGTAATTAACCTAGCTCTAAGCTGCAAAATGCTAGAAGACTCAGCACATTAAAGTAGGTGCAAAAATATAATGAACACTTGATTTTACTGGTATTCAGCTTTTCTATGAAGCTAAGTTAAACTTGTTTTCCTAAATATGTTAATGAAGTTTCTTCAAATATCATCTTCTTTTTTGTCTGTCCTTCTTGTGTCTATAGATTTCTTTTCCATCTGTGTGCAATCATCTAAAGAGTCACCTTTACTTAATTGGAAATGTCACTTCAATTTGTTTATGTTTCGTTAGATGTACAATACAAAGCATTTATTTTTCAATCTGGACGATGACTTTGTAAATTTTTATTCAGAACAAAACAATGAAGAGCAAATATATACTCTGCAAGAGAGAAAATGACCAGGTGGCCAGTTATCCTGAAACAATCAGTGGAAAATGATTTAGCATACCACTCACCAACACAATCCCAGGAGCACTGACTGAGTATTAGTGATGGTCGAGATAATTTCTTATTTTGAAATATCTTTACTGTTATATAATGCTCTACAACATATTAACTTACAGAAATCTTTAAATGAATGAAATTAATTTATATTTTAATCAAATGCACTCTGGTTATAGAAGGAAGTGAGCTTCTTTATTTCAGAAGATATTTCAAATTTATAACCAGGAATTACAGTGTGTATGGACTCAATAGATCTAATGAAAGGCTACACAGTTCCACAATTTGACAATGCTGAGATATTCTTATGTTGATTTATGGAAGAAAAGGCAAACGAATCCACAAAATTATTCTAGGTGTTGCAGAAATGCATGAATCAAATTGTAGTTTTCTTTTTCTGAAAATGTATGTGTGCAGTGATTTTTAATGAAAGTATTCTAAAAGAAGACGCATAACTGCCAGCTTAGAAGTTTAGTTAAAAAATAAAAAAAGCATTGAAAGTTACAATGCAAGCATTTTCTTTTGCCTTTTAAGAAGAGACAGGGAATAAAAAAAAGATTAACACAAACTACCGACCTACCAGTGAGTACTTGCAATAAGAAGTGTGTCTAGCTTCTGCATTGCAAAACTGCTTGAATAAGAATGTAAAAGTCATGACAAATCACTTTTTCTTATAATGTAAAAGAATTATTTTCTCCTTAATTGGTTCCTTTGAAAAATCTGTGGTCTTGCTCAAAAAGATATTTTTGTTCACTTTTAATGAGTAGGTGTGTCTCTGGATGGTCCTATATTGACAGCTGTGAAGATCTTTTATCTACAGAACTGTACACCTGGGCAGTGACATTGCTTGTATCACCAGGGTGCCATGCTTATGCCTTCATCTCAAGAAAGGACAGGTTTGTTCTTTCTCCTTGACTCATCATTTGCCTCGCTCCCTGTCATGGAGAGATGCAGCACACACCAATTAGTCTCAGATGTGGCAGCAGTGTTTCTGAGCCACCGGTGTTTGGCCTTTGGGAAGTGAGCCGTGTGCTTCATGCTCCTTACTGGAGACATGGCAGCACCCATCTGATAGCAACATCAGTTGCTCACTCTTTCCTCTTTGACCTGGGTGAAGTCTGAGCCAGAAATGCAGTATTCAAAGTACTTGTATACAAAGTACTACATGTCTATCAGGTCTTTCAATACTTTTGGAAAGAGATTGTAAGAATAACTAAGGAAAAGAATCAGGTGGCATATTTTTTGTTATTTTCATGTAACAGCATGAGGTTGAATATTAATAAAAAAATTAAACAGGTTCAAAAAATTTCTTTTTGACAGGTAACATTCCTGTCAACAGTAATACAAAATTTATTGCAAAGGTATGCAGCACCTCCTTCCTGAGTTAAACAACATTTTGAAACAAATGATTGCTATCTCCTTATTACATAACAAAACCAAGTATGGTGGCTCCAGGAATTCCAGAAAGAAAGGACACCGTAGTAAGCTCTACTGAGTCATTTGGTCAAAACCCAGACTTTGCAGTTTTACCTCCCAGCAGATGTTTAAATTTAAACATTCAAGGCATAGTGTTTGCATCATCCTGTTTACTGTTAGATGGATTGAAAAATGGTGATTCTGCAAAAATCTTGTAATTTAATTTGCATTTAAAGACTTCCAAAAGCATTCTAATTAACATTATATCCCTACTTACTGACAAAGGGGTTTTAGTCTGTACATTTTTTAAGAGTGCTATTTAAATCTAGAGTATACAGTAGTTGTGTACCAGAGCTCATAAAATTTTTTTTCAATGGCAGAAGAATCTGTGCGAATACCTGTGTCATGTCTTAGAGCTGATTGCAATTAAGGCACGGAGAATAAAGTCTAGGTTCCCTCTGGCTGCCCAGAACACTCAGAGAAGAAAGAAAGCAAAAAACATTCCTGTGGGCAAAGTTCCCATTGCGCTCTGGTCGTGTACTCACATGTAAAGAGATTGGGAGCAGTAGCTACTGATTTTGCCCCACTTCTGACTGCTACTAAATAAATGTAAGAAGGGGCAAATGGAGTGTCAGGAATCCTCTTCCTCTGAAGAAGAAAGCTAATTCTCAGGAGGCACAACTCATTTTCCACACTTACCTCCAAATCTGGTTTGTCCTTAAATAAAAATGGACATAATTTGCAGTTTTCCTAAATGTTGTTAGTACAAAATATTATCACTGCAAATTTTATGCTATGGTCTGGAAGACTGATTCTCTGAGATTTTTGAGCTGGTAAAAGGGAAAAAAATACTACTTTTCCTGCTTGTCTCAGAAGAGAAAGAAAAAATTGTCAGAACAGAGGAGTGGGAAAAGGGTTTTAGGACTAAATGGTTGTTCCAGGTATCATTTTTAACTTTTTTTCCCCCAGCAGCAATGGCAGCTTAAATAGAACCTTATCTTCTTTATCTCTAGTCTTTTTATCCTTTCCCCACTCTTTTCCCTCATCTGTGCCAAAATTTGTTCGTTGGATTGCACTGAGAACAGAATGCAGTAAGTGGTCTAGGTTAAAAATACTCTTGCAAGAGAAACAATAGCAGGTTTCTAAAATCCAGCTCACAAAAGGGTTTACAGATTGGACAGTTAATGTCCTGGTGGGGATCAGTTTCCAAGAATGAGCTGGGGAATAAAATTCATGTCAGTGGCTCAGCTACAAAGAAAAAGACTCGTGGTATTATGGAGTCTGTGTGTGTGTGTTACTGAGGGTGCAAAGATTTTTGCACATGTTTTCAGTTTTGCAAAATGTAAGCATCTCCTCAATCTCCTAAATTTCAGTTTTAGATTTTTCTTCATGTATTTTCTTTCTTTCCTCCATGCTTGACCATGGATTATTCATTCAGGAAGATGAGTATGCAGAAAGGAAATGAAAAAAGATTGAAAATTATTCAGTTGTTCAGATCTCTATTAAAAGCTTAAATTACATGCCTGTGGTGCTTAACTTAAGGCTAGATATCTATCTAGAGGACATGGGCATGCAAGAAAGGGTTTATAGCTTTTCTAGTTTAGCAAAGTGCCTTTGAAGTAGATTGACCACAGACTATGTAGACAAAAAAAATTAAATCTTCTTTAACTTGTGCTGAATGCAGACAAATCTCTCTGTAAACAGTAGCTGCTAATAGTAATGGAAAATGCTTCTAATCCCAACACAGACAAGGTAAGAAATAGGAATGAGCTCTTGTTTACATTATTTATAACATTTGTGAGCAAGGCTCTTCTCATTAACTGTTGTTGGAAGGGCCACCAAAGGTAAGCATAGACCTAAAAGTCAAGCTAAATTCAGGGTTTTTATCTACTTTCAGTGAAAGGCCAAATAGGTAAAAATGATACATATATAGAAACTCTCAACCATGAGTCTATATTAAATGTATTGTAAGGTAGATGATGTTAAATGATGGGGGGAGTGCTGGTCAATGCTTTTTTTCTCTACTTTCCTCTTTGCTTGCTTACAGCCTTTGACACAGTCTGGATAATAAGAGGGAATGGACACAGAGACTGCGGCTCCCATAAGACAGTGTAAATATTATTTTACATCTATTTAATAAAAAATGAGAACATTTCAAGTCACACAAGAAATAAAATGATTAATTTCCAGTTTCCAGAGAGAAACAACTTATTTTGAATCATTTAAAAACATATGTGGAAAATGTCAATATTCTTAGGAAGGGAGAAAGAAGATCTGAGGAGGAAAAAGACCAGAGGTTTCATTACTTCATAGGAAAGCTTTTTGATAAAAAATTCTCCATCAGAATGGAAAATTTTAAGGAGCATGTATTTAGTCCTGTGGGGACTCAACTTTTAGGGTTCTGTACAAATTAATCTCTACCATTCCTTGTATTTCTTAATTGATGTCTTTGCATGGATTTATGCTTTTGATACTATTTAGTTTGGCATTGCTTATACCATATTGTCCTGATCTGGCATTCAGAAGAGACTAATGCAGAATATTGGGATGTGCAATGCAGTTGTCCTTATTTGAGTTCTGTACCAATTGAATTTGAGAGGAGTGGGTTGCAAGTGCTATAGTCCTGACTCTACATTCCAGGATTCAGTTCTTATATTCTAAATGTCATAAATTTCATAGACATCCTCAAATGATTAATGTCTCCTATTATGATGAAAGGTGACACATATTAAGAAGCAGAGAATGCTGGTGGGTTAGAGCCACCTGTGCAGATTCCAATACTGAGATGGGTGAGGGCAACTTCTGTATCATGATTGGTTACCTATTGCCATTACTGTGCACACCAGCATTTTTCAGCAGCAGAGACCATGGTGATACACTGGCTACACATTAAGATGTTGAACTTCATTGTGGGAGTCCAGTAGATAACTGTTTTAATAAGAATAATCCCCTTCCAGGAATATTTCATAGACATGTGCCCTTAATGATGGAGGTCATCTGCCCTATATCTGTTCTGAGTGCTAATTCTGACACAAACTATTTCTGTAGATCACTAAAGTAATTTCTCTTTCCTAAAGAAAAGTTTCTGCATTGTTCATCCTATTCCATGCTGTCTATGCTATCCTGTCATAAATAATCTTAAGCTCCTCATGGTAGGTCTAATATGTTTAAAGGCTTCCAAAACCCACTGTGATTATCTAATCTAACCTCTTTCATAATGAAACTGTGGGACCCGGCAGTATTCATTCCTGTTGAAACCTGGATGGCTGCATTTGAACTAGAGGACACCTTTTGAAAAAAAAAGACGACCCATATTGAATAAAAGCCTTTCCACAATTCTTAGAAACCTAATCATTAATTACTTTCAAATGTTATCTTCTTTCTAGGTTGAAATTGTCTGGTTTCTGTTTCTAGCCATTGAAGTGTGTTAACCTACATCTGCTAGAGTGAGGTGCTCTGTTCTCTGTGTATCCACATAACAGGTTGTGATCAACTCACCTCTTTGCTTCTCTTTGAGATAAATACACTTAGCGCTTGGAGACTTTTGGTCTGTACATATTTTTCATCCTCCAGTGATTCTCTGCTCCTTTGGTAACTCCTTTTCAAAATTTTTCTTGATCTGAGGATATAAGACTAGACATGACAGCAATCATACTTGTGTTAGGTAGGTGTGCTCTTATTTGGTATTCACCTACTTTTACATCTAAAGGGTTGTGCTATTCTATTGGATGGAGCATCATATTAAAAGCTCACATGCAGCCTATTAGTCGCTGTAGCTCTTTAATCTTTTAGAGTCACTATCTGACAGAACAGACTATAGTAGCATGGAGGATTTTGCTGTTACCATGTCTGACTTTACATTTGGCCTTGTTGAAATGAACTAAAAGTTGAAATAAAATTTTCATGCCTCTAGAATATCATCATATCCAGGTCCCTGCCTTCCAGGAGACTGATAATGATGTTAAGTAGCAGAGAACAAAGAATATATACCAAGAAAAGATCTCTAGAAACGCAACTGAAAATAAAGCTGCTTAGCAAAAGTTTCCTGCTCTTAGTGACATTCTGAGACATGAATTCCATGATTGTTTTGTAGCATTTTAGTTGTCTAATTGAGACCTCCAATAGCAGCCAGTCAATCGCCTTGTTGACCCCTATATATTGCAATAACGTTGCGGTCTTTCACACAGTTGCTACATTGACATTTTGCAGACTAGGCATTTGTTGCTGTATCCAAAAGTATATAATGCACTTTCACTTTAGACTTCATTTCTGCTAACTCAAAGCAAGGTTTATTTTCCATGGAAATGGGTACCAAAACAAGTTACCACAGCGTTAAAACACAAAAATTGCAAATAGCAAAGCTGAGAGGCAGAAGAGGTACCAGTGTGCTGTTCCAGAGGGTTCAGTCACAGAACTAGCCCTACTCCAAGTAAAAAAATAAGAATTTTTCTCTTAAACAGCCCAGTCTTTGTCTGATTTATCTTCATGGTGATCTACAATCACCTGTGTGCTTGAACGCAGAGTACAGATTATGTAGCTAGCATCTGCTAGCTCTATCTGCTGCATTCATTTTTCAGATCAAGTGTTCAAAGTAATACCTTCATTTCATAATAGATTAGATCAGAGAAACAATACTTTCCCCTGGTAAACAGTCACTGATGTAAAAAAAAAAATCCTACTTTTGGAATTTTCAATGTATTTTGTCCTCATGTTGTGTTAGGTATTCACTGAGAGAGGAAAAATACGACCTGAACTATTATCAGAAAGATGCTCCAAGGATAATGTTCGGCTTGAGTGGGGATCATCTGTCAAAGAAGATGACATTGACCATTTCTTTCCTTCTGTGACAGTGCTGTCAGGAACATGGTGTGATTCTTGGGGACGGTGCTGCGCAGGGCCAGGAGTTGGACTCGATGATCCTTGTGGGTCCCTCCTAACTCAAAATATTCTGTGATTCTGTGTTTGATGAGAGAGGAGGCTAAGGAGTGATTCAGAACAGAAAAGGAAAATGGAGGGAAGTCAAAAGCAAAAGAAAATTTCCTGCTGCAGCCTTAAGTCTGCACAAAACAAAGATGGCTTAGTTTATGTTTCTCTGAACATAAATACTTTTTTAGTCATGCTGGTAATTATGACTAGATGAATTTTTGCTGCTGATGACTACTGATGAATGACTATTTCTGCTGATACAGTCCACTCCTAACATCACCACTGACTTTTATAAAGCCTCATCACACATGAAAAATCAAAATGAAAGCAGAAGGAATAGAGACAAAAAAATCCAGAAGACACTGGACACTTACTGGAAGACATGCCTTTTCTGATGCTTTCTAAGTGCTAGTTTTGTAGAAATGGCAGCTAAAATAGCTGTTTATCATTGCACTGTATCCAGAGAGAAATGGGAGGTTTTTTGAGCTTTAGAAACATAAAAACAGCAGTTCTGTCAGGTAAAAGAAAACCCTGTAATTGAGCATATTATCATGCATACAAAATTGTTAAAGACCTGTGTTTTTCTCCACTCTCTGTCATTCTTACATCTGTTTGCATGGTATGTCTGTATTGCAGAATCTACCAAGGTGTACAGTACCTTCGTGCTTGCAAGGAGCCTGTGTGGGCTGCTCTGTCCCTTTGGTAGTTAGCTTCTCACTTTTATTTCTTTGGGTACTGGTTTGTTCAGAAGTCTGAGACAAAACTTTCCTGTACTGTGTGCCTCATTGCCTGCTAAATGGCAAGATATTTCATGTTTTCTGAACAAACTCTGCTTCTGATCATTCTCACCAATATTGACTAGACAGTATCTGAATCAGGACAAGTGGTAAGTAGGATGCTCAGAAAAACCAAGGCAGATATTAGGGAGGATATTAAATGAATGATTTCTGAAGACAGAGTAGGACATTAGGAAAGAGACTGGAGATAGTAGATGGAGGGTGAAAACAAATACAAGTGCTTCACGGTGCTACTTACTGTAGGCATGGTATATGCAGTGTCTAATTCTAGTGCGACCAGGATGTCTTCTGGTGGAAACAGAGCTGTGATGTGTGCTCATATCCTTTAGTTGGACAACATTCAAATGAAGGAGATGATCCAAGCCCAAATGTAGACTGACATAGCTGTCAGTATGCTGGCTTTGAATTTCCTGGTGGAATAAACTGGAGTTCTGCAGAGTGGTCATAGCCTGGGGTCTTAGCCTCAAAGATGTCACTGCCTATGTGACTACACGAGTATAGTCCATGTCTTCACAGAATCCATGAGAATGAGATTTCTCCTCTCCAATTATGTCACTAAACCACAAAGGATTTTCTGTCCTTGAACAAGTCATTATGAGGTGTCCTTATCATCTCCATGGCTAGTCCTCAGTGTACAATGGGAACGAGAGGTCTTTTGTGTGGATGTTTTCTAGCTTTCCAGAAATGCCTGACAGAATTCAATGTTGTGACCTGTTTGCTGTATACATTCATTAGTTTACTATTGTTTCTTTAAAGACTAATTGTGATTACTGGTCTTTAGTTTTCTTTCTCTGTTGAATATTTTTTCCAGGAGGCCAAAAGGTCTCTTTCTGGCAGAAGAAAAAACAGAGTATTTACTGTCCTAATTTTTTAAAATTGATAGTATGCTTTGCTAGACAGGATAAGTGTTTGCTCTAATTATTATACTAGTATTTAGTTTTTAAAGCATTGGCTTTTTCTGAGTTGCTGTTAGTGCCACTGCTGGTCTGCATGCACTTCAAAAGGAATTTCAGATTTTGTCAGGTAGAATACAGTAGCGCAGCATCACTGGAGGAATGGAGGGATTATGCTAAAACTAGAGACCTGTTACTAGCATTATTTTAGAGGGTAGCATCAGGATCAAATCCTCCGGATCTAACCTGCAGGAGAAAAAGGGTCATATTTTATGACCTAGGGAGGAATGTTGCCAATCCATGGAGAGAGTGTCAGATTGACGGCTGCATACACAACTTGCTGATGAACAGAGAGAAGTAAAGCTGTAGACTGGGCTGAATAGAGCTTGTTCTTACTGGTTGCCTTGAGTTTCTTATTTGTCCAGCATATAATGTTTCCCGCCAGTTTACCTTATGGAAATGATTTAGTGGGATTGGCTGTTTACCAAACTGCTGTTTCAGTTTTTGGTTTGATTTTATTACAGTTTTCTCTCCAAGCCTCTTAGTCTCTCTTTAGATTGTCAGAATATGGCTTTAAGGGTACTTTCCCAGGTGCCAGATCTTTTACAGCAGAGCAGTCTCTTTCCAGGGCCTTTCCTCTACACAATTTTTTTTTTTTTTAGTGTGCTTCCCCTTTGATGCTGTCTGTACCTTCTGCCTGTTGTGGGAAACATCTAGCTAACCCCTTGAGAGGGTCTCCCATGCACAACAATTAGCTGTGAGTTGAAGTCTGGGGCTAGCACGTGTCTGAACTCCTTACCAAAGAGGGCCAAAGACAAAATATGCCATGGCTTACCATTGCATCCTGAGGTTTTTAAACCACCGTGAGGCTGTATGTTTAAACCTTGCCTCTGCCATGCTTTTCAATGTACTTTCAGGCTGCTGCTGCTGAAGAGTGCACTTCCCACAGTCACATTTACTGAACTCATATGGCAACGTGGCTCTGATCCTTTGCAAGGTAAGGACACGCTGAGGCAGATCTTTATGTATGGTGAGGCAAGGACCATCCAAACTGAGCCGGCTGAATGGAACGATTATCCAGCTGTCTATGAACCCACAGGTGGCCTCCTGGGCATTGGAGCTCACAGACTAAGCACTACAAACAGTAAATGGAAACCCAGGCAATTGTAAAATGACACTGGAGAGGAAAATAAATTTAATATCTCGATCTCAGCTATATGTCCACTGTAAAAGAAATGGATTAAAAACTGCCTTAAAAAAAATCTTGGCATGTTCCATATGAACCCTTGAGATATCCTGAGCTCAAAATCCATGCAACATGTTTGTAAAAGTTTTGTGTGAGGGTGATAGAGGGATTTTAGAATAGAAGCTGGGTAAGAGGCTAGTTTTCAGTGACAAACATGTTAGGATATGGACAGCAAGTATGCATTGCATCCTGGATCTGAAAAATCAAAATTCTTTTGTCAGATTAGTTCATGTTTTAAGGAAAGATATTTTCACATTAAAGAAAAGTTGAACACCTTCTTTTTAAAATGCTCTTTGAAAAGAACTAAAAAACTTAGGATTATGATATAAATTATATCCTTCTAAAGTTCAAATTCAGTAGGAGTATGTTTGGGTCTTTTGTTTCAGAGAGAGAGACCAGGGAGGCCCTGTGGATCAATATAATCAATGTGAATAATTAATCCATTTAACATACCAACCATAGGGTCTCTGAACACAAGCTGCTTGTAATTCAGCAGCTACAATGACTTGGCTTGTCTTGGAATGTGTTTTGACACAGCGGTGTAGATTCTGTAGATTCATTTTGCTCAGGAGGCACTGGCACTGTACATATTCATGACATAAGGGAGCAAGGCTGAACCCTTTTAAAAGGGTTCTCTCTCTTTAATTCCCTAAAGAAGAATTTAAAACTGAATGTATTTATTCTTAGAACAAGTATTTCCCTGATCCAATAGATCATCCCACCTTTTTATTTGGCGTTTTCTTGGAAATGCTTGATAGTGCAAACTACACAAGATACATTGGGGATGGGGGGCCCTGGAGGGGGATCATACGTTACTGCTTGAGAATTCAGTAATACTGGTGTGGCCATGGGATTCTCCCACTCCTCTTTACCTGCTTAAGAAATAACCACTGGTGATGGTTGTGATGGCTGCATCTGCTTACAGATAACACCACCATAGTTAAGGACCTTGAATCTTGCTCAACAGCTAAGGTCCATAAGTCTTCTTCAAGATCTAAGGGCTAGCTGAGCATGCACCATTTTGCAAATATATCTCTAAGTTAATTATCTCACTCTATATATATAGCATAAAGCCAAGGGCCCGTTGAGCTCTTCAGCATGGCAGCAGGTGCACACCAGGATCTCCCTTTGAGCAGGGATGCCTCTCAAGGTTGCTTCTTAAAGCTGAGAGGTTCTTTGCTACAATATATTTTCAGTAAGTGATTGATAGAATGCTAAACTCTAAAATCTTAGCTAAGTGATATAAAGGATTGATTGCACACATACAATCCTTTAAATATAAACCATTGACCAAGCCTGGGGCTAAGTCTGAATCCAGCAGCACAAGCCTCCCTTCTGAAAAGGAGTTTAGAACACAAAGAGGTCCTTTTTGAGCCTCATGACTCAATGGGAGGGTCTTCCTGACAGTTTTGTCTGAACCTGTTCCCTATGCAATGATCAAGCGTACCTTACCATTGAATTTTGTTAAACCACAGTCACATTTACTATCAAAATTTGTTAAATCACTGATAATTATATCAATAAACATAATGCTACTTCTCTACTACAAGTGAAATGCGTCATCCCATCCATGACAACTTTGTGGGCAACCAGTGCACAATGAATTAGTTTCAAAACATAATTTTAGCGGGACTTACAGTACTTTGGATGGCACAATGTGAATAGACATGTAAAAGGATTTTAAAGTAAATAATTACTAAATAATTGTGAAGATCACATTACAGTCTATTAAACAGTAGTAAGACATGAACAAGATTTAATAATAAGTGCTATTGTATTTGTGTCTGAATAGTCTCTGACACTGAGGACTCGTGCTTCCCAGTATAGGTCTAATGCTTTATATCTAAATGACTTGAAGCCATGAGTAATAATACTGTCTATAAATCACATGGTATTTGGATTAAAGCAAGTCTTATCCTAACTCTATGTCTCACATTTCTATTTGTGAACTGATTTATGTCTTCTTGAATGCCCTCTTTAATGAGTTATTTGTTTTCCTTTCCTAATCTTCCTTTCCTCTCCAAAATCTCCCTCCCTGCTTTGAAGTATTATGTAATTCCTGTAAAAGCTCTGACATGACAGAACACATAATCCTACAAAAATAGGGTTTGCTACTGATACAGGTGATTGACTAATAAATCTTTTTGTAATTTTCTTATTTGCTTTACCAGGTACCTGTCTAAATGATCTGTTGTTCTGAGGATGTATTTGTATAGTTCAAATTAATACTCATAAATAAAATCCCTTGCTTATGTTCAAAACTATTGGTCCTTGTAATGTCAAATGGTTGTATATGTTTTAAGTCTCACTTTTAGAACTCTTGTTATTGCACAAAAAGTTGAGAACTTCAACCTTTTACAACCATATTTATGTCTTTTATGCTGCAAAGGAAAGCCTAAGGATGGCTCAGAGGCATCTCAAGAAAATACTTCAACATCCTTATCACTTTTTAAAAATTAAAACAATATTCTTGTGATTTGTTAAACCAGTATTTTGTGATTAGGGAGGGAAGAAAGAATTCTTAGGCCATGGGTCTGAACCCTTGGGGCCAGACAAAGGCCTTTTCAGAAACTCTTCTCCCTCGCTTCTGTATATCTGTAATAAGCTACTTAACATTCCTCTATGAGTTTAAAGGAGAAAGCTTTGTTCTCTCCTTTATCTATTTTCAAGTAAGTCACATAGAGCTTTCAGGAATAGCATCTTTCTGCCTTGTGTCAAAGTCTCTGTGGGATGAAAGTGAAGGCTTTCTAAAGAACAGTTATTACTGAAGTACCTTAGAAGGATGTCAGAAAAAAAGGCAGCTTCTTCATTTCCTATTATTAGTTAGGCCTACATTAAAATCTTTTCTGCTATCTTAGTGCCAGGAGTTTAGACTCTCAATCATGCTCATATGTGTCTACAGTGTACGTCTCTCCATCCCACAACACTCACAAAACATGCCATTATTTATTCATGCCATTATTTATTCCTCCCTGACTGAGAAATGCAACTAAAGAAACCCAAAATTTGAACTATGAAATGAACTTGGGACCTCTTTTCTCCATCTCTGTCTCATAAATGAAAAAAAAACAATCAAAAGAACCATGTCTTATGACAAAATTTCTTTAAAGTAGGGCAGGCAGATTTGATGTTTCGGTTGTTTTCGTTTGCTTCTGTCACCTGTCTTCCTGGGGCTCCATCAGTCTCTTAAAAAAAAAAACTGTTCTACGTGTCAGCTTTCATCAGAAAACACAAACACATCAGAAACTAAGCTTTAAAAAAATGCTTGCCTGTGATTTGTTCATTTTCACACTAGACTTGAGCTACACCTTATTACTTTCTGTACATGCTGTTTTTCTATTCATCTTGGGATTAAAAAATACATATATATTTGTTTCGGGTTTGAGTGTCACTACATACCCTGCGGTGCTGTAAATGTGAAACTAAAGTAAGAGAAACTCAGGTTTCTGCACAAAAATAATGATAGCTGATCCTCCAAAGTCCCAATTTCTGTGCCTAATATGAACCCCTGCCACCTTGGTCTCCCAGAGGGAGAGAAGTCGTTTTAAAAGCTTCAGTTTACATACTTCTAAGTATAGAATTGTTTGCTTACTTTGCTGTAATTATGTCAGCACTTCCACTGCCAAATTTTTATTTTCATAGATATAACATTTGACTCTAGAAGTTATTCTGGCTGAACCTTTTAATTTAATGCTGATCCATACACTGCTGCACTGCAAGCTGAAGTTATTATACAGGAGCCAAGAAAGAAGGAGAGGAAGCAATACTTAATACTGTATGCTATCAATTTTCTGTTCCTATGATTAAAAAGAAGCAGAACCCAAAAATCCATTTTAACAAAGGCAGCTCCTTCTCTGTAGCTGTATGTGTGCTGGGTGGTGGCACACATGCTAAACCTTTGGAAAGCAGAGCCTAAACGTGTCCCAGTGCAGGTAACTCTGTCTCCGTAATTACAGCATATAATTTGTGCATCACAAATCATTTTAATCGTTCTTCATGCAAAGGAAGGTGTTTGTCATTTACCTGCATTTACTGCAGCCTTTCCCAAAATTTTTAACCTCAGTAAATTGTATGTCATTTCCTCTGGACCCTCTCTCTGCACTGTCTGACCTTCACTGCACTGGGCAGCCCTTTTTGCCAGCCTGCCTTCCCCCAGATGAAATCGGACATGGGGGGAAGTTCAGAAAGTAGTGCCAAGAGGTTCTCTGTGTAAGGAGCCTGAATCTGGCTCTGCACTTCTCTTGGTTTTCCCTGAGACCTGAGAAGGAACACATTAGTCCAGAGTACTGAATATTTCTTTGGCATTTCATGAATGTGGGAGCAGAAGCCCGAGATGGAAATGCCATGTGTGTCTGGTGCAGTGGATTAAATCACCTGTGCTGGTTATAGTCCATTTAATGGGGGGGAAAAAAAAGAGAAGAAAAAGGACTGAAAATTTTATCCTGTATTATCACTGAGGTATGAACTTACTCTCTACACAATTTTCACTGTAAATTCCAGTCAAACCTGAGCTGCCAAAAAAATACAATATTAAATAACAAATACAAATGGACCAATTAGCCCATGAAAGGGTGATCAAGAGAGGTAATGAATGGGTGTCACAGAATTTATGTGCCTCCTGTGTGGCTAAATGGACACGTTTCCAGCCACAGAGAATATGACTTGGGGCAGAGAGCTAAGTGATCACAGCTTACAGTTTCTCTCCATGACAAACAGTATCTTGGGTGTTCCATGGCAAAAATACATTGTGGGAAAGGTGAACAGAATGGTTTGCTGGGATGTGTTTTCCCAAGCTTACAAGTGAGAAGGGGAAAAAGCAGGCATGTTTTGTAGAAGGAAAAAAAAAAAAAAAGGCAACACTAATAGAGACAAATGGTACTCATCCCTGAGATAATTAACAAAATAGGTATTTAGATTCAAAGAAAAGGCAGAGAAGGAACAAGTGCTTTAGATTCAAATTGATCCCTCTATTGATCAAACTGGTACTCCAGTAAGCCAAGGAGTCAGGTAAACAGACTTTAAAACCTGGGGATTTTTCTTAAGGTAAAATATGAAGAAAGACAAAGAGAATTTCTTGACATGCTGAAAATTTCAGTAAAATTAAATATTTCCTGATTCATCCAGACAATGTGCCAGGAATATTTCGAAATTTAAAAGGTAAAATCCCCCAAACAATCCTTTTATCTAGCTAAATAACTCTTGTCAACTTTATTTCTCAAAAAGCCCTTTGTATAAGACCATAATTACAATGACTTCTGACACTTTGGTTACCAATAGCACCAAAGGAGGTGTTTTTTGTTATTCATCTTTATTGAAAAGAATATTTAAGTAATTACTTCCCTTCCTGTAAAAATAAGGCAGGTAACTTTTTTACATAATATAATTTTCTAATATAATATACATTTCTAATGTAACACAAAATGAGGCCATTGTAACTTAATCTGGGCTTATATATCGCTATATATTTATACTGACGAAATTCAAACTAATCAGACATTTACAAAGGAATTATCAATGCATTTATAAAGAATCATCATAATTCAACTATATGAGCCTGGAAATAGGAATTAATTCATAGTATCAACAATGTTAATCATGTTATATAATTTAAATCTTAAAAATCTGTACACTTGGCATTTGTTTATAATTCTGAATGGATCCAATGTTTATGTTCATGTAGTTGGTAAAAAAATCAGAAATAAAATTTAGCTGATATAGGCTTTCATACATAAATTTGAATTTTTAACTGTCTTGCTCTCATAACCTCAATATTAAATGTCTATAGATATGGGCAATATCAATTCAGCAGCTGCATGTGCTTAAATGAAAAAATTAGTAACAATATTTACAATTAAACTGAACAGCAAACATCTCAGGAGCTCAGTGAATGTGAGTTGTTCTATGTTCTTTTTCAATATCTAAACACAGTAATCCTCAGTAAAATATTATTCAGGACCCACATATCCACTAGTATAGCATGCAGTATATAATGATTAGCAAAGGAAGTTTGACAAGGGAAGCATTTCTTGTGCTCTCTCTGTGAAAAGGATTTCCTCTCTGTGAAAAAGTGAGATAATTTCATTCCACTACTGTTTTGACAGAAAAGACACAAAACCTTTGCAAATCCTTTGTATTAAATACTGTAGGAGTCATATTTGCAAGAAATTGTCAAATATTTATTAAAGAATAGGTGGTTTTCTGTTCATGAGAGATACCTTAATATGACAGCCTGTCAGAGAGCTATTGTAATGACGATTGCAGTAAGATTGTGTAGATTTTGGTTAACACTGGTATTGTCTCGAAAAAGGAGAGAAGAGGTATCTGGTCACATAATTTAACATGGCAGGCTGTTGTCCGTACTAATTGAACTAAAAAAAAAATAATAAAAGGATGAGAAGTGCTAATGGGCTGACAATCTGTGTTTTAGATATATTTTCATTCTAGATCAAATTAAGTTTGTGAACTTCTACTGCATGTTGGTGTCCCATTGATTGAAATCGTGGACCAAAACTTTTCCACTACGTAGGAACTCAGGGATTTGAACAGGGTGTAATTTTTATATAATCTTATATATATGCGTTAAAATTTATTACAGATTTTTACTTTCCTGAATGTGTAGGAGAGAAAAAAGATAAATCGTAGCTGTTGTTTTCTTATTTTAAAATTCCATGCACCCTACACAAATGATGATGTTTCCTGGGCTTTTTTTAGTCTTACTGCAATTCCCTTTATCTGCTTTGTTTAAGCAGAAAATTTCAGTCTTACTCATAACTGATTTTTTTTTCACCACTGCTTTAGGCAACTAGAGGTCATTATTTTCTTATAAAAAAACCCAAAAGCATTATAGATTTTTTTTTACCTCCTTTTGAGGAAATTTTGGCATATCCCTTGGTTTTAATGAATTGACTGATTGGTCCCAAGCTTCAGTTACTACTTCTGAGTTTAACAATGCACTTGTACTAGAATGCAAAATGTTTCCATGACATTTCATTTTCCTGTGCTGGTACCAATTATCTTTGTTGCACCTATTGGCTGCTAAAAGAATACTCAATGTGTTTCTGGCTGTGATACATTGACAAACATCAGACAGGCATTTAGGGAAAATAACAGAAAACTTTAGTTTTAAATCCTTGGGGATGCCATTAAAATGATTGATGACAAAGCACAGCCAGACCTCAGCAAAGGTTTTTGGTGGATTCTACAAGAGGTCTGTGGCATATTCAACACACGTGCACCACAGCTACCTTCTAGAGGACCCTGTGTACATGGCCATATTCACTGCTGCACAAAGAGCTTCCACCTTCCATAGTGTGCAGTGAAATCTACTTTCAGCACAGGGCAACTTGCACGGATTCCTTGCCCTCTTCTCTTTTGCAGGAGTGTGGTGGGGCACGGGGAAGAAAATAGGAGGGATGGAGTGTGAGGAGATTCCTGAGGTTTGGTTTAGAGGTAGGCAGGCTGCCTGGCTGGAGTCTGCTCACCCTTGTGTAGGGTGGTGGAGGAGGTCTGTGAGGAAGCGGCTGACAAGGAGCTCTGCAGCCCCACGATGTTGGCAGGGTCCTATCACTGTAAATGGGCCAAGGTGGATCTCTGGTCTGCTCTGCTCTGACTGTTTGTGTTCTCAGATAACCTGCACTCGTCCTGGTGATGGGCTACAGCTGTTTTAACACCCTTCACACACTCATCTGTCTTGGTAGAGATTTCACTTGAGCATGAGCAGATAGAAAAGGCATTCTGGAGTCATCATGATCTGATAAGATGAGATTGGAGGTCAGTCTTTGTACAATTGTTATTTGCAGAAAGAATGTCTTGAGAATATTTTGGGCCTCAAGGCTCCTGCATGTGGCAGATTAGGATGAACACATAGCTGAGACATGGGATGGATTGGTAGTATATAGGTTGGTGATACACGTGATCAAAATGTGGCTGAGCAGTATAGTCATAGAAAGACTATAAAAAGTGCTTGATGATACTACTATTTATCAGGAAAGAATAATTAGAATTAATAGCACTATAAAATAAAGAAGTATAAGGGAATAGTTACATATTTTGGAATCAGTATGACAGAAGTGACATACGTATACATATGTGCACAATCGAAGAGCTGGTTACATATTTTTATTACACTAGTAGCTGTTATATAAACAGCACTCAATCATCATACAGCTAATTCAAAGATACATGGCAGAAACAAAATCTCTTGGTCAATTCACTGAGGTGAAAAATCCTAACAATCACAAAAAATCTGGAGGCTGGATCATGACTTATGAAACTGACAATAAATGAAAATATTTCCAGAATCAAAAAAATCCAAAACTTGCAATTGCTTTTGTTTATGTGTTTATCTTTAATTCATTATTCCTTGTTCAGGCTGGCTACTGTTAACATTGAGTATTTGAGGATATAATGGGATCTTTCTACACACAGAAATGATTTCATTCCTTTTTATTTTGAAGTTGAGATAAAAGCAATGAATTAACAAAGGTGAAAGCAACTGGACTTATAAAATGCCCGAGTTTTTACCACAGTAAGTGATATTGATTACACAGAGTTTTTTGAAAAGATGTACTTTGAAGGTGATAGTTTTTTTCAAAATAATAGTTTGTAGCTGAAATCTGTGGGGAATCTAGCTGGGAAATCTATGTCTTTTATTATTAATTATATGAGTTGAAGATTGTAATCAAAATCTGAAGTAAAAGGGAAGCAGTGTTCTTTTCTCTGGATTTCAAATAAATTGCTCTGATTTTGCTTTATAAGTGCAATGAATATAATATCTTTATTACTGAATAGAGTATGAGGAGGTAGACAGGATTCTAGATAGATCTTGGAAAAGAAAATCATTCCTATTATGTATTTAATATAATGCCAGTGAACCTTACACATGGTTTATGGCAATAAGATATTGACTCAGATTCATTTAAGGATTTGTGGCATAGTATTTATTTTCTGAATTTACTCTCTTCAATCTCGGGTTCTTCATGTTCCATAAATAGTTATAAGGAGACAAAGTATTGTTCCATCATTTATTGTGCCTTCATCATAATTCCCTTTGATTTAAATGCTTTAAAAGCATCTGGTTAAGACCAACAAGTACAGTATAGGACAGACGAGCTTGTTAAAAGCAAATGGAAGATTGTGATGTTGGCTTGTGGTTTCTAGGGGCAACATTTTTTAGAGGTTAAAAGACACATAATCTCTGAGTATTGGTGGTACTAGGACTCTCAAAAGTCATCTTAATTTAGTTAGTTTAACATGAAGTTCCGTTTCAGAAGACAGCCTTTGTAAAAAACAACATCTTTGCTTCCATGTGTATTATTCTATGAATCTACATTCAGTATTAAGACCCTTGACACCAAAAATTTCCTGATGGTTTGATTTCCGTCAAGATTCCTCCAGGGCATGTAAATGTGTGCTTCTGGACACACCTGCAAGCATATACATTTTGTCAGCTTTGAGCTGAAGCCTAAACCCTGTTGGGAATCAGTGTAGAAATTTTTGTGTCCATTTCATGTTTACGTTCCAGTCGTGTAGGCACTCATGGAGCATGCTTACTGCAGTGGAATATGAAAAGTGCAAGCAAAGGAAGTGATTTTTTTCTTCCTGTCTTTTGATAAAGAAGCATCCTTCTTCCCTATCCTGTACTAAATCAATTTGTATTCTAGTCAAAGATGGGAGAGACCTGATTTTCCTTCCATCATGAGTCTAAAGAAATAACACAGTGAATTAATCAGAAAAAAATATTTGAGTATGGGGAAATATTTCGATTTTTTCTTTTCAGGACACATTCTGTGTGAAAATGGTTGAACATTCATTGGGCCAAAACAGGAGACAGACATAGCAAACAAGCAAGCAAATGAAGTTATGGCTTAGCATTTCTAGCTTTGGTTCCAATTTATACATGATATAAGCTACACAAGCAACAGGCTACAACCACTGTGTTGCTCTTCCTTTATCCCTAAGCTCTTCAGCAGTAAGCCTGACTGCTAGTCAGTTGAACAAAATAATTTCTGGTTGAATTCTTTCAGAAAGAGATTGGATACATAGCTCCAGGAGGAGAGCTTATGTATTCCTGTCTTCTTCCTTTTACAGCCTGGGACAGGCAGAAGTTCATCTTTGACAATACATCTTGCTTACTATGGGGTTCTCCCTGGCTCTTGAGCTTTCTCTTTTTTGACAAAGATTCCCCCCACACAGGAAGATTCCAAAATCCTAGCAGATTCCATCTTCACCTTAACGTTGCCATGAAGCACTCTTTCAGATGGGCGTGTGTTGCAGCGGGGGTTATTGCAACAAGCATATTTTAAACCAGGAGTCCCGTGGAAACGAAGTATATATGGGCAGATTCGTGGTAGATGTTTCAGAGATGTTTATTTCTCCAGCCGCATGGCTGGGGCTCAGCTCAGGAACTCCGCAGTCACGGGACCCGAGGGTCCTTGGCGTTATCAGGGAACACAAACCAACCAATGGGAACGAGGCTGAGCAGGGGCAGGGAAACCCCGTGTCTGTGCCCTCAGGGCCCCTCTCCCAGGGCTCCATGGCAGGGGAGGGACCCCAACATCTCACCCGTTTTATTTTAATAAAAGGAGAATGAAAACAACTGGATAAACATAACAAGAACAAGACAAAACAAGCCACCCTCCTGAGTCTTTATATGTCCAATCAGATTCTGTGGAACATCTTAGGGCTGACAGAAGGGAGACAGAACTCTCTGGGCATGCTTTGTGGGGAAACTGAGGCAGAAGAGGGTTTAATTTCTTCTCTCCCTCTTTTCATCCCCTCCTCGGCATCGGAGAGGAATTGTAGGGAAATGGAATTGTATAGGGAAGCCATGGGGTGAAAAACGGATTAGGAATAAACTGGGGATAGGGTAAACTTAGGAAGGGGTTCATATTGGGTATAGGGTAAAAGGGGGAAGTAGGCTGTGGGTAGGGAAGTTGCTGGGATGGATAGTGTTTATAATTTTGTGCATAACGGCTGCCTTTGACTGGAATACCTCCAGGCCCAGTAACATTTGCTGCTTGTAAACCCTTCTTTCCTTGCACTATATCAAATTGCACAACCTCCCCATCTCCTACACTTTGCAGGTAATTTTTAGGGTTATTCCTTTTAATGGCAGTTCTATGGATGAATAGATCTCCCCCTGTATCATTTCGTGTTATAAATCCATAGTTGTTTTTTACATTGTACCATTTCACAGTTCCTGTAACTTTCGTGGCTACAACTCCTCCTATCCCGTGCTTGCGTGTTTGTCGTGGCTGCTGGTCACGCGTGGCCGCCGCCTCGCCAACTCCGACGTCTCGGCCGGGCCCCCGTATTGGGGCTGCTCCTTGACCTCCGAGGGGCGCTGCTCTGGCGCGTGTCCGGGCTCTGCGCGGCCCCGCGTTGCCATCGCTGCTGGCCCCGTGCCCTGTGAGTGGCTCCGCTCCGCAAACTCCACACTGCTTTGAGAGTGGCCCCGTTTCGGATCGGCGCTGCGCTGCGCGGCTTCTCGTGTCGCTGTGGAAACCGCCGCTTCTCCCTCCACAGGGCTCTCCGAGCCGTGTGCTCAGAGCAGCCTGCCACGCTGATCTCCGGTTCCTGGCTGCTCGCGGCCCACAGCACCCACGGCGCCTGCGGCATCGCTCCCTCACTCGCGGTCGTGTGGCCGGGGACCCCGAGACAGGGATGGGGTCCGCTATAAGGCGTGCACTCCCGAGGGGGCCGGGCGCATCCAGCACAGGCACCTCCGACGGCACGGCTGCAGTCACACACTCCCGGGATGGCGGCTGCACAGTCTCGGCCACGGGATAAGTATGATCCTCTGCTTTAGGGCTAATGGGACCATACAAATGCTCCTCAAGAGCTTCCCTGATTATAAGGTATGCACGGAAAGCTTCTCTTTGATCCCATACTTTATCCCAGATCTCGTCCCAGAAACACCCCTCACAAGATACAGGAGGTTTGATATTAAAAAGTAAGTCTCGAGAAATATAGGAGAACCTTTTGAAAAGCCAGATGAAAAAATGTTCTAGATCTCCCGGTTCCAATACTTTTTTGTTTTGTTCAAGGATTCCTTTAACTTCTAGATACATTTTTCTCTGTGGCTCAGAGAGCCCCATTTCCCATGATTCTTCCATAGTCCAGAGAGAATATCCAAACCAAGATGAGAAGAGAGAGATCTAGAGTGGTTATTTTACTCACGAATCTTCCTCAGGGATCGGTATCTTGCTCGCATTCCTCCACCAGTTTGTTGCAGCGGGGATTATTGCAACGAGCATATTTCAAACCAGGAGTCCCGTGGAAACGAAGTATATATGGGCAGATTCGTGGTAGATGTTTCAGAGATGTTTATTTCTCCAGCTGCATGGCTGGGGCTCAGCTCAGGAACTCCGCAGTCACGGGACCCGAGGGTCCTTGGCGTTATCAGGGAACACAAACCAACCAATGGGAACGAGGCTGAGCAGGGGCAGGGAAACCCCGTGTCTGTGCCCTCAGGGCCCCTCTCCCAGGGCTCCATGGCAGGGGAGGGACCCCAACAGGCGTGTTAATTGTTTCTTGTTTTTCCACCCTTTTTCTTTCTTGCCCTGTACTGACACATCATACTCCTAATACCTTGCAAATATACTCACTAGGTAACAGAGGAGCAATGTCAGTCATATGATCTAAGAGCTCAGCACTGTATGTCCCAGGTCAGTGATGAATTTACATCCAGTCTTGTCTGATACTTTCTTACTCTGGATATTAAAGAAAGTATTTAGATGTGGCAAAAATGGACTAGTGCTTCTCTGTTGATCAGTTTTCTATGGGATTTTCCATGATGTAATAGATTTATGTCTGAACTACTTGGAGAAGAAGGACTGAAGTACTAGTCTCATGTTTAGGCAAGTACTTTGGGGAACATACACAAGCTTTGGAAGGCTATTAATTCCAATTTTCTTCAAATGCAGGTCTAATTAGTTGCCCACATCTCTGCTATTAAAAATGGCGTGCCAGAGGCTCATCTGGTGAAAACCAGTAATACAGCTTTAATACTGATAAAAACTTGGCAAACTGGATGAATAAGTGGTTGATAAAAGGCAGATTTACACTGACTGCAGTCAGATTGTTTTTTACTAGAAGATAATTTGTAATAAAGATGCAAGATGACAAGGCAGATGTGCAGTGTTTTCCAAGGAATCATTTGTCAGAATTGACCTTTCCTTTGAAATATCTACAATTATTAGTTGATTCAGGAAAAAATCACATCAGGAGAGAAAAATTGTGCCTTTCAATGAGTCTGGTTTTGCTGTAGCAAAGACTTCTGACCTGTGAGAATCCTTCTGACTGTCACATAGTGGTTGGAAATGCACACGGGACTAAGAACTTCAAGCAACTTTTCTGAGTCAGTGCTGTAGTGACATAAGTGAAGAATTTCTTTCCTGCATGCTCCAAGTAACACACTCAAGTGTGAAATGTCTTGGACGCAGGACTGGAAGGGATACAAATCTTTCACAGATTATACAAAACTGGGAGGAGTTGTTGACTCCCTCAGAGGCAGGGAGGCCCTACAGAGAGACCTCAACAAATTATAGGGTTGGGTAATCACCAACCAAATGAAGTTTAACAAGAGAAAGTGCTGGATTCTGCACCTGGGATGCAGAATACGTATAGAGGTACATATAGACTGAAGAATGAGATGCTGGAAAACAGTGCCACAGAAAGGGACGTGGGGGTCCTGGTTGACA
Organism: Corvus kubaryi; assembly: GCF_017639235.1. Taxonomy (NCBI): domain Eukaryota; kingdom Metazoa; phylum Chordata; class Aves; order Passeriformes; family Corvidae; genus Corvus; species Corvus kubaryi. The sequence goes on from NW_024582083.1 coordinate 4,803,930, forward strand.
GAAAGTTGAACCTGGGACAACAGTGCCTTGGCAGCCAGGCAGGCCAAGTATGTCCTGGGGTGCATCAGGCACAGCCTCGCCAGATGGGCAAGGGAGGGGATTGTCCCACTGCTCTGCACTGGGATGGCCTCACCAAGTGCTGGGGGCAGTTTTGGGTGCCAAAATATGAGAAAGACATTAAACTATTGGAGACAGTACAAAGGAGGGCAATGAAAATTGTGAAGGGCCTTGAGAGGAAGCCATATATGGAGTGGCTGAGACCACTTGGTATCTCTTCTCTGTGGTGACCAGTGACACAAGCCAAGAGAATGGCCTGAAGCTGTGTCAGGGGAGGTTTAGGTTGGATATTAGAAAAGGTTCTTCACCCAGAGGGTGGTTGAGCACTGGAACAGGCTCCCCAGGGAAGTGGTCACAGCACCAACCTGACAGAGTTCAAGAAGCATTTGGACAATACTCTCAGACACATGGTGTGACTCTTGGAGATGGTCCTGTGCTGGATCGTGAATTTGACTTGATGATTGTTGTGGGTCCCTTACAACTCAGCATATTCTGTGATTCTGAAACATAGTGAAAGAAATGAGCAAAAAGCCCCATTGTTTCCCTTACCCAGGAAGGAAGCCTTTATGGGCTTCCCTGCAAGAGGGCATCCGAGTCCCTTTGGCCATGAAATAAAGCTCCATGGCAGTATGTGCACAGCACCATGTATTAGGCTATTGCAACTGATCCAGGAAACTGATCTGCTAGTGCTGGAGTAACCCTCACTCTTCAATTCCAGAATCCTTTATTTTGACAATGTGGAAGCCCTCTTCCTTAATCCCTTGCTTGCACACGAGAGGAAGGCTCTAGCTCCCTCTTTTCTGCAACAATATTTTTATGAGTAAAGCTTTAACTAGATTTGTGTGTGTGTGTGTATACTAAACCAGGTTTTGCACTGTAGCACAGAATCTGGATTTTGAACATCTTTATTCTGTGATTTTGACCATACGATTTTGGTTCACAGCCATCTCTGTCAGAAATAATCCGTTAGAAGGAAACAAACTTGAAATGGTGGTAATAATATTTCAACAACACAAAGTCAGAGCAAATTTATTAATATGTGTAAATAACTGAAACAGAGTTTACATTAAATAAGATTCTCTCCAAATGCAAGGTTAACTAAATTCAATTATCAAGGATGTAGAAATAATTAAAAAAAGGATCAAGAATGCAAATTATAAAGCTAAGTGAGCACTGTCAAAACAGACAAAAAAAAGATGACTTTAACTAATGAAAATAAATCTATAAAGCTAAAAAGGGAAAAAGTACAGTTTAAATGACAACATTTTAGGAGCAAAAGTCTATGTGCACATTTAAACCTTCATGCTTTATATACAAAGTTTCTGCATTGATTCAGTATTATGAATCTGATTAAAAACTTTGATATGCAGAAGATATTGCACTCAACATGAGATAATTGTGGAGGTAAATAAATCACCTGGATTTTAGTGATTGCCTAGAGACTAATTTTTATGACCTGATTTCTTACAGTGCAAATGAGCAAGGAAAAGTGACAATCAGTGTAGATATGTATATACATAAATATGTATGTCTAAATAACAAATTGATTCAAAATCAGAAGAGTGTGACTGACTATGACCGGCAAAAAAAAGGAGACAGAGAGAATGGGAATGAAATGGTGAAATTATTTTAAAAAGTTTATATGTGTGAACATCTACACAACTACAGTGAAAAAGAGGACAGCTTTTGTTATATGCCTATGCTTGTTTCAGGCACCAATAATGACAGCAATTAGAAATAAAGAAAACCCTAGAGGGTTTTAACCTAAAACTAAATAAGGCAACAACTGTTATAAATGGAAAGACTCATAAGGAAAAAAAACCGAACAAAAGATGTCAGAATAAAATCCATGGCTAGTATTTCTGATATCAATATGAATCAAGTTTTATAATATACTAGATACAAAATTAATCTTAGGTTTGATGCGAGAAATATAAGAGATGAAGATGGTAAAATTGTTAGCAGTGATGTAGAAAATGCAAAAGTGAGGAATAAATATTCCTTTCCTTATTTGGAAGGATAGGGATAATACACTCATATAAAATGCTTTATGGTCCATTATTAACTAGAAAGAATAAAATGAACTACAGGCCAACCTTTTACAATCTCCAGACCCCAGCAGCACAGTCCAGGTCCATCTGTGGCCTACTGGTGATAATTAATAATATAAATTGAAAACTGGCTATTGTCTGGGACGCAAAAGCTTGAGAACTGTGCTACTCTTCAAAGAAGGCAAGTGGAAAACTGGACTGCAGGCAACATATGCAAAAATTGATATAAGATTTGATTTTTAAATGTAAGAATGAAAGAATATTTATACAGTAAGAAAGAAGGGACATTTTATGGAAATTGGGACCTATGAAACACATCTGATTCTAAATTTTACAGATATGTCTGTTTTATTGATAAAATTACCTATAAAAACACTGAGGTTTCTGTTGCACAGAAAAAGCTGCAAGAGAAAGCAATGAAACCTACAGCAAAACCAAGGCTGAAAGATGAGTAAGAATATAGATAAAATTAGAAAAAACATTTTAGTGGTGCTAACAGTTCACCCCTTGAAAAAGATCAATGGATTATTTATTTTGGTGTGCGGCAGAACCAGATGGTATGTCTTTTCTGAAAAGATGCCTCACCCAAGCAGTACTCTGACTGAATGGCAATTTAACTAGATGGATTGAATGGCCTCCAGCTCTAAGAAGTCAGAACACCAGTTTATTCTAGTTGCCAACTGTTGAATGTGCCAATACATTACTTATTTTTCCATCTTCCAGCATTACTCTTGTGGCAAAAATGAACCTTAACTTCAAAATATTTAACCTCAACCCCAAAACTTTTGTAAAATTTTTAAACAGCAGAAATAGCATTAGGAAAGATGTTTGGAGGAGAATTCAAAATAGTAGTGGAATACAAATCAGAGAAAATGCCCTAAGAAGTCAGTGCGAGACCAGTTATTTGAAGTACAAAAAAAAGGGATGTGCTGGAAGAATAAAATCGTGCAGTGTGATAGGCCCGAAGCCTACTTTATTGCCAAGAACATCCCTGCAAAAAACTAATGTGCTGTGTAATGGCCATAACTGTATTAAGAGTTACAAGGAGAGCTAAAAATATCTCTTGTCTTTGAATTGCTTTGCAGCATGGGAGATATCACCTTGAGGGTAGAAACAAACCAGCTATTTATTCCAGAAGAGCAGGAAATAAGTCTTGGCTGCAGCTATGCCAAGTGGGCATTCCCCAATTAAGCACAATGTAGTTAAGGTGCAAGGGCTTTGAATAGTTTTGCTGCCAAGAACTCCTAATTGCCTTGTTCACTTCTATTTTTAATGGTTTGCCAAACTGCATATCTGCTCTCAAGTGCTTGGTGTGTGTAACTAATCAAGATTATAGGGTCGAGAGCAGCAGTAGAAAACCAGTACAGTAGTATACAAAGCAATCCCTTCTTGCCCAGCATTAACAGCAGCCCTCAGAAGGGTTTTTCTCCCTTCAAATGCATGAATTCATGTCACTTAAAGAATCACTGCTGGCTACCAGTTGTGCACCACTTGGATTCAAACAGGGATAACTGACAGGGAACTGCCATTGGCTACTCAATATGGTACTGGAAATGGTTAGAAAGACATACCAGAGAATCCCTGTGCAGGCTTCCTCACCACCAGACCACAGAACTAAGTATTACAGAAAGTAAAAAAGTATCCCTCATATATTGCCCAGTTCACTTTGATCTCTATTAGCTAATTTCTTTTTTTTTACAGTCAGTATTTTGTCACAGTGTTTGTCTATTTTCTGGTATTTTAGAATAACAGGACTGTCTCCTCACTGAAGTGATGGGTAATGAGTTGGACAATGACACTGAAGCTAAAATGCTTTTGCAGTATATGTACATTTGCCTAGCTCTTATTGAATTAAGTTTTAATAAAAAGTAAATTTAGAAATAGTTTCCTTTTGGATATTATCACTGGTTGGAATAAGATAATTAATTAAATTACCATGGACTCCCTTAAGGAAACTGCAGTTTCTTTTCAATCAGTCTCTTAGATACCGTGACTTTACTATATAACAAAGCAATTATTACAGCATCTAAAAATGGATTTATTTCTAGATAGCATTTTAAATAAAATAGTTTGAATCACATTTAAACCAATAAGAAGGAAATATATCTGAAGAACTTGAATTTGAGAAATCATATTTCTGCTGTGGCTGTATCTGCTTCGGAAACCTGAGGTTTTACTTAGAGAAATCTTTATGTAAGAAGCAATTTCCTCAAGGTGATGTTTTCTTGCTCAGATACATAGGGGTTTTACTCCTTTTCTGAAGGCTTATATTACTTACTGCAGTAGTCTAATAAGCTAATGTCCTTGCCATAATCCTCCTCACTGAAAACTGACATTTATATTTGTATGGTTAAATAAAACATGTAATGAGGGAAATCTTAAAATAGGACTGATTATAATTCAAAGAAACATGTCATAGATTTTATCATCTTTACTGACAATGCGAACCCATGTGTAATAATGATGTCAACTACAATCTCGGTTAATTTGATCTCCTTTTATATTAGGCTTGATCATTCAGAACTATTGTAACAAAATGAAATAACAGTGCTACATATTTCAGAGGGGTAGATCAGAAATGTAGCTGCACTTGGTTATGTTATCAAACCATCATGTTGACTGTTATAACGATCAGGGAATTCGTCAGTAGTATATAAGTGCCTGAAATAGATTGTAGGCAAAAAAAACATAATACTGAAATGCTGTGGCACCCTTGGGCACCAGTGTAAACATCTGGTCCTTTCAGTTAACTTGACTTTTTAACGTCCTATGTTTTGTATTGTTCAAATGTGTTTTTTAAAAAAGTATTGATAGGTGTCCAAGCAAGGCACATTAAAAATACTGGATAAAGTCTTTGAAGCATGTTCCATTCAGCTGTTTGTTTTTAAATTAGTGTGTGCTGTGCAAACAGCTGGTGAGAAGGTACATGGCACAAGGAGAGGGAATTAGGTAAGCGGAGTGTACTGAACCTGAGAAACTGATCCATCTCTACTGAGTGACGGTGGATAACAAGATAAAGTGTTTTGGCTTTGTCCCACACTCTGAATCATGCTCAACACATTTTGAAAGGTTCTGACAAGTTTTCAAGAAATTTGTGCTCTCTCTTGGGATTTTAGTGTGCAGGGTACTGTACCGTGTAGGTATAATTTTGTTATTATTAGTACTAGGTCTCAGTCTTTGTAATGACTTTGCAAGCCTTTACAGATGGGTTTGTCAGAATTTTTAAAAACTTTCCTTGCTTTGCTTGGAGTCTTGGGACTTGGTTGGTTTAACTGAAACAGCAATTTTTCTAATGGCCTAGTGTCTAGGCTTGGTTTGCTTTACTTCAGATTATTTTGGTTTAAATTATTTTGGTACCAGTCATGACTTCTTATAATTCATGAGAATGAATTATTTAGGGATGCAACCAAATGACAGAGTGTAGGACAACAGGAGAACGGGATAGCAGCAGAGGTTGTGAAAGTGAGGTGCACTGTAGGGTGCAGCGTGCAGGAATGAGATGGTAAGAGAGTAAGGTCGACACAAGAACAGAATATTCTGAGTTGGGAGGGACCCACAAGGACCGTCATGTCCAACGCTTAGGTGAATGGCCCATCAAACTCACAACCTTGGCATTATTAGCACCATGCTCTAAATAACTGAGATAGTCTCAGAGTTTATAATTCCAGGATTCTATAAACATCTCACCAGGAGATAAAGAAATGTGGGTCTGGGAATTGAGGAAAATTAGTTTTAGGGTAACAAAGATAAACCAAAGTCGAGGAGATTGTGGAGTCTCCCTCCCTGGAGATATTCAAGAACCATCTGGACACGATCCTCTGCCATGTGCTCTGGGATGACCCTGCTTGAGCAGGGAGGTTGGACCAGATGACCCCCTGTGATCCCTTCAAACCTGAACCATTCTATGACTCTGATTCTGTGCCTCATATACAGTAACTGTGGAAGCAGTCAGAGAAGACTCTACTTCCATACTTAAAATGGACAGAGTAACTGTCCAGAGTGCATGTATTAGTGATTATTAAGACATTTTCTGTAACAGTGATTTTTTTTTGGTGCTTTGATATGACCTAATTATTGTTATTAGTTAAGATGTCTATAAGTTTTGCCATTACATTTAAGGTGTGTTTCCTTTTTACTTATTGCAAGATTTTGAGACTAATGCTATGTGTGCATGGCACAATGTAGAGATGTCTGAGTAGCAACAGGAATTTGTTATATATTTACATAAAAGTTCTAAAGTGTAATACCACATTAAAGTCTGATACTCTTAGGTACAACATTGGTGCTATAGTTAAGGTCTTGCACAGACACGTACATACTGTACTCTAGCACAGGAGTTAGCTAAGTCTATTACCTTTTACTCCAAATGAAAGCATAAAAGTAGTTTTAAAATGAGACTATTTTTCTTTTTCAATCTCCTTCCACTCATACACTGTTCTTAACACCTAGTGTCAAGAAACATGGGAGTTTAAATGAGTAATAAGTGGTGTAGAAAAGCTGGAACAGTCCTAACTGTCTGGAGGTGTTGTTGTGAAAAGAATATAGTGATAAACAAGATCATCAGTAAGGGGTACTACAGACTTTTTCCACAAAAGGCACTTATTTTTTAAAAATTTAACAGATTCTATGTAACTTAAAGATCATATATTTCTCTCCTCATGCTTGCCTGAAATCAATCAGTGGACTAAAAAGATACTGCATTGTAATGCAAGGACACATACTCAAACCTATACATATGTAAATATGTGCAAGTAACATCTTCAAACAAGCCTTGCTTCTCTAAGAAATTCATACTTCCTAAGGAGTGAAATTAGTCAGCTTCCCATAAGAGACGCTAGTATAAAAGTTTTGATAAGTCTCTGCTATTTGCTTTTTCAGTGAAAAGATTTTTTGTGCAGCCAAATACAGCATACATTTAGGGAAGAATGGAGCTCGAATATCAGTCACATCCCAGTTGCATCAAGTGTGGAGAGCAATTTATGTCTCCAAGTAGTGATATTCTGTTTCTCATTTACAGTAGGACTCGTTAAGTCAGTAAGTGGTGTAGGACTCATATGATTAGTCATGCAGGAACACTCTATGAGTGCATGCACTTAACCATACTAAAAAGGTAACACAGAGAAAACTGCATGATTTTCCGTGTTTGGCCACTCTTTTCTAAATTGCTCCTTTTACTGATAAATGGTTTACAACTCCTGTATCTTTACTAAGACTTTCTCTCAAAGTTTCATATCTTGGCCATTACCCTTCTTGCTTTATTTTTATTGGTATATATCATTCTTTCTGGTACCTGTGCACAGATTCTTTACTTACAAGTGACAAGTCTTCTATTTGTATTACTTCCCTCAGGGGAGGAATAACTTGATTCTTTTATTGCTGTTTCTGTAACCATAATATTTTCCTTTTTCCACAAATTTGCTCAAAGTCAGAAGCCTCCTACTGAGTTCAAGCACGTTCTGATACATGTCCAGAGCTTAAATGTTCCTGTGTGTATTGGTGCAACATGCAATTTTGAAATATCATTTCTGTTTCAAAAATAAAATTTTCCTTCTCGAGAAGAGCTCATGGTCATGTGGCCACCGTCTGTGATTGGACTGAACCGAACTGTGGCTGTGCCTAAACCTGAAAAGAGACTGCAAAAGAGATGTATACGTGTGTATAGGTCTATTTCCAGTGCCCTTACTTTATGCGGGTTGAGGAACAGGGAAAAATGCAAGCACCAGGAATCTCCTAAATTCTGGTGACCCAAATGTCTTAAGTCCTCACAGATGTATAAATTCCTAACAGGAGACTGAAGTCTGCCTGCTTGATTCAGGCTTTTCTAAGTGTGAAGTGAAAAAAAGGCCCTCCCCTTATCCCAAAGAGAGAATTAAACCCTGTGTGTAGCAAGGTAGGCAAACAAACGCTGTTAGGCTGCAGTGGAGGAGCAGACAGCCATACCTGCTTGCACAAAACACATCACACAGAGAAAAAGGGTGAGGTGCCACCTCAGGGGTTGTTAAAGGCTAGAAACTCCCAGTGAAGCCTTCTGTTCACTTAATCAAATAGAGACCTCCATTTCACCCTCCTCCCAAGGCAGTGTAAAGCATAAGATCTTCTGAAGAGTTAGAAGAGAAAGGGTATTCTTAAAGAGCCTTTAGCATTTTCTTTCTCCTGCAACTCAGGAGATATCTTTTCCTGTGGAAGGAAAGTATGACTTCTTTTTCTAATTATGTATCTATGTTCCTGATTATTGCACAGGCTTGTAAAAACTCCTGTCATAAATATCAGTAGATATGATAGTAGATGACTGTCACTGTTAGTTTGAAAATAAGTTTTTTTTAACTGGACTATAAGCAGTTAACTCTTGAAAAAATGCTATCACCTGTAGTTAATTTTTTAAAGCTGCTAAGCTGCTTATATGCAAAGGTATATTTATTGCATACATTGGTCTGCCCACCAGTGACTTGTTGTAGCTCTATCCTGTAGTATATATATATATATATCTATATAAATTAAAGTGGTGTATAATATTAAATAGGCACTTCCAGTCTTTTAAAGTACTGCCCATAATGATCTTAAAACTTTTTCTGTTGGTGTGTGTTCTGCTTTGTGACTTCTTTTAGCTGAGTCTCTGTGGCAATATTCTGTTTCCAGTCTCATCATTACCATATACTTTGTGTAATAATCTGAAACAATTTATCAGTCCATAACCTAAAACTATTAAAAATTAATTAATTTGTTCTGCTTCTTAGTATTTTCTCAACAATATTGGCGTTAATTTTACACAGCTTCTAAATCACACAAGAGCCCATGCTTAAATTTGCAATGCATACAAAGGCAACTGAGTGAACGTCACATTTCTTCAATCTCTGTTACATAGTTTAATCAAATTAGGAAGCAGTTTTGTTTCAGAGTCCTGAACTTTCTCCTTCCAAACAAATTGTACTTTTGGAAGCATTATTTGGTTTCAGTATCTTGAATCCAGTTTCCCCTGGTATTCCAGCTGATGATCTCCATTCAGTCTGTGGTTATGCAATCTTATATGCATAATCTGTAAAATTTAGGAACTCCTGGCTACATTGTGGTAGAATCAACAGGCACTGAGTTATGTGAGTGGCCCATGATCCAAGTACATCCAATGGCTCTTTCTAGAAAATGGCAATCCAAAGCCATGAGCTCAGCCATGGCACTTATGGTTCAGACAAAAGCAGTAAGGAAAAAATGGAATTATTATTTTAGTTTATAATTACAGAAATTAAACACAGAAAATTTCACTCTGTTTCAATCAAGTGCTAAATTAGGCAGACATTTAAATAACCACTTGATCTAATTCCTATTCAGTAAACTTTATAATTGTGTTCTTGACATCTAAATGAATGAAGTAATTCACAAGCTCTAATGTTTTCAGAATTCTGTTCTTCTCAGTAGTAAACCCTTCTATATATAAAAAAGAAATATAAGTGAGTTTAGTGTCTAGCTACAACTGCCCAGCTACGCTTGGCCTGAAATTGTTTGTTTATGATCCATACTTGAGACATGAACTGAATTAAATTTCTGTGATTGCTAATATAGCTTTACCATAAAAAAATCTAATGATGAATTTACATATGTGAAAACTCATAATTGAGTGAAATTCATGTGTGAAAATTCTTTTTTTTGTATTGAAAAGTAATATTGCGAGAAGAAAGGGTCCTGTAGAGATTGAAATCACAGTCTAACATATGTCTGAAATTTAATCTTTTCTGAGGCACAGAAACACTTTTTTGTTTAATATGGAAGCATCATATTTACTATTTTACCTTTGTTTATGAATCCAGCTATGATTTTTGGTATATGAAACCATTTTGGCTGCCATTGACTGACTTGCACATTTTTGGTTTTACAAGCGCAGCTCTGTTGGGTTTTTGGGTGCCCTCTCGTCTGCGGTATCTCTTCTATTAAGATTTTTGCATGTCCTCTTCATCCAATTCCTCAAGACTGGGGTAGCATTATGTCCCCTCCAGTCTTCCAGTACATTTCCTTGCTCTTAGTGTGCTATTGAATTTGGCCAATACTTGTCCCATCTTTCTGCCTACCTTCTGCAAAACTCTAAAAAACATAATTCCCCTGAGCCTGGAGCTCTCACTGCTTTGTATAGCTCTAATTGTCTAATTAACTGTTCAGTGCACAATGGGGAAGGATTTTAATATTTTCCTTTCTCCACTTGGTTTCTATCCCCTTTTCACCTTCTTTTTTCCCTTTTTCCTTTTTTTCCCCAGTCATGTTAACCATCTCAGTTTCCAACTCCAGAATATCCCATTACTTCCCTTTTTTTTGTTTGCTTTCCATAACTGAGTAAGTAGAAGAACTTTCTATGACATATCTTTTATTTATATTGTTATCTTTATATTATTAACTGATTTGCCACTACTGTCATTATTTTTCGACGGTCTTTAATGCTTTCCTATACACTAATCACTATTTTCTTTCCCTGGGACTTTAAGTGTTCAGTAAAAATATCTTTTTCTCTAAACACTCTTTGCTTTTTTTTATTTATGCCCATGATCTGCCTTATACCTGATGTATTTTTACCAAGTAGCACTATTATGCGTTCATCATTTTTCTTTACCAAGTGTATCTTGTAGCTATCAGGTTGTCTTAAGGAAGTTTTATTTTTATTCTACTTTTACTTTCATTACAAGCACAGCAATATTGCCTTCTTTCACAGATTATCTTTTACCTTTATGTCTTCAAACATATCCTCTGTGTCATATCAAAAGAGCCACTGTGTTATTTATATGCAGAGTTGAATGTGAACACTGGTATTATATGTGTGCATCTGCCTGTTCTTCCAATCTCATTACCACACTTAATGCACTCCAGGTCTTACCTAGGAAATAAAACTCACCCTTTTCTTACTAGCACTTTGTCTTTTATATATTTTTATTTGCTCAGTCAGTTTATAGTCTCCTTGCCCTTTCTTTTTAGAGGAATTTTAATAGGTTTCTGTAATTACAATAGTTTGCAATTTGAAGCATCTACAATCTTAGTCCATAAAAAATTAAGCTAATGTAGGTTTCACCTGATCCTAATAATCAATAGTGGTAAGTAGCAATAATAAAAATACATACAGTTAGCAAAATATATGACTTCTACTGTTTGCATTACACCTTTATACTAGATGATACTTAGTGATATAAATGGTATGGCAACCTTAGATAAAGTTGCTTCACAACTGAAAATTCACAGCCCCCATATTGCAAAACACCTTGATGCCAAGGAGGGAGGTACTCACCTACTCCCCTCGTTTTGGGAAATGTTATTCTAATCACTTTAAATGTCTGCAACCTGCTCAAGGTCAACCTTATCAGGGAGGCTGGACTAGGCAATCTGTAGAGGTCCCTTCCAACCCCAAACATTCTGTGAATTTGTATGACTCTGTGAAAAGATAATTCACATTGTGTTTGGTATGAAGTCCATTCTAACAAGAAAAGAAAAAAAGCTATCTAAAGAAGCAGGAGTTCTGTGTTTGAAAGACTGTGGTATTTCAAAGAGCATTAAAGACATATGTAGGTATTCGGTATCATTCTTTGGTGTTACTTGGCTGAAGATCACTATATGAGTCTCTCATGCAAGGACTGTTATTAATTCAAATACATGTTCAGTATTGCTGCCGAAAAACTAATTTGCTTCATATTTCTGCTGAATTTATTTTGTACTATCTCTAGAAGATTGTTTTCCATTGAGTTTTTTGTGTTAACTTGCCTGTAGAAAATGTGCTGCTATGAGATATACCTATTTCTAGATTTTAAGGTTTTCTGCAGCATTATTTCAAAATAACTTCTGCTGAAAATTCAAAACATTGAGTTTCAACAGTATTTTCTCTTTTTTTTTTACAGGTGCAGTTTAAAAAAATGTTAAATGCAATGAAAACATTTAATAAAAGCACACAATTTTATATTTTCTGAAAAACAATTCAGGAAAAATATTAATGTAAGAAATCATCAGGCCCATTTTTCTCAAAATGCAGGAGATACAGAGGCTTTTTTTCCTTCTCAGTGTATGAATGTACCTTAGACAATGGTTAGTTGTTTATTTTCTTTCTTCAGCATTGCTTCTTAGACTAACCAGTAGTGGCAATCATTACTTGCTGCTTTCCAAATAAAGCATAAAGCTCTGTCACTTTAGAGACATAGATTCAGTGTTTTGACTCTGAAACTGTATTGTTTCCATTTCACCCCTTCAAAGTATATATATCTTCATTGCTGATGCATTCTGTGGTGTGCATCACTGTTCACACATCATTTTTCTATGTCTTTAATATATTTCTAGCAGAAGTATTTTCCTCCCCTTCCCCTCCCACTGCCTTTCTCTCCCTTTTTAAAAAAGGGGATAATCTTAATATGCTGACAATCCTGGTTCTAACACCCTGTGTGAAATAAAATTTCTCTTAAGGATGTCAGTTTTGTGCCATGTTTTGAAATCTCACTGTCTGATTTAAAGCTAGTTGAAGATTTTAATTCCTTTTCTATGAAGCCTCGTTAGGAAAAAATCCCATGTTATTTAATCTATTTTATATTCTTTTTTTTTCCTTTTGGACTTATTTGCTAGTCTTTAAACAATAGGATCACTGGCTCTATTACTTTTTAGATTTTATGTGCCCCTAGTTGCAGTGAACTAAAAACAACTTTTAAGATGTTAACTGCTGTTTCAAAGGTGTTCCTTTTGGTGCTAGTTGAGTTCATAATGGTAGGACTCACCTTGCTTGCTGAAATGTTCCCTGATGTAGCAGACCATGCACAGCGCAGATGGTGGAATGAGGGAAACAGACAGTAATCTCAAGAGACACTAGAGATGTCCATAAAGTGCAATGCACTGCTGTTAAGAAATCCCAGAGCTCTGAATAAGATGGTTTTGGATCTGGAAGCATAATGTCATGTATAAGGTAATTGAGAATTCAGGCTTGGCAGTATTGGATATCCTGTGGATATATTAGTTCTCTTGGCACTAATTCAGTCATCATTAGCACAGCACTGCGATGAAACATCTGTTCTTAATTTCCTATCCCTTTCTAATCTGTGGGATTAATGCTGTATGCTTGAAGAACTGCTGTGCAGGCTATATTCCATATTAATTGGGAGGGTAATCTAGATTTGTGCGAGTGGGTGTGTTTTTTTAAAGAGTTCAATGAAGCTTATAGGAAACACATTTTCCTCCATGCCAGCTATAGCTGACATGCCACTGTCTCACTGCAGCAGCTTCTTGAAGCTGCTGGACAAGCCAAAAGCCAAACCTTCACCTGCAGGAGGCCTTCTTTGAGTTGTTGGAACTTGGCACAACATCCAAGGCTGGCATCTGAAGTTTCTTTCTAAATGCCATTCATGCCGACTCAACCACATTTGTTCAAACAAACATTTTTTTTTCTTTGCTTTTACACAATCACCATTACTAAATTCCTGGAGCTGGAGAGCAGCTGGCAACGCTGCTGTATAGCAGGGGACAATGGAGTAATTGCAAACCCATTGCTCAAGTAATTCTCTACTTCTTCTTTCCACAAATTGAGGAATCAATTGCAGTGTTTTCGAGTGTAAATGATTATTAGTTAAGCATTTGACAGATGATTTGTGTAAATATGTTTTAGCCTGTGGCTCTCCAGAAAACACACTACTCTCTCTTCTCATACAGTGTGTAATAAATTAAATAAGCCAATAATGTGGATTTGTGTTCAAATATTTTCAAAACAATGGGATAATCATTAGTACGAGCATGCAATGACATTTTGATTATATTTGGTAATATTTTCACTAGAATTTATTTTCAGTGAACATGGACAAGAGTTAGATACCAGAAATAAAGTGAAGTAAGCATTCTTTTCACTATACTGTTAATGATTCCCTTATCTATATCTTCTGAGATCATAATTTTCAGCATTGAAAAGTGAAGTGTCTTCATTGTGTGCTAGAGAAGAGTCTCTCCTATAAACTCTTTCTTCAGTTGCTTTGAGATCGTCCATCCGCTTCAGACAGAAGGTGTCAGAAACAATTACTATGCTGCAGCAAAATGTTTTCTTTACTACTCCAGATTTATTTTTGCTACAGCTAATCATAAAAAGAAATGTGCAGGAGGTAAATCAAATAAAGAGGAATTCAGAGGAAATAAGTATTTTAAATTGTGGGATAATATTGTGAAGATGACATTTAGGTTGTATGTGTTTGTGGGTGCCCAAGTATTGTAAACCATTACAATTTATACACACACTAACTGGACAGGTTATAAAAGCATAACAATATTTTTCTTTCATGGTTGTACTAGCGTGAGAAAAATACTTCACATTCACTATCACAGTCTATAGTGTCATCCACCATTAATTCTATAAAACATGCTTCTGTGCAGAGCAAAGGAACATACTTTAGCTAATGCTCTGTCTTATACTGTTTCTTTTCAGCAGATGAAGAAATAGATGCTCTTAAGTCATAGGTAAGCAAAAGAAATGGCATATCTTAACAGGTCCTTGGCTTCAGATTCAGTGGCACAAATGCTGCCATTTGTAGAGTGCTGTCCTTGGACTCAGTTGCTGACCGAAAGGGCAAAAGCTGGCATTTTCTGGATGTTGCTATATCAAAGGTACAGAACAAACCAAAGGAAGAATTTTACTTTCCATACTTTTATCCCCCTCATATTTTCACCTTTTAAAACTCAAACCAGAGGAAAATGTACTATGGATGCTAGTCTCTGAAATTTTGGCTGTTTGTACCACTCAGAGTAGCAGGTTATAATGATACTTTTTAAAATGAGTGTATCTAACTGTCTGCTTTGATTTACTAGGGTAAGTGTTGCTGACCAGTATCTTGGTAAGAAAAGCTGTGTTCTTGGTAACAACAACCTCCTACATTGCACTAACTATTATATATATATTTTTTCATTCTAGCACCTTATTGCTCAAAATTATATTTAATACAGGAAACTGTAAAGCTGAGCTGGATTATATGACTCATAGGAAAATGACGCAATTTTCTAACAATGTTCAGTTCTTCAAACTGGTTGGCTACAATTCTCTGTATTATCAAAGTTTTGTTTCACAGAATATTACTTTTACTGAGTGGTTTGTTTACTCGACCTTTCTGTCTCCCTCCTTCTCCTTCCATTTTTGCTGAGTTGATATCTAAAACCAATTTTAGTTCAGGATAAATCATCAAAGAATTTTTTAAAGATAATCTCCCTGTCAGGATGATTCCTTTAGAAATAGTCATATTTTAAACTTTTTTTTTTACCATGTAAACTCAAGTAAATCATCAAGGTCTAATAGAAGTAGATGACTAGCTGACAGGTGGAAAAGATCAATCTGATCAGCAGTCAGTTGTTCTCAAATATTTTAAGCATGGCTTCTGCATCTGTTTGGTCACGTTCCAGATCTGCTTCAGTACATTCAGAAGAAGTCAGTTGTATCCTTGTTTATCTGTCTCAGAAGCATTTTGGAGCTCTCTGCTGAAGTAGTACATACTAAACTTTAAGATTGTTTTTTTTTTAGTGTCTTTATTCACCTCTTCAATCATTTGGTCTTCCTAAGATGTCTAGAGATCTAGTCTGAGACTCCATTTTCAAGATGGATGTTGTTATCTGGGAAATACATCATTTGTACATTTAGGAGACAGCTAAATAGCATCCATATTCAGCCTATATGCGCAAAAGTCCAGGGATTCCTAGCTTGGTTGAAATTCAGGTGTAGTATCCTGTCTCTTTCCCTTGATGCCTATATTAATTCCTGAATAACTTCTATCATGACACTGTAAGCATTTCAAGATGCTGTTAGGTTTCCATTATTGCCATCTCTAAGGAAAGTAAGGCACACTTTAAGTCTATGTGTTTCATGAAAATGAGTAATTAGAGAAGACTGCATCAAAATTACCTTGGCAGATGTCAACACCAGCATTGTTGATACATTGAGGTGCCTTTTCTAAGTGGTATGCAATTATCCAGTAGTCAAGGAAGACGTTTGTGAAGTGAATCATTTAGGATTTGAAGAGCTTGTCTATGTGGTTACAAGGATGTCTTGCCATTACTTCTCAGATAGATCTCTGATGCAAAATTCTGCATGAGATTTTTTTTTTGCAAAAGTTCATTATGGAATTTTTATCAATATTAAAGAAAAGGTGAAAGATAGACATTCTGTCACCCTGTCAATAATATTTAGAAATACAGTGGAAAGAACATATAGAAGGAACAAATCTTTATAACATGAGTATTTATTTTGATGGAACATGCATTAAAGGCAATTTTGGAAGATGGATTCAGGGTTCTTCTGTCTTGTTTGGTGCCCCCCATTTATCTCAAGAAAGAAAAATCACTTTTTTGTTTCCCAGTTAGAGATGCATTAACTTAAAATACTTTGAAGCTGAGTTTCATAGGGCAAAGTATGAAAAATTGTACATTCATCCTAATACATCCAGGTCAATTTCATCCATAAATCATGATTAGAAGTCTCACAGGACTTAAGCTTGCTTAGGTTTACAATATATCTTGATTCCTCTACAATGAGGTTATTTTATGACTTTTCACACTCCTGACTGGCACCCTGCCTATCTAAAATATCAAAGCTGGAAACCTGATTTTTTTTTTTTTTAATCCAAGCTTTAATAACCAGAGTTCAAACAGTTATTACTTTTTAAAATATGTATATCATTTACTTAAATCATGCATATTGTCCATTATTAACATTACCACCAGGGTGTAATGTCAGACTTGTCTGAGATTGTTCATTCTTCTTATAAACAGTGCAGTCAGTGAGTGTAATCTGCTCTTAGACTATTTTTGGTCAAAGTAATATAAAATGAGCATTGTAGCTGTAGCATAATTTCAGCTATCAGAGATATCTCTTGCACAGATCAGCACACAGTTTGTCACAAACCTTTTGATGCCAAGACGGGAACAGACATGGGTTATGAGTCAGGTGAATTGGCAAGCCTGTGTGGAATCCCACTCAGCATGTGTCTGTAGTACAAGTAGCTTCCTCTCACAAACAGGAGCATCAATTAATTAGATATACTACCAGAAAATCACTCCCCAAACTGTTATTTCTGGGTGTCTTAATATCCTGATGTCATCATGTCAGAAGCCATGGCAACAGCATCAGTAGACATATGGGAGGCTTATCAATGGTGTTCAGTGAAATTTAGGAGCTTTTAAGAAGCTGACTAAAAATAATTGCTTGTAGTCTAAACACTTACTTAAAATGCTGTGTTTGGTGTCTGCCATGATAAAGGGACAGACTGCATATGTTGTTGCTGGCCAGAATATGTATGAACTAGATGTGGATTAGAGATGAGCGACAAGTCAGTACAAAATACTGTTATTCTTTGATTTCAGAGGTGGGGTTTTTTTTAAAAAGAGAATGCTGATAACTTTTCTGTGCTTGTTTTTCAAAGCATTTTTATCTTATGGACAAAAATATATTTTACTCTCAAATTTGGCATTGTTAGGGTTATGTGGCTATATAATAATTATGGTTAGAAAATACAGTGTGAATTACTTCATTCTACTTTAGTCGGTAGTTTTCAAAAGAGGATTTTAAGAATATAAAAAGAAAGAAATCAGACAGATCAAATTAGACTGATCCACTAATTTTAGATTCAATCAACTGCAGTCAGAGATAGAGGTGAAAAAATGTCTTTGATATCTAAAGTAAGATTAAATTGATGTGCACACATTATATTCAGCCTTGAAAAGTCCCTGAATAACTCCAAGAAAATTATCAGAATCAATTAAAAGACGTACAAATTTCGTACAACAAATTTAGTAGACATGTATGTGCAATTACATAAATCAATATAACCTACCTGAAGTGAGTCAATATGAAGGAGAAATTTGCTTATTGCAGGTTTTGCAGGTGTTGACAAATGTTTGTAGAAGTGCTCTTGCTGACAAAGCATGATGGACTTCACCGATGCTTCTAGAAACATCCCTCCCCAAAAACCTTTAAGGAACTTAGGCAGTGATGTCAGGAGTTTCACCACATAGGTTAATCATAATTTAAACTGACTAGTCAAATAGTTTTAAAATTTGACTAGGTGATCGGAATATAGGTTTCTGGCAAGGAGGGAGGTCACAGTAAAGTTTTTCAAGGGGTCAGTATTGGAACCTATGCTGTTCAAAACAGTCATAACGACCTGGGAAGCAGTGAGATGGGAATATTTGCTGATGATGCAAAATAATTCACAGCAGTGACAGTGAGAGAACACAATAATTAAGGAGAACACTATGAAGACAATATAACAAAATGGCATATAAAAATCCATTGCACGTAAATAGAAAGAGATGCTGAACTCTGAGGCGACTATTACCACTCAAGTTTGAGATCCTGTGGTAATACTAGATAGTCTCATGGCAATATCAGCTCTATACTCAATAGGAGCCAAAAATACATACCAAATTAATCATTGAAAAAGAAATAGAAAAATAAATGAAAGACCCTTTTTGTCCTCCTGTCCATACCATGAATATTGCAGTTTATAACAGTCTCCACTTCTCAGGTTATTTTGCAATTTGAAAGCCAGAAAAGCAAAGGCAGTGGCAAAAAATATTTTCCCTTTTAAGAACAACTCAGTTGGATAAGACTCTTCATTTATGAAAAAAAAGGTGATTTAGAGGGGATATGTTAGAAATACCAAATTTTGAGCACCAAAGAGAAGGTGAATTCAGGTAATCTATTCACTCTCCCTTCAAGCACAAAAATAAAGGGCTTCTGAAAGATTAAAAATTTGCAAAAGTAGGTACTTTTCCATTAGTGGGTGAGAGACATGTAGAACTTCTTGCTACAAGGTATTTTGAGTGCAAGCAGTTTTTAGGGAGGAGTGAAAAAAGGACTTGGAAGAAAAGTACATTGATGGCTGTTGAACAGGCAAAGCACAACAAGGTCGGAAAATCATTCAAGCTAAACATATTTAGACTCTGGGAAGTGGTGTTGGATGTACTTGCCTTTTTTTCTCCTACTTTAGCAACAGCTTAAGGCAGTAGAAGATCAGGATACTAACCAAATCCTTGGTCAAAATCAGTTAGCCACTTTTGTTTGTCATGTTTTGTGCCAAACTCATTACATACCTCAGTTTTTGGTAGTAAATTCTGTCCATCACTTCTCAGAAGATGCAAAAGTGTGTTGTAGTAGAGAAAAGATGAATGTGTTCATCCCATTGACCTGAAATGCTAGCAAGTTGTCTGAGGGCATGTTTGATTTAGACTTACGCTCTCTACAAAATTCAATAGTGCTAATGCCTTCTTTCAAAACAGGTGGTTCTGTTCTCTTATACAACTTCGGTGATTAGAGTATTAAGTCAGAAACGAGACAGAGCAGCTCCACATTGCTTCTTCTTAAAAGGATGTACATTTACCAGCTCTGGCAGGTTTGAAGGCGTTAATTCTGATGTGAGATATGTTGGATCAACTTGGGCGCTTGAAATTTGTCTTGCTGCCTTTATACACAGTATCGTGAAGGCTCAATGCCTGTAAAATACAGAGGAGCAATTAGAACGTGCAGTCCTTATGAGATTTTCACGTTTCTGGAAGGTTGACCATGACTGCAGAAGAGAAGGACATTTGCAGCATACTGGAAGAAGCCAAAAGGAATGTCATGGAAAAGGGAAAGGTCTTGATGGATTGTACTCAGAACCTGAAGATAAAACTCAGGATGCCTGGACACTCCAGCCTGTTTATAAGTTATTTTATTTAAGCAATCACAAAAACTGCCTCTTTGCCCTTTTGAGTGTAAAGTCCCTGGATATTTGCACCAGAGTTTAAGAAGTCTTCACCATCTCTCCTTCAGTTATGTTCTTTGTGCTCAGTTAGTTATTCCTCTCCCCCTGCCCCCATTTTTTTGCCTTATAAACTCATAGCAAGCAACTAACAATAATAACTGAATCAGGTGACTTATTCTAGGCTATCTGGATCCTCAAGACAAATGTTTGTGGACACTGTATCAAGATATTATCAGCTAAAGGGCTTGAAATATGCATAAGGGTTTCAACTTACAACCCCTAATCTGCAGAGAGATTTCCTTTGAGAGCAAGAGTAAAGAGCCTCGCTCATCATCTTGGCACTGGGACCCCAATTTTCACCTCTAAGGAAAAATTATGCTTTCTCTTTATTATTGCATTGGCTATAAGCAAATCATAATTTGCTCAGTTGGAAAATACCTCGAACAGACAAAACAACACACAGCAAAATTTGTGACTAAAAGGATAAGAAAAAAGCCTGATAAATATGCAAAAAGACAGTGGTAGGAAAATGTTATGAACTCAAACCTATCTTGTGTGTGCGTGCATTTGTTCTGGAAAAAAATCCAACACAGTGTCTGGAAAACACACAGTGAAGAAAGACTGAGAAGTATAACCAAAATAAAAAGAGGTATGTGAATGTTTCCAGTAATAAATGAGTCCATTACATAAGGTGAGTGTGACATTCTCAAGGTGGCTAATCTTGGATATCTTTGGTCTTTTCTTACATACCCACCAAACTATTTTAGCTGTATCCACTGATTGAATCATAATGAAAACTCATGACTTCCCCATAAAGTCACAAACTTCTCATGGATACCTTCAAGTAAGTGGTAGGAATCTGTAAGAGTGAAATCTCAAAATGCAAGAGGAAAGACAATTTTGGCTGCTGATATAGTTGTGAATTTTTGGTAGGCCTATAAACTTGACGCTGCATTTTGAGGAAGAAATAAATCAGCTAAACGTAACAATATCACACACTGCATATTATACTCACTTTAATGTGTTCTATTGAAGTCATACATAGGAAAATAAAGGCCTGTCACTTACTCAATTAGGCATTATGGCAAAGCAACCTTAAATAAAAGTGAAGGAAGGGAGGAAGGGTAACATGTCTACTATAGAAAAAGACAACTTAGCAAACAATTTTTAAAGCTGCAAACTATGCTAGGAGTGCAACAGGATGTGTATAAATACTTGCATTATTAGAATGTTTCACATAAATGCCTTTCAAAGTGCTTATAATATTGGCAGATCACATGACTTTTTATATAGATACTTGTATGAAATCAGAGCCTACAACTGTCAAAAGAGCTTATAACCGTATCAGTTTAAGTAAATATCAGAGATACTTATGGAAATTAGAAAGTGTTTATGCTTAGATTTATGTTCTACTTCAAAATGATGATTTAGTTCTGGTACCAGCTGTCTCTAGAGTAAAAGCTGTGTTAAAATATCCTATGAACTGATCTCTAGTCATTTTAGACTTTATAGTCTTATCATTTCTAACCCCCTAATCCTTGGTAATTCTTGTATAAATGATGTTGAGTTTTTATGAAGGTATTTTACATCATCATTACAGTAACACAGGCAAAAGAGTAATATTTTGGCAACTTAATTATAAATGTTATCATGATAATATTGAGAAAGTATTAGTTTGTTGGGTGCCATAAATTTCACAAGAATAATTCAGATCTCAGCCTGGATTAATTACAATTTCAAATGTTTCTTGACATCTGTAACGCATCAATTTTTAATTTGTTTTCTTAGAGGCATGCATAAATATAATATTCCTATACTATAATTTTGCCAAATATATCTTAGTAATTACTGATCTACAAAATGATTATGAGTCTGGACCAGTCTGAAAAGGTAAAAGAAGCTTACAAAATGTTCCTAGTGCAGAATGATACTCATCTAAATTATGGGAACTAGACTAAAAACTGAGTTTGCGTTTAGAGAGATTTCTGAAAAGTGGTTTTGTCTTCTCTCTTTGGTCTTTAAAACTATTCTATCTCAGGAGAAAATGAATCGTAGAAATTAGGAATGTTGATATCTATGACAAAAAGTTATAAATCTCTTTTCAGTGATGGATTTGGCAGACTTCTCCCATATAAATAGAAGCAATTCAGTCCATTACTCTGCACATCATTTCCCTGTACCTTGCTTCTCTTTGCTCTCAGTTCCAAGCTCTTTCACTACTGTTCCTACTCTATGCTCTACTCTATGCACTTTGTCTGGAATTTCGATTCAAGTCTGAGTCAGATTTGATTTCAGTCTAGATACTCTTGTAACCATTGTAAAAGCTTGATACCAACTGGCTGCCATGAATTTCTTAGTTGCTGCACTACAGGTGACAGTGGTAGAGAATAAGAGTAACACCAGGTCTCTCTTCTTTCATCCACTTAGGTTTGCTTTTTTGTCTGTGTCTTAAGCTTTATTGTGTGCTCTGGTGAAAATGATGACGACTTGTGTGGTCATAAGAATAAGCACCAAATATTTTTTTATGTCAGAACCTGGCAAAAACTCAGAGAATTTTGACTTAGCAATGGTTGAGAGGGACTGGGACATTTTGTAAAACTTTTATGCTAACCAAGCATCCTGAAACACAGATTATGAAAAATCATATACATGGAGCAAAAATTCTGAGATACACTCCAACAATGTCACAAGCAATGTGTCTGCTGGCTTGATCAAATTCCTCTCAATTCTTCTACTATTGCAAAGTACAATACAGTTTAAACAGTGACTTATTTCTACATGGCAGTATGTTAATGATATATTAATTTAATTTCTTCCTTGCAGTTATGAAGAGCCTTGCCATAGCTCCTGAGTTAAGGAATTTAATTCTGTATTTAAATAAGGTATTGAACACATTTTCTTTCTTTGACCAAGACTACATATTTTTCACAGAATTGCAACATTTATTTTTTGGGCAAAGAACTGATATCATTAATTAACTTTTATTAATTACACACTGGTTCCTCTAGGAAATTTAGCATCTGTGTTCATCCTTTCTATGTGACTGTAGGTAAGAGTAAAGCAATAGAGTCTTTCTCTGTGTCTACAGAGTTAAAATGGATTGAAATTTCGTCTAAATTCTGCCTACATGGCAATCAAATTAGCTTAATAAATATTATTCTGTTTGCAGTAATTGTACAGACAACAGATATTCAGAACAACGTCTCAGCAAGTAGTTAAGCAGGGCTATCAGAAGCAGAAGCAGGGTGAACCATCACCTGAGTGCTTGGCAGAAAGCACACCAGCCCCCAGGTGAGGGGTGGATTCAGCACACCCGCCCTGTGCGGGCTCCGTGTGGCTCTGACACCCTGCATCCCTCCCTGGTTACAGCAGTGCAGGGAGGGTTGTGTGTGGAAAGGGAGTCCAGCAAGGCCAGGGCTTGTGTTGTCCGTGCCTTCAGCTTTAAATGGGAAAACAGAGCCTGAAATTTCAGGTCACACTGGCTTTCCTGCTCTCTGGTTCAGCAGCACAGTTCGTGGGTCAGAGCACCCTACTTGCTTTCCACTGGCCAGACGCGCCTTCAATCTGCTCTTGAAGCAAACTGTAATAATAAAAAATAGCCATTTCTAATAACCTGCATTTTCACCCAGCTAGGGATAGCATATACCAGCATGCGTTCTCAACTACTTTTTAATTCTGTAGGGGGAGAATAAGGATCCTAAAGCAGGAAATGTATCAATAATATAAAGAAGTAAAACTTTATAGGAATTTTGCAATTACATCCATTGTAAGGATTCAAGGCTTCCAAATTAAACTTAATTTACCCTTATAAGAATTCTAATAATTTTAAAATCAGAAGAGTGAGATTAAAGTCACCACACAGTCTTAATTTGGTCCAAAAGTAATACCTAGTGAGAAAAAATTTATCTATATAATAAAAAAATATGCCATTAAAAACCAGCTAAATCTAATCTGGAGTTTCAAACTTTAAAATGTATTTTTCATAACCATATGGTTATTACCTCATGTCACTATAAAGCTGAGATAAGGTTATTGCATGTAGCATCTTAATATATATTTTATCTGGGAGTTATAGACATAATTCATATTTATTAAAATAGTTTATTAATATGACCAAGGTGAATCAGTTGACCCTGAAAACCACCATTTTAGGCTTTCTAACTGAAGCTAATAGGACAGTTCATCTAGTGCCCTTAATGCAGGCAGTGTTACACAGATCAGAATTAGCACATCAAGAATGCACTGGGATTTTCTCTCTCCCTCTTCCTCTTACAGTCTCTCTTTCTCTGGCATTGCTGACCTGCTGCAGAGAGTAAGGCTGAGACAGGACAGTGAAGTCTTCCACAGCAAGACACAACCTACTTCTGAGAAATATAATTTGCTTCTGTAATTTTCAATATTTATACTTTTTTACTTGTAAATAACTATGGAAAACCACTTGATTTTTCATTGAAATTCAGAGTTTTCCATGGAAAGTCTATTGATATGGATAAGCCACATTTTACATTATATTAAAAGAACAAGATTACATATTCTTGAATGTAGTTTGTAGATCTGTGACCAGATGCTTTGTTTGCTGGTAAAAGAAAACCTATGGAGCAAAAAATTAAGCCAGGAAGTCACAAAATAGACACTCATTTAATGAATATTCAGTGTTCCTCCCATATGAACTGGTGCAGCTTATTCAGTGTGAGAGCAAATTTTGAGACAGATGAAGCTCTGAAAAACCTGTCATCATCCACCTTAGGCCAACTAACAGAGAAGATTGTCCTTTCCATTAAAACTTCTCTTTTTTTACTTGCTCTTTTGTTTCTGAACTTTGGAGGGCATCCTAGAGTTCAGAGTTGATATTAATCTAATCTTGGCATTATTATGAGGATAGAATATTTGACTGCTCTCATTCATAATTAATGACAAAGGTGTCTAAGAGGGCACTATGCTTAATTAATGATTCCTGTACTTTGAAGGCAAAGAAACTGCCTTTGAAAGGAAATGAGGCATCAAAACTTCTAAAACCACTGTTGATAAGCCAGTAAGAATAGCCAGAAAATTAGCAAGTGCTGGATGCACAGCTAAGTGGGGAGTGATATGGATAGGCTCTGGCTTGTGGCATCCGCTGACTGACCAGATCTGATACTGGCAATATCCCCGACTCCATGCTGTAGATGGCTTTGTGAGGATGCTCAGTTACCCTTTTTCCTTTCCCCACATTTCCAGTCTTTCAGTCTCTGGAATCCCAGTAATAAATCCCAGTAATAAATTCCAATAAATATTGGAAGTGTGGAGAACTTAACTGATGTTATGAAAAATGAGAAGGATGTTGACATGTTGGAGTCCAGAGGAGGGGCATGAAGATGAGAACTGGAGCCACCTCTCCAACGCAAACCAGCTAAGACAGTTGGGGCTGTTCGCCTTGGAGAAGAGGAAGTGCTGGAGAGACCTTATAGCAGCCCTCCAGTTACTGAAGGGGGCCAACAAGAGAGCGGAAGTGGGACTTTAGACTAGGGTGAGCAGGGATAGGACAAGGGGGAATGGCTTTAAAGAGAGTAGGTTTAGAATAGATTAGGCAGCAATTCTTTACTATAGGACTATGAAGCACTGGAAAAGATTGCCTGGAGAAGTTGTGGATGCCCCAGCCCTGGAAATGTTCAAGGCCAGGTTGTATGGGGCTTTGAGCAACCTGGTCTAGTGGATGGCATTCCTCAGAATGTCTGGTCTAGTTGAAAATAGCTGATATTTAAGGTCCCTTCTAATCCTATTTTGTGGTTCTGTGATTCCATGAAAATAAACAACAAGGTCTACATATTTTTCCCAAGTAGTGAAGGATGCACCTGCTCATAAAAGATGAAAACCCAGAAAAGATAACAGAGAAGGTGACTAGGACTAGCTACCAATAACTATGTAAAGTAAAAGGAAGACATATTTGGTCTACCCTAGTAGCTTTTGCTTTCTCAGCTACTTTGGTTATTTTCCAGCTACTTTACGATGCAGTGAGGCCAATAAAGCCCTAGCAGAGTTGTACATATACCAAGTCTTGACACTTTAGCATATATTGCTCATTGAAATAGGAGATACTGGCAAAAGTACTTTTTTGCAAATATAGTAAAAATCAGTAAGAGAGTTTTAGTGGCATAGCTTTGGCAGTAAAATTAAATCAACTAAACACTTTAATGCTGACAAGTTTAGGTGCAGAGAATCCACCAGAAAAAATATGTAGACAAGAAGTTAGGGTTTGGGGAAGATGCAAGAGAATCAGGAAAGTAGTATAGATTGTTGCAAATGGTCTTTATTGTGGGTTTGTTGTTTTGTTTTGTTTTTTTCTTCACAGTGGCTCTTTCTTCTACTTAAAATGTCATGTAGCATTGGAACTGATAGAAAAACTACATGTTTAAAAACTAGAACATAAAAAAGTGCCATATGTGAAGAGATAAAGTAAACTTCACTTTAGAAACTGAAAGACATGGGGAAGTAAATTTTGAGCAGAACGGGAAACTTTGCTTTTGTACTTTGAATGCAATAAAGGTTGGGAGCAAGGGGTTGGGAGGTTATAGGTATAGCAGTCTCTTCTGTACATCTGTTCGGTATAAATCTACCTTCTGAGTTGACATTGCTCAGCCCCTTCATAATTCTTGCCTGAAAAAGATGCTACTATTTAACGCTAAGAAGTTAACGACAATTTCATAAAAATCAGCATTTTCCCTTAAAAAACTCTTGAAATGAAAACCAGTGTAAGCAGGGTGATCCTTAGTAATAAAATAAGATCCTCTGTAATTTCTCCCATGAATTAAATGTCTCCTATTTTTTTTAACATGAAGTAATTTTGTCTGGGACCCATTCAAGGTGAATCTCATGAATTTCCATGAGAAGCCACCATACTCACGTACCAGAAGCAGGGAAAGGAGGCTGAGTGACTGTCAGAAAGGCAGCCATATGGCCCTTGAAAAAAACTGAACGATGAAAGAAGAAGGTTGTGAAACAAGTCTGAGATGGTATGTGAAGAGTATATGCATCCTGTACATTCATCTGTTCCAGGTCTAAAGAGTGATGACAGGCATGGAACAGGTCAGTGTTGCATCACTGTGTAAGGTGGATATTAGCTGATGCGACTTGGTAGCTCTTCACCTTTCTGCCCCACAGATTCCTTTTCAGTCCTTCTGTCCATGCAAGATATGGCTGTTACTCACTGCTCTCAGTAATAAGGACAGGGCAGGAAATCAGGATTTGTAGGTTGAAAACTCATTTCTTTTCCTCTCAAAAAGATACTCTTATCTCTCCCAATCCTGAAAACCAGTACACGGCATTCATTTTAGTGGTTTTGTCTTTCATGTATCTCCAGGAACAGCAAACAAGATAACATGAGATCATCAGACCACTTGCTGCCTGGAAAAAATGAATCTTTGTAGAAGAAACCTACCAAAAATTCTCTTTATAGAGCCCCTCTCTATAAAACATGTTGTATGAATTGAACAAGAGTTCCCTGCAGGTAAGATAGCTCTGGATAATTGAGATCTGACACATACTGCATATCTCTAAAAATAATTTAATCACAGTCTGATCAAAGTTTCATAAATCAGATAGTGCTTTACATTTGCTCAAGGCTTATGACAGTTAATTATAATTTTGATTATACCTCCATGCTTTAGGCTTCTTTATATGTCAGAAGGATTGCTCCTCTTATAAGAAAGAAGTATACTGTAGTTTACTTTTATTTTACTTTGATGAATTGCCCCTAGAGGACAGGTACTTGGTGCCTACTCATTTGGGGGCATATGTTCAGTAATGACACGTTGTAAGTAATTTTTTTATTTTATTTTAACTGTGCCACATCATTTATAGTCTGATTATGTGTGCTTAGTCAAAATATACACAAATAAGACAGCTGTGCTCTACTTTTGTTTTACCAAACCTAGCAAGTATTTTATTTGCAATAAAGAAACTGAAGGGCTATCAAAGTTGTATACAACCATCTGTTTCTGGAATTAGTTTCATATAAGGGATTTAAGTCTTCGTGATGCTCTTCTGTGCAGGAAATTGAATTTTTTTTTTTTTTTTAAGATATGCAGCTGAGTATTAAATGTACTGTTAACAGGACATAGCTTACTCCCTTCTATCCTTATCTCAATTTGTGAGCACTGCTCCTCTATATGACAAAGGTATACTAACAATTTGAAAGTTTTGCATGAGAAACAAGTTGTTCCACTTAGAAAAGTGCTGACTTCCTGGTTACATAATAAGCTCACTGCTGAATCTGATACATAACATGTGATAACAATAGCACAAAACAAAATGTTGTTAGAGGCTGGTAGATGAGAGATCAGGTGTTAGTAAAAGCCAATGGAGCCAACTGTGATACCTGTTATATCGAAATATTAGTGCTGTGATAGCAGCTCCAACTTGTTAGACTAGCAGGAATACCCATTAAAACCCTATATATTAAAACATTTAAGTTAGTCTTGTGGGGATAGTAAAATGGGAGTTACCACAGAGCTGCTGATTTTATTGTGAACAACATGATATTAGGTGAAGGTTCACTACAGAGACTTAGATTCTTAAAGAGGCAATTAGGTTACTAACTCCAAATTAAGCATCACTGGCATGGAAAAAAATCCCCTTTCAGCTGCTGCATTTCCTTTGTGATGCCCGAAGTCCCTCAACACTGAATTTTCTGCCAGGACATGTATAAAGCTGCCTAAATCTTTAATTACCTGGCTTTTGCTGTATCCTTAGTCTGCAGGGGATGTAAAAATAAGGCATTTTCTCATTTTATTTCTCTTGGACTGCCTGAATCAGGAGTGTGATAAGAGTATACTGTGTGCACGCTTGTGATTTCATGTCTTAGAAGGCAATGACTAAGAAATAGAGAAAGAGCTGGGAAATCCTGTGAGAAGAAAGGAAGAACTGGATGAGGACAGATATGCTTCTCTTCAAAGGCCACAATTAGATGAGTTGTCTGGACCACAGGAGAGCCAAACTCCTGCTTTCAAGCAAAGGCTTGAGCTTTATCATGCCATCTTCTAGAATAACCTAAAAATAGTCAAATGGGTATCCTGCCAAAAACCTCTCTTTCAATATTTTTATCAATGTTGCTTTATATTGTGTAAAGGGCATGCAAAAATTTTTGCTGGGCTTTGAAAAACCATTATAATTCATTAGCCAGAGAAGTGAGACAATGCTGCAAAGCAAGCTAATTAGTTGTTAGTTGAGGTATTGAATGAGTTATTCTAAATTCAATTCCTTTTTCAGTGACTGGAGTACATAAACAGAAACAGCTGCAACAGAAAAGACTCAATAGGACACTGCTATTGTGGGATGACATGCCCAGGGATGACCAGGCCTTTGGAAGGGAAAAGAATAGACTTTGACCTGACTCTGGGAATGATTATATGTTCTGAAATAGATGGGAGTATTTCACATGATTTTGCAAATATTCTTGTTGGTCAAGACATTTTCATTTGTTAGTATTGTTGCAACCCTTTTTGACATCTCAGGTGTGGGATTGTTCTGGGTGTTTCAATCCAAGTGGATACAAGCATCTGTTTGTCTCTCCAGCTGCTCTGTGGTTTAGCTCATAGGAGCTCACTTGTGAATCTCACTCTTCCAGTGTTTCTAAAACTCTCAAGTATTGGTTCAGATGACTTATTTGAATGAAATGACAGTTCATCCTGTATAGCAGATTTCTTTGTCAGTAAATCCAACTACAGCAAGACAAACTGTCCCCAGGGCTTGGCTTGTATCCTGCACTCTGGACTGACAACTTTCCTAGCATCAGTAGCAATACGTTCTATGAGAGTATAGTTTTTCAGCACAGCCATAAATCTCAGTTTCTCTTCTCAGTCCTCTGCTGATGGTCCACTTATAATTAGCCACAATGTCTTTGTAATTTTTTCCACGATCCCATGCCAGTCTTTTATCCATCAATTTATGTGTGTGTACATCTTCTTGCCATGTGTCTAATGAGTGCTCACAGTAGGACTATATTCCTCATTTAGTTTTGGAACCAGGTCCAAGATCTTCTATCTCATATGCTTTTCTACAATTATACACTTTTTGTTCCAGAGTATCCTTAATAGTTATCAGGCCTCTTCTTTAGACAGCACTTGTTCCTGGCCTACTTTCTGTATAACTTACTGTAAATACTGGAATTGGATGGGATAGTAGGAAACTGGGTTCAAACATACACTGGTTGACGGAAATGTATTTTCCTAGCTCATCTTTGTTTCCAACAGACTCTATAACTCCTCAAGCAGCCTTTATGGAGTCTTTACTTTTTACAGTAGTCTGGAAGCCTTTTGCTTCTCAAGAAGCAAAAGCTTTCAAATCCTAAACTGATGTTCTATTGCATCTTTTTGTGCTTTTACTACATTAAGATTTCTACAGTTTCTCTCACCACGACAAGATAAGCACATGGCTCAACCTGAAGGTTACTCTTTTTCAAAAATAGATAAAATTTTGACTATTGAATTAACAAAAATTTCATTGTGGCATCATAATTTCTGTCCATCTATGCAAAAAAAAAAGTGATATAAGCTTCCCACTGAGCAGTCATTAGGGTAGCTTTCCTTTGAATGCCTCAAAACATCTGAAAGAGAGAGACAAGAAAGAAACAAAATGACAAGGAAACAGCTTGGGAAATTCATACTTTTATCTTCCTTTATCTGGCATTTTACTCTTATCCTTAAATCAAAGCTATATCTTAGCTATTACATATAAATACCACAAACATGCCATAAATCTTCATCATTTCAGCAACTCTTACAATTCACTCATGACACACTAATATATAGCTTCATATAATCTACCCAACATACATGAAAGCTTTTTCATATTCTTCAATATAACTTTGTCACCATAAAATAATTCTTCACTGTTTCCCACTCTCTGACAACCTTCAGCCATTCTTCTCATAATTTCTAGTAGTGAATAAACACAATTATATTAGAAAAACTGACTGATGAATATCAGAATTTCTTTCCGATCATACACAAATAATTTATGGGTTTTAAGCCTTTAGCTTTCATCATGTCCTTTTTTGTGTTCATTCCAATGTGCATTCCTCCTTTCTTGTTCACTTCCTGAAGTAGATAGAAGCTCTACTTTTACTTTAGTACAAAAAAAAAAAAAAAAAAGATCAGTCATCATATTTACAGTCTTTTGTATCAAATGAGCAGAAAATATCTAAATATAATTTCCAAATATTGCTGATTCTCTGTCTTCACCTTTGCTGATTATCTCAATACCTCAGTTTCCTAACTATTACAGTAGGAAGTTTCAATTCTTTTCTTGTCCAGGGATATTATTACTGACTTGTCACTTTCTCCTTTATTCTCTATATTTTACTTCAGCCAGTGAACCTTCCTGCTGATGTCTTTTTGATGGCTGATTTATTTATTTCTCACAACAACATGATGACACACTGGGGTGAATCTTGCTAAATTATTACCTCTTAGCAGTCATCCTTTCAGGTAATATATTAACAGTTTAGCAGCCTAAGTACTTCACAACACAGAAACTATCCTTCTGTTATTTTGCTTAGCACATAAATATTTAAAAAAATGAATTTGAAATATATGTGTACCAGATTTCCTGCTATAGAAGCCTTTCATGCTGAGCATCTTCAAAACAACACGAGATAATTCTTAAACTTTAATGTGTTTGCTTGTGCACCATTGGTTTTTTTTCCCATAAGTTATAAAAGCTTTTCTCTTGCCTTATTTTATTGTGTGAGTCATCATAGTCTATGCCTGCCACTTTTAATGGTAGGACTCATTGTAAAATGATGGAGTTGTAACAACATAGAGCAGCTTTGGGTAAGTCTGTTGAAAAAGGTGACTTGCAGACAGATATTTATAGAAATAAGAGAGTGCTGGTCAATAAATCTGTTTTTATCTCAAAACTACGTGGAATGCCATTATTATTTGTTTTCAGTTGATACAGGCAAGAATGAGATAGCAAGATCAGATATTTTCAGAGCTAGGTTTTAAAACATTTATTGTTTGGCCACTCCTGTCCAATTTGAGAAGAGTGAGGGGAATAAGTAACCAAGTAGCAAAGGACTGGGGGCTCTTGTTAGACATGTACACTAATGAAAATTTTTTGTCCAAGAAGAGGTTTATTTGCAAGTGGGCTAAGACAATAGGTCTTGACTCCAGCATCATATGCAGAATTTTAGGGGCATAAAATTAATCCAGGTGATTGGCACTTCCATCTCAGAACATGGATCGTCTTAGTCCATTATGATGAAACAGATTATAGAGTTGTGTCGAAGCCAGTAGATGTGCTCTGGTCATAGGATCCTAAAAGGGCTTGGGTTGGAAGGGACATTAGAAATTACTTGGTTCCAATCCCCCTGCCATGGACAGGGACACCTGGTGAGATGTAACAGTGCATTCTGAAAACTTTGGGTGCATGATCTGCATTTCACTTTGCTTGTGTAAGATGAGTTGTTTAATTTTTTTTTTGTTTGTTCATTTTAGGATTTTGTCTCTTTGGGGGGGGGGGGCCGCCTTGTTTTTTGTTTTTTTTTTTTTTTTTCAAATAAAAGGCCCTGTGTATTACAGACACAGAAGAAGGTATGTGAAAAGACCAGTACTATCAAGCATGGAGGGATGTAGCTGGAGGTTTCAGTGAAGCAAAGCTACCCCTCTAAATGAAAGTGAAAACTAGGCTCAAATTTTATCTATCAAACTCAGTTTCTTTAATTTCCCCATCAGGTTTATGATAATTTCTGACAATTCCTTTGTAAACTCCTGAAAATGTTCGACTGAATGGCTTTTGAAAAAAACTAAGTAATATCAACATACTGCTTCAATAAAGAGTAGATTAAAATTGAAAGCTTATAAACATTAGAAAAGGCAACAGAGAAAAAGGAAGATCTGTTCCCTTTTCCTAGCATTGTGAGAATAACGTTTATTTTAAAACTACAAATATTTTTTCAATGTTTGTATTCTGTGAAAAGTTGTTGGAAAGTTAGTTTTTAAAATCCATGTCACAATCTTCTTTTTAACATGTATATTTTAAGAAGAAACAGTGTTATTTCTGGGACACAGTGTGTTGTTTCAGAATGGTCTGTGGTTGTTTTAAGGAAAAGGGAAATAGATTTTGTAAATACAGGAATCTTTGCTGTTAGAGCCCTCTTATAAGATATTGTCTTCCTTATGCAGTCTTGTAACTATCAAAATATTGAAGTAATTCTTCCTGCTTCACTTGTTGAAAAGTAGCCATAATCCATATCCAGAATAATATCCAAATCATAACCTAGAGATTCCACTTTAGTTGAACAGTAATGAATTTTTATTTGAATTATTGTAGTGTTGGTGGGTGAGTCTCTAAATGAGCTTTAGCACCAGGTTAATAGTTAATTAAGTGAATTGATTGTTCCACAAAAGAAACAGCATTTTCTTGAAGGAAAATTAGATAAACAAATAGGTGAATGTAGACAATTTGAACAAATTGTAATTATCTACTGCTATGTACTTCTGTGTATAAGGGAATGATTAGTTTTAATGACTTTTCTACTTTTCAGTGATTATTTAGATATTACTTAGTCATGTTTCCTCATAGCATACTGCAAATTATATCCTTCCACAATGATGGCATTATAATTAAGAAAAGGAGTCACATTCATATTATCTTTTGTATATTTTGACAAAGCACAATTAAAAATCTTTCTGTGGGGAACAATAAAATAAATGAAAGAAAATGTCCTACCAAATATTTCCCTTTTGGTATCCCCTGTTAATATTTTTATGAGTCTCTTAAGCTTATCTAAGAGATTTTTAATGCAGCAGGGTATGTTATTAGGTTTGTATTTTTTTCCACACTATCATACATTTCAGTCTTTATCACGGTGGGAACAATAAAATAACAGACCGCAATGCATTAGCATCATAAAGAAAATGTAATAAATGGCTTTATAACTGTAGTAAAAGTTGCATGAGCACCAGCAGCTGTAACAGAGATGTTGCTACAGCAGCATTTTATGACCTAATAGCACTCAGTGGGCTGATAATATTATGTGTGTGTGTGTAATGCCAGCAGTTTCCCAGGCCTAGATTTCAATTCAGATAAATAATTGAAAGCACTTTTAGACTTTTCCATAAAATGTTTAATAAGAGATCAAATCCTCCCTCCCTGTAGTGGAAAATTAAATAGTTTTTACAGAGATGTTTTATGATGAAACTCTGTTATTAAGAAGAGAGGGTATTTATTTATTCTTTTAAAAATATGGTTCTTAGAACTAAAATATGTTTGAAGGAGCTCTTGTTTGCTTTGTTTCATATTACTGGTAGTAGAAAATGATACTTGTTTTTTACCCTTGTTTACCATTTCCTGATATTTGGAGACAAGGACTATGACAGTAAAATTTACTGAATTACTTTGAATATGATAGTAGACTTGACAATGTGCCTGCATTTCTAGAATAAGAAAAAACCAGGAGAGCTGCAGAAGAGTCAGTTTTAGAAAATGGTGGGATTGATAATCACATGGTATTAATGTGGAATTCACCTAGGGTTCTCTAAAAAAAAGTGGTAAATATTTCTCTATCTCCTCAGTAGAGGTTAAATGCAAAATGAGTACTGGATGAGTGAATGAAAAGATCATCCAATGTACAATCTGGAAGATCATGTTACCATTTCAAGCACACAAAATACATACTATTCTATGAGGTTTTGTTTTTGTTGTTTATTTTAAGAGAATTTTGGAATTGCTTAATTTTCTCTGTTTCATATGGGAATTCCTTGTTTTATAAAAGGTGGAAGAAAGAGAGTGAGGTATGTATATTACACTAACTACTGTATTGAATACTTTTGTTTGGGACATAAACCTGCTCTTCCTGTCTCACTGTTCTGAATATTTACGTAACAGATAATACAAGATTACTTGTTTGTCAAAGTGCTCCTTCTTGGACTTTCTTGCTTCCTTTTCATGATCTGAAATCATCTTTCAAAATGATGAAACTGGAGCAATTTTGAAAGTGTGGATATTTTGGGGTCTCACTTATTTCTCACTTGGAAACTTCCTTTATCCTTTGTATTTTGCAAAATTTAAAAGCAGGTGGTAAAACATAAATTCTCTAAATGCTATTGCTTTTCCTTGTGTTCCATCTTCCACAAAAAGAAAAAAATTCTTATGGTTTATAACAATGAACTTTATCAGCATAAAATTAAGTCACTTTAAAATAATTTTATATTTGGACTCTGGGAAGGCTGAAAATACTCAGGTAGAGGATAATGCCTCATGAAGCAGAGCGTACAGAGAAAGAAGGACAAGAGGACATTCAGAGGTAAAAGAGAAGGGAGCTGAAGCATACATATTGGATTCTTTTTGAAAGCATTGCTTTAATGTGCTGCTGAATTTCTATATTATGAATGTTATAATAGATCATCTAGATCCTCTGAAAGGACTTTATTATTTTAAACCTAAATGAATTAATACAGTAATAAAAAAAGGACGGAAATATAATTTTTAAAAATTTATCTAGGCATAATGAAAAATCCACAGAATTATTTTTGGATGGGTCTAATACACTGGTGGGGCAAGGTAATTCCCTTGTCCTAATAAAATACAAGTAGGTAGGAGCTGATATCATCACATGCAAGTCAGCTGAAATTTTTTTTTGCGAGATATCCAACCTTCAAATTGAGACAAAATTTAAGCTACGTATTTACCTTTTACTGTTTTCTCTTTTCAAAATTGTGAATGTAATTTGGTGAGAAAAAATGAATGCTATGGCAACTTGGTTATTGTGTTTAATAGCAATATTAAATGAACAGTCAAGCTGTGACTTAGTTTGAGTGACTGTTAACAAAAAAACATCTTCTTGGTGACAAGGGTCTATGAACCACACCTGATGAGAAGAAAAAGCCCTATCCCAGTTATGTTTGTTTCTCTTGCAAGGAGTTTATTTCAGCTACCATTCTGCAACAGTACAAACTACAACTTTTTTAGGATTACCTGAAGAATCAGAGATATCACTACACTTCACAGGCTTTCCAGCATTTAACTATGTCCAAGATCACTTGTTACTTGTGTAATATTGAAACTAAGACAAATGACCAGCTTGCTCTGACTCTGTCACCCTCTCCTGAGACCAAAAACCCCCTATGCAATTGTTGCTTTCTAAAACAATCTATATGCTACTTTATAGATAAATGCAATATAAAATACTCACTTTTGCTATCAAAGAGTGGGAGGTGCTGGTACATAACAGAGGTAATAAAACGTGAAAAACTGGAACAATCAAAAGATTTCTAATGATAAGGTAACACAAACCTGTAATTTCTGTTGATTGAACTGTAAAAGCTGAGCACTAAATACTCATATTTCTCCAGCTAATTAAATTGGATGAACATAGGTTTCACAATTGAAACCAGGTATTTAAATTAAATTTTAGAACATTTTAATTATAATGGTTGAAAGGATTTACAAAGGACCTGGTAAGAGGTCTGTTATGCAGATAAGGGCTCTCAAGTTTTGTAATAAAGACTATATCCTCAAAAGAAGTTTATCTTATTTTAATGGTTAGATATGTAAATATTACCAATTCAGTTTACTTACTTATTAAATATTCTTCTGTCTTCTCAGAGAGCTAAAAGATCTAACACAGTTAAAAGCATAAACTGAAAAACACATAATGACCTTAGGAAAACCCCACATAATTAGCAGCTTACTTGCACCTAATTTTTTTCCCCACTTCCTGTCTTATTTTCAGTCTGACCCTGAGCACAATATATTAAGTTGCTCTTAAGGTTAAATTTTCTTGGGCTGTGCACAGCATTTCATATTGTTAACCATTTCTAGCTTTATATAGGTAATTTCCTTGTAAGCATAGTCTTAATGAACCAGAAATGAATGGTCTTCTTTGAACTCCCTTTGTAAGCTACCAGACTAGTTATCTTTCTTTCCTTTGAGAACTTTTACACCATGAGCATAAAATTAATACTTGCCTTCACCTATTTTCCTTCTGAAACTTGGTTCCTTTCTTCTTTTTCAGAGCTTGACTGCAAACCAAGGTGTGCCTCCAGCAGCTCACACCTTGTGGGTTTGGAGACAGGGAAAGTGGTTGGGAAGTCTCAGAAGAGATTCTTTTAAAGCCAGTCGACTGTATGAGAGAGAATAAACAGATCCTGAGAAGAGAATGAAGTGTCCACAGAAAGTATTTTACATCCCCCAAAAAGTGCTTAACGTACATGTCTCTCTCTCAGCCTTAGTCCCTACCAAAAAAGCCAAACGAAACTATAACTATCAACAAGATATGAAGGAATACATACACTAATTATTTCACTCAGTGTATGCTCCAAGCCCCAACTTTCCTACCACCTGCAGATTTTGATTTACAAAGACCTTTACGGTCACTATCTTGGTTTCCTTAGAAACCACCTTAGATTCATTCTCATGTTTTATAAAAATAAGGCCAAATCACCTGAGGTTTTTTTTGAGCCTGGATGTGGTCTCTGAAGGTACTGGTGGCAGAGCTGTTTTGATGGATGGACAGCCCTTACATCAGGTAAGTTTTTTTTTTTTTCTAGGTGGATTGATCTTAATGATGGTTTGAGCATGCTTTGACATAAAGCTATCTTTATAATTGGGTTTTACCTAATCAGGCTGTTCATAGAATAGATGAAGTTCAATTTGTTTGACAAGTGCTGGTACTTTGCACATATTTATATTGGTCCATTTGCCCCAGAGTAACTAATGGATTTAGCAATTAATCTATTTTTATCTTGGTGAGTCTTTATATTTTATTTCAGTGTTGTTGATTCTTTTCATTAAATAAAAGGATATTTGATATGACGAGGTTCAAGTGTCAAGGCCTACAATATTTGGCATATTTGTAAATAACCTGAAAAAAAAGAAAAGAAGTGACCAACTGTGCCAATGCTAATAAACTGTAACACAAGACTCTGTGGAACTACTGGTGTATTCATGATACCGAGACAATAAAATGACAGATGACAACCAGTGTCCAGAGACAAAAATGAAATCCGTGGAATTACTGTTCTAGTGAAGGACTGTGCACTGAGAAAAGATATTTAGCGGTTTCATTTTTCCATTCTATAACAAGATCAATTTGTTGCTGGGTGATATTTAACAAAGCAAAACATAGCATTTACAAGGAGTGGGATAGAAAATGTTATTATGGTCAAAATACTGTGCATTACTTTGCAATTACTGCCCATCTTGGACCCATAAGCATACTGTTCCTGGAATGATAGAACTAGAAAAGGTATGGAGGGAGATGATGGAGGTGAATTAAAGATGCGGAGAGATTACATACTGTGGAGAAATATTCAGGGATCTTCAGTCTAGAAGATAAATGACTAAAGAAGGTATGCTAGAAATCTATACATCATGAGTAATATAGAGAGAATGATTAGAAACAATTGTTTATTTTAATTTGAGAAAGAAGGTTACGAACTGAAATTATCATACAGCAGAATCACAGCAGCATAAGTACTCCACACTGTGCACAGATAAGCTGCAGTGATAGCCAGTTGCAAAGTGTTGCAACTCTGACACAGACACTGCAGATGATAAATAAATATGTGTTCAAAACACCAGTAAGGCCAAGTTGTTTAAGGAAAATCATTTAAAACTCTAAAAACACAAGGCAACCACGTCCACCTCAGGAAATACAGACTGCTCAAAGCTGGGAGGACATAGTGGGAAGCATCTCTGGCTGTGTTCCTTGTTTGTATATTTTCTTTAGGTATCTCTATCGATCAGCAGCAAAGAAAGGATGTAGAATCCCTTGAACCTTTCATCTAAACACAATGTCCAATCTGATGGTCATACACTCACATTAATGTTATGCTCTGTTGTGTGTGACTTTAAGGCTAGTTATTGTTCTTTCCTTCCCTTCTTTAAAAAGTAGACAATCTGTGTGAATTTCACAATATGATTTTAAAGAAAATGGAGTAACTTCAATTTTTTGTTTTGTCTTGTGTGTTTTTATTTCTTACAACAAAGATTCTGGTTTTACTCTATGATTTTTCTCTATGATTACTACTCAGACAGATGCTAGTTTGCTCTGGCAGGAAAAAAAAGGCACATTTATGTGTCATCTATTTTGTCTAAAACCTGCTAAATTAATTGAGAACTACCATCACTGAAGCAGAAAATAAGGTTGGATTTGAGTAATGAATGATGCCTGGCTAATGATACTAAACACCATTAGAGCAAGAGAGACACTTTTTTCTCAACATAGGCTGATTTGGGAGGGGGTTGGAGTTGGCAGGAGGATGCAAGACTAAGTGAGAAGAATATGTTATTCACTGCAGAGAGCAAACACAAATTTGAAAAAGAAGTTAGAAAGCAAGAAAATCAAAGAAGGTCAGAGGTAGAAAATAAAGAAGAACAAAACTAGGTGAAAATTGGGAATTTGACACAAATCTTTGGCATTGTGAAAAACAGCATTATGCTAGCTATGTTTTCTGTCTCTCAATTTTCATGCATTTAGCCTGTATGTTGACCACAGGATCCTGGTCAAAATCCCAGTCTACAGAGTGGGACAACATCTGAAAGTGAATGCTAAGCATCCTTATTTTTCCTTATCATTCACTAGATGGTGGGCAAATCTTGCATATAGTTGTCACTGGAAGTTTTGGAATAAATGTAAAATAACACAACTGACTTTTTCAAGTGTCTTGTATACCTACAACAGGTGTTTCAGTTGGACAAAATTATTCTTTGCTGTGATGAGATACAACCTTTTTCAACTGTCCTATGTGGTGTGACTGAGATGACAAAAATGAAGTATTCAAGTTTGCTTAACTTCTGTACACCACCCTTTCAATTTTTAAAATTTTATGTCACTCATTTCATGCTTTTCTGAATCTAAAAGGGTGATGGAAAGATCAATTGCATGTTTGACAAATTAACTTCTTTTATGACATTATTTTTTTTCTTTTTTTTTCCTTGAAGTGTCTTGTCTTTAAAAGCAGACTTGAATTGCCATATCCAGAATGAAGTGATCTAGAAGCTGATGTGAAATAAAAAATATTTTTATTCCTAATTAGTGTCAGAAAAAACTTTAAAAAGTAGTGTCTGTTACTGTATTCCTCCTGACTTCCCTCCCCCAAGGAGGCACCGAAAACTGTGTGGGCTTTTATTATGTAGGACCAATATTGTTTTCAGTACCTTGTGCATATAATGAGTTAGTACAACAGATGTCTTTCATTTCAAACATGATGCAGTCACAGCACAGAAATGTTTGAGTACTTGCTCCCTCTTTGGCTTAAAATTAAGTGGCTATTTTTCAGTCTCATTAGTTCGCTTAGCTCTACAGAGACTGAGAAAACTGCAAAATGCTACTTGGGTGACTGTAACCGAGTTGACCTTGCTCTTACTGCTGTTCTGGAGATGGAATGGTCCTTTGCACTTCAGCAGAGAGAGCCTCACAGGACTCCTTCCCTGTGATCTCTTGATTAACTCGGCTGTATATTTGGGTGCAAGATGGAGATTGTGGAATGGGGTAGGTAGACCACAGATTTGTTAAGACAGCAGTTCATGACTTGTGTTGATTTGATTTAAATCCTGTTCACACTAATGGGCTAGGTAGCTGCAGCACTATTATGTTAAATTTATAACCCATGTTATATTTGTGCATAGGACAGGACTAAATATACTAATTCTTAGCTTTTAAGTGTTCTTGCTTTGAGTTAGATAAATATTTTAAATATTGAAAATATCAAAAAAAGGTGAATTATTGTTTTAATATTAGAGATGTTTCTTCTAACTTCCATGGACTTTAATCTAGAATTACAAATGAAACCACGATAGAAATTACTTATATTTATATCTGTAAGAATAATGAGATTAAGAC
Source organism: Corvus kubaryi (assembly GCF_017639235.1). Classification (NCBI taxonomy): domain Eukaryota; kingdom Metazoa; phylum Chordata; class Aves; order Passeriformes; family Corvidae; genus Corvus; species Corvus kubaryi. The sequence continues at coordinate 4,844,567 of NW_024582083.1, forward strand.
AACTATCACAACTTTGACTGACATAACGCTTAAGTGCTTGACCCATCATATAATTTTCCTCCCTTATCTACAGAACAGAAAAAGACAATGTAAATACCTAATAACTAATATACTGCTTTATAAACCTCCAAGAAAGCAAACAAAAGGAATGCACATTTGGCATTTTGCTGAAGCAAACAGCACCAATGCCAAAATGACATGAAGTTTGGGAACCATTAGGCTCATATATAAGGATTGATAAGAATTTAACTACTCAAAAGAAGTGAAACATGGCTTTACATGTATAGCTTACCTTGACTTTCCAGGGTAATGAATCTAATTATTTTTTCCTGAGGATGTTTTCACTTTAGGACAACCTTCCAGTTTTTTTTCCTTTTCCTTTGTATCACAAAAATTTTAGATATGCTTCTGTCTAGTAATACTTTACTAATCTAACTCAACACCAGAAAATGGGAAAGCATCCTTGTGTATTTCTCACTTTATTTGTTCATATTTTATTGTGAACAGGACAGGAGGTGTTGAAAAACACTGATATGACAATGAGTTATCATTCAAAACAGGAGTGTATTATTGGCTTGGGAAAGCAGTCTTGGATGACAGGATGTCTGTTCTCTTTAGGTCCAAAATTAAGCTGTTGTCAAAAAGTTAATAAAGCCCACAGGAATTTTTGAAGCAGAATTGTTTGTGCTTTGTAAATTCCTTTATATACCAAATGCTCATTAAGATAAAATGATAGCACCTGCAACTCGCTGAACATAATTTACATTTTTACTTCATATATTTCTTGTTTGGTTTCAGTTTCATCCTAATTAAAATGTGGGCCAATATCCATGAGTATGGGCTGGAAGGGCAGTGATGCAGAGCAATGAGCTGGAGGCCACTGATGCATGGCATGAAGCTGGGGGCACCGATGTGAGACATAAGTAAGACAGTTTTATGGAGTAGCCTAGAGAGGCTCCAGGGAGAAATGATATGTGAGAAAATGTTACTGAAGTCCTGCAGTCAGAAAATTACTAGAGGAAGACAGATGGATGGGATGACCGATAAAGGACAGAAATCTGTAAAATGGCTGATTTGAGAGAACTGGTAGGCTGAGTGCATCAGAAAAAAAAAAAAAACTAAAAACATAGAAGCCCAGTGGAACAAAAGGAAAGTGCTAGGAATCACTGAAATAGGGAACAGGCAAGCTTTCCAAAAGCTTGATTATCAGAGCACAGTTATTCCTTTGACTGAGAGGGTCAGCCAAAACAAACTTTGAAACTTAAATATCACTCACGGTAGGCAAGAGGTCAAAATACGCGTCCTGTGTCAGGTCAGAAATGACAGACCTCAGAGGAAGAACTGCACCCTTATCTCCATAAGCAGCTGCAGTGTGCTCAGCCATGGCTCTCCTGGCCGTGTAGGTGGCAGACCTCACTCTGTTGCACACAAGTGAAGGTGAACCGGGTGGCCCTGGGAAGCGCTTGCTGGCTGTGAGGGAAGCTCGCTGTCCGAGCAGATCTGTGCGTTGTGTGGCGGTGCCCTACTCTTTGGAGGTCATGGTGCTGCAGAGCACACGGTGCCAAGTACCCTTCTGCTTTCAGTTCAGTGTCCATGCCAAGAAACTGAATAAATTAGCCTGTGAGGAGCTGCATGCTGCTGCAGCTACTCTGCAGTGAGTGCCTGGACTATTTCATTTGCATATAGCTTCACTTACATGTAGTTCAGGTATGACTACCTAGCACTGAAAGCTATTGCATATATTTACTTATGAAAGAATAATAGTGGCATTTTAGTTACATCCTGTATTTTTTTGTATCAGCCGAAACTGTATTCAGAACTCAGAAAACCGATAAGAGGTTAATATTCATTCCAGCATATTGCTACAGGTAGATTCTTAACTGAGTAACTGCATGAGCTTTTTCTATTATCCTACCAGTTTTCCTGTGCTTGTCCCATTATTAGAGTTTATGCTTGAAATTAGCTTGTTATGCCTTAGGAAAATATTCCTCTGTATTTGTAAAGTATTTATCAGTTTTGAGGATGTTTCTTTGATGATAATTTTTAAATCCTGTAATGTCAGAAAATAATAATGGGAAAAACCCCCACAAAACCCAGACTAAATAATGGTGAAAACAATTTGGAACATATACTCTAAATCAGTATTTGTCTCTCATTTCCTGATTCTGTTCTCAGAACCATATCCATTAAATATTTTATAAAATTTACTTCATGTCAAATTTTTAATTTTTGGCTTTGGATTATGGTATATATTAAAAATTTCTAGTTAAACACATAAAATTTCTAAAAGCCAAAGGTTCCTGCTCTGTAAAAGAATGAATGAAAGTTAGTGAGGAGCTTAATATTTTCATATTACATGTGACTTCTCTTTCCCTCTAATGTGTGTATGCATGTTTTCTTTAATACTGGTATTTATGGTATGTTGGGAAATAAACCAGAGGCTAGAGCTTTTCCTTGATTAACAGTGTTCTGGAAAGGGCTCTGAGAGAGGCTGAAATTGAATTAGGATCCAAACTTATAATTCAATGCTATGATAATCTATAAAATAAGAAACACTGTTAAATCAACAGGAAATGAAAAAGACTGTAGTTAGCCAGACAACCATCACTCAGCACAGAAGCTAAGTGATCCTTGAACTGGATGAATCAATCCAGACTGCCAAGGTCAATGGTTGCCATACTCGAGGAAATATGAACACATGTAGTAGGAGCCTTGCAATAAAATGAGCCATGCTGCCATCTTTTGTTAATAGCAGCTTTATCTGATTAAAGGGCTGAAGGCAGCCCTTGTATCAGCAAATTTGCACTAGCATTTGGAGCAAATTGACTGACAAGAGATGATCCAAGGAAGAGTTATGAAGTAGCAATGCTGCAGTACAGTCATACACTATTAAGCTGAGCATAGAGGTACTGCAGACAGTAGATTTTAGTATCTCCCTACAGATGAAAGGGTTTTAAATAGCTGTGTTTAGTATAAAAGGGTTTTGTATGCTACTTTATTTTCAGATGGAGAAGGCACAAAGCTGAGAAACAAAAACATGAACTTGGACTTTTAAATACTTTTCCAGCAGCACCTGAATAGAAATACTCTTCTTTTCACTCTAGTGCATTTTTATCTCTCATAACTTATAGCCTCTTTTGCCTTTCAGCCTCAATCAGTTCTCTCACTCTCACATCTATTTCACAAAATAGGATTTGCATAATGAACAATTTTGCGGAGATTCAAAACATAAATTAGGTTTTTCTGACACTGCAGTGAAAGAAATTTGAAAAGATTTGATCTTTGTGACTGTCAGAGTCAGCAGGGGTGAAAGTTGTGTAGAAAGCATAGCAATCATACTTATCATTCGGACCTGCATATTTTCTCGTTGATCATTCTCAGTGCATTATGCAGATGGAAGACCAATCTCAAACATGAGCATAATAATTCAGCCTTTTCAGTTACAGAATAAGACCTTAACACTGACTTCACTCATTTCTGTACTCAAATAAAGTTCATTACTGAAACACCTAGTTGTGATAATAAGCACTGATAGGAATTATATTAATGTCTTTAGCAAATAAGAACTCTTCTTGATTGAAATTCTGGACTCTGTCATGGTTATATGAAAGAGGATGGAAGAGACACTGCTTTAAGGACCACAGAATCACAGAACCACAGAATCACCAGGTTGGAAGAAACCTTCAAGATCACTGAGTCCAACCCATGCCCTAACACCACCACAATTAAAGCATGGCAATGAGTGCCACATCCAATCTTTTTTTAAACACATCCAGGGATGGTGACTCCACCACCTCCCCGGGCAGACAGTTCCAGAACTTTATCACTCTTTCAGTAAAAAACTTTTTCCTAACATCCAACCTAAATTTCCCTTGGTGCAGTTTAAGACTGTGTCCTCTTGTTCTGTCAGGTGTTGCCTGGAAAAAGAGACCAACTCCTGACTACAACCTGACTACAAGTTGTAGAGAGTGATAAGGTCACCTCTGAGTCTTCTTTTCTCGAGGCTAAACAACCCCAGCTCCCTCAGTCATTCTATTAATTTTCTCTGTTTCTTTTCTTTTCTTTGCCTCTGTTTCATGAGTTCTTGTACTCAGAGTTCAGATTGAAATGCAGGAGACACAGAGTTTATCTTCTAATTGATGTTTATTAACTCTTCCCTATGGCATAGCTGCACAGATTGTGCTAAGTTAACAAGGTGGAAATGGGCCCGAGTTCTAACTTCCAAGGCCTTTTAAAGTCCAATCCACCCAACTATTGAATGACAACTAATTTATTTTTACTTATAACCCAGTAACTATTCATTTATGATCCACATTGCGGGTTTTTTGAACCAATACCAAAACAATACCTGAACACCCATATTTGTGAAGAAGAAGGAGGAAAGAAGAAGAACAAACCCACACCCAAAATCCTCCATCTTGTTACTAAATCCCATAAACCTAATTTTTCTACATCTCTACGTATTCCACCCAGTGACATAAAAAATTTATTTTTAATTACACAGCAACAATCTCAGTGTTATCACACAATTTTCCCAAGGCCTCAGGTCAAATGCAGTGTGCTTTTGAGGATCATTGCCTGTCAGCACTGAAAGACTGAAATTCTCTGAACCCAGGGTTCCAACATCGTTCCTCATAGGGCTTGTGTTCCAAGCCCTTCACCAGCCTTGTTGCCCTCCTTTGGACATGTTTAAGCATCTCAGCATCCTTCCTGAACTGAGGGGCCCAGAACTGGGCTCAAGGTGTGGCCTCACCAGTGCCGAGTACAGGGGAAGAATGACTTCCCTGGTCCTGCTGGCCACACTATTCCTGATAGAGGCCAGGATGCCATTGGCCTTCTTGGCCACCTGGGCACTCTGCTGGCTCATGTTCAGTTGGCTGTTGACCAGCGCCCCCACGTCCCTTTCTGCCTGGGCACTGTCCAGCCACACTGTCCCCAGCCTGTAACGTTGCAGGGGGTATTGCAGCCAAAATGCAGGACTCAGCACTTGGGACTTCTTAAACTTAGTCTTATTGGACTCTGCCCATCTATTGAACTGTTCTAGGTCTCTTTACAGAGACCTCCTACCTTCCAACAGATCGACACACACTCCCAGCTTAGTGTCATCTGCAAATTTACTGACAGTAGGCTCAATACCCTCAGCCATATAGTGATAAGAAACTGCAAGGAAGCAGATGAAATGGAAATTGTTCCACCCTGAATGCCAGCACCTGCTATTGCTTAAAAATAAAAGCAATTGAAGCACACTTCAGAGTGCTTTTTCAGTAGCATTTTCATATGTGAATGTGTGCATCTCTGAAGGCTAGGCAAGGAGACAAGACTTGCAAGAGACACCAGTGAGTTAGTGAAGATTGTAGTGTGGCTCTGAGAAGAGAGGGAACTTTTGAACTTAATGCTGGCTAAAAGGGAGTTGAAATTTCCGAAAAAAATCTTGTCCTATTGTATTCCTTTTACAATTAGTAAACTGCTTCAGGTTCTCTGCAAGTAAATAGGAATGTGAAACAGATATACTGAATACTATTTTTCCCTTTGCAGACATACAGCTTGCAAGGCTTAGGACTTCAGACAATAAGTGAAAAAGGGATATGCTAATTGAGTAACTTTCCATTGATGAGCACTGATGAGCAAGTTCTCCTAACAAAACCAAGAGAATGTGAAACAGTAACATCTTTTTTGGAGGCTTTATAGTGATCTTAAACATCATGAGACCTGTGGTCCAGAGAAGCCTGCATAACCTCTGAAATACTGCTTTATAATATACAGTGTAGGCATAAGTTGTGAGATGGTCTGCTCAAGAATTGGCAGGGTAAACACCCCCATGGGACTCAGTTATCAACACCAGCTGTAGGTCGTAGGTTAGCCTTGCTGTAGTAAGTTAGGTGACCTGCTGGCCCAACTAGTAGGCATAATGGGCAGCTTTTCAAATGGAAACTCATGACTGCATGTGCAAAAAAATGGGAAAACTTGGTGGGGCTTTTTCAGGTTTCTTTAGAGATTATGAGAAACCCGTAAGCTTTAGATGCCATCAGAGGCTAAACACTACCTGTTTAGCAATGACTGAGAGAATCTGGGAAGTCACTTATCCCAGAAATAAAACTTGTCACAACCAGATTTTTTACCAGCCCTAAATAAGAAAAGGAGCAACTCTGTACTTCAACCAAACATTATAATTAGAGCCAACCATTAATCTACATTGCATGAGCAGTAATATAAATGAAGATATGATACATATACCCCTAATCAGGCTGCCGCAGGATAGAAGTTTGTCAGCCTGTCAGGTTGGTGGTGACTGTGAATGCTACTGTACAGATGCTATGTGTCACCTGATAAGCCAAGTGACTGCACTGAAGGCGTGCACAGAATGGGTTTCCCAAGTGCTTTAGTGCATGTTGAGATTAGGAGGCCTTGGTGAAAAAACTATGTCTCCTTACCCCTTAGGAAAACCGAAGAGTGGTTCCTAAGGTATAATTTTAGCTGCATTAATAGCTTTGACAGAGGGTGTTTCTTGTGTTGGTTGGACTGAAATCTTTCTAGCTGTTCACAGATTTCTTGGCAAAATAAATTACTGTGTATCCCTTTAACTGTCCTGTCTCTTTATCCTTTAAGATCTTTCTCTAACCTCTGGTCTCCAGTGAGGCACTTTAAATATTTCTGGTGTAGCTGCTTTGGATCTACAGGACTGCTTAACAACATGCAGATGGTTCTCAGAATGATTAACACATCTACATTGCCACTGTAGCTCAAGTAGCAGGCAGCAGCATTTGCTGAGAATATTGGCTCCAAAGGTTGGCTGTGGCCTTCTTCTGGAGCAGTTTTCTTTGTAATGAGAATGCAAAAATTAACAAAACCAACTTCATCTCTTCACATTTGTCCATTGGATACCTATTTCACAGTGGTGGCTTTCTTTAGTATTGTCAGAGAATTGTCTTTTCATATGAAAATGTGCAGCTAAGCACCCATGTTTCTGCTTCAGTGAAAAGCTTCACATTTAATCTCTTTCACCACCAACATGAAGAGATTACTTTTTGAAGATCTTGTGGAACAGGACGCTAACTCACTCACTCAGTTACCTTTATGTCTTTGATAGTTCTGGAATGTCTGTCAGCCCACCTGTCAAGCCCCTGGTATCCAGCAAACAGCACAAGTTTGACATAGCTTTTCTATAATGAATTACTTGAGAAAGCATAATCTTAACTGATATGTTGCATAAAAGGACTAAGAAAAACCAGCAAAAGTGAGAAAGGTGCTAAATTAACCACAAAAAATCCCCAAAACAGGCTATGTGGGTCGCAAAGGGAATTTTGTTTAGGGCTGTAGACACTAAACAAGATGTGGGTAGGTAAACGGAAATAGATTTATCAAGAAGTTATTTCTATTGTGCATGTTTCATATTTTTCTCTTGCTAACAAGTTCAGAACTGAAATCTTCATTGTATATGCAACAAAGTGGTATATTTGTGATATATATTAGTCAAGGTCTTCTTCTTTCTGCCAGTATCTTGAGTTTTTTTCACATCCTGAATTCTTAAAAACAATGTGAAAGTGGAAGAAAAATATTTACATATTAAATTTACGGATTGTGCTTAAAATTGTGGTCTGTTCCAAATAGTCTTATCATAAAGTTCTTTGAAAGTGATCAGCATTGAGAGATTTTAGGGACAATGATTGCAAATTTAATCAAAGAAAGAAATATAATGCTGGAAAAACAACTTTGGAGTGGATAGAAGTCACTGTGACCTTGATTGAAAAGTGAAATTTGTAGGCAGTAGATGTTCCATGTGAAAGAAGATCCAGTTACCACTTTAAAATGTACAAATCTTCCCTGTCCCTGGAAAGAATTGAGCCAGCCTACTGACTATTTTCTGTTATTTAAATAAATGTCAGATATATTATATCCAAGTAAAAATATCTGTCTGCAGGCAGGAGAAATTGCCTTTTCACCATGAAAAGACTAATATGTTTGATTATGGATGGGTATGGTTAATTAACGTAGTCACAGTCCAAAGCAGTAGTATTTTAAGCACTTTATTAAAGTCTGAAATTTGAAATACTACACAAAGTTGTTTGGAATGGAAATATCTTTACATCATTTTTAACATCTGATGTTTAAGATAAAGTTATTAAAATGACATGTAAGTGATAATTAATTATAACAGACCAACATAACACACTGGAATTTTTTATGCTCTCTGGGAAGATATATATGTTCATCATTGCTCTTTTCATGAACAGAAACAGGAGCAAAAATAGAAAGTTACACTGACAATTTTTTTTGAACACAGGCCAAGGAAATTTAAAATTACCCGAGAGAAAACAAGGCTTAACACAAATAAAATAATTAAGCATGCTCATTACTGATATAGGGCCCATAATTAAGCTTATTTATATTTGACTTAAGGCCTGTAGTTAAGCATACTCATAACTGGCTTTTACGCCAGTGGAAATTGGATCAGGCTCTTAGGAAACACTAATGGTTCTGTCACACCAGGGTGCTTAAGGGCTGTCTCCTAATTCAAAATTACCTGTTTTCTAAGAGAGGTGGAGCTGTCTTCAGCCCTCCCAACCTGCATGGATGGGGCTGTGAGAAAGCTCTCTGTGCATGGCTGAGGATTGCTGGGCTGGGACGGACCCAGCTGCAGGACAGCCCAGGTGCAGGGGCTGCCATCCTGGCTTCTCCTGCCAATCTCAGGGCTTTCTCATGCGCCTTCAGACAAAACCTGGAAAGCTGGAGTAAGTCACAGATTCAGGCATGAATCTGGCTCCAAAAATAAACCACTAGGAGCATAACTTTCCAAAGAAACTAGCCAAGAGAGCTACATAGGTGGCCTAATTCCTCAAAAGACTGAAACATTCAACCTTCAGGTATTTGGCTGAATACCCAAACTGCTTGAAAATGGGCTATATTCTATTTAAGTATCAGCATTACAGACTGTTGTCTCAGTTTCCCAAAGATGGCTTTTCAAATATCTGGCACTCAGATGCCCTTACCCATCACAGCACTGAGTGTTCTGTAAGCATAGTTACAAAAGAAGCTATCAATTGTATATCTGCCCATAACCTCCTGTATTCTCAGTTCTTCTACTTTGCCTCTATGTGACACTTTATAATCACATTTTTACATTAATTTTTATAGCTATTTTAATGAATATAGAAAATGCCCCCCTATAACTGTCACTACTTTTGTGCTGTACATAGAATAATAGTTATTTGTCTAGTAAAAAAGCACTGCCATATTTTAAAGAATCGTCCTGAGCATGTTTGTGCCAAATATTTATTTCTGAAAAATGTAAATGTGTCATCCATGCTGTTTAGTCGTGTAACTTTACAGCCTGTTTCAATCTGTATATATCCCCACTGATCACTCCTACTACATCTGCTTTAGTGAACTAATATAATAAAAAATATTATCCAAACTATTCATCTGGTCTTCTCTTCTTTGCTCCTTCCCTCTTCAGCAGGACTGATAGCTCTAACCAGTAAATTCAAATGGTTCATTTTATGACTTATTGCTGTGAGAACAGGGATCTACTGAAAGCACTCCAAAGTGTTTAACATGTGTTTTGGAATAAAGATTGCAATCACTGAAGGAGTGTACAAGGAGAACAGATTTATAAAATGTTAGAGGCCTAATTAGATGGAGGGGTACTGTGAAACTTCTCCTTTTCAGATGCATTAAAGTATCAGGTGATTTGCCCATATATTTGACAGAGTGACTTTTATATTGCATCTTTCGTGAAATGCCAAATCCCATTCTCCATGGCCACACACAGAATCTTCAAATATTCCTGGGGGTAAGACATTTCTTGGTTTGAGAAATAAGTGCAAATTCTGCAGTGCAAGTGTTAACAGGTAGGATCACCCAGGATTGCCCTGGGGAAGGCCTTTTCATCACCTCACACCAAACTTGCTTTTCTGCTTTATATCCTCAGGGTAAATGTGAAATTCTGGTCTTTTCCCCCTCCACTCTTTTTCAGGGGGATACTATTTTGAAATCTCTGTATGAACAGCAGAGGAAAAAAGGCCTTATCTTAGAAGGAAGAAAAATTGTATTGACTTTGAAAATGGAGAGGAGCATTGTCCAGAGGAGCAAACAGCAGACTTGAGAAAATCCCAAATGCTTTCTCCTCTAATGCATATACAGATACAAAGCAATCAAACAAAAATGAGATTGTGTAGCTAATAAAATCAATCAGGCCAGGCTGGCTAGAGCCATTTCCAGATGGCCATGGAGAGTTCCTCATCACTTCTGAATGGTTACTGACGAATATGTACCAGCACTTGATCTCTCTTGGGAAGCTATTTAATTTATCTCCCAATCATCTGTCTAACTCCCGGGTGGCTGTTTATCTTGTATCAGTATGTTTTTTCAATCATTAAAAGATTCCTTCCTTGTTTGCCTAGTTTTTCCTATGTTTCCTCCTTCTTTGCAGATTTTTTGTCTCCAGTTTTCTCACTCTAGGAGAGCATGTGCGTAATTTGTTTGTCAATAATAAATAATGAACACATTTTATTATGTGTTACTAATGTTTTGGTGTAGAACAGAAGTAAAAATCTTATAAAACTGCAAATTCACTGAATGTGTATAAATACCAGTGGGCATCTGGCATATATATTTCTATCTTTTATTTCATTCTCTACTTCCATATTTATATTTTTCTCTTCCTTTAGTTACAAGTAAACAGCATATATATATATATATTTACATAATTCAGTACATAAATTGCATGTTGGGTATATTTGAACTTTTTCTGGGTAGAGACAAGACATATCTGGTTATTTCAAAAAATCAAGGAATGGCTAAAACTTTTGCCTTTAACACCAAATGGCAGTCATTTGATATACTCTAACATTGCACTGTGTTCCTGACTCTCAGCCTGAAAAAAATAATCGTTGTTCCTCTATTCATAGGTGCACTGAATATCTTCTGATTTCTTCCTTTTAAAGCCTGTCTTCAGTGATGACTTGAACTTATCTATCTGTCTCTGTTAAGTGTCTTATGGGATCAACCCTGTTACTTTTATTCACTTACTTTTGTTCACTTATGATAGTGCCTTGCTTTCACCTGTGATTTCCTTGAGGCAGTTGTACAGATTATTCTGTAACCCTGTGAGTATGTTGCAGTTCTCTTTCTGCCCAGGTCCTGTGACACAAACGGATCGGACAGGAGTATACAGGGGCTTCTTCAGGTCAGTCAGGGAGCAGTGCAGCAAAATTTGTAACAGAAGCAAGACTGATAAATTGTCAAACATAAGCAGAGATACCAGACACTGTCCCACAGGGTTTAGCATGAAGGCTGGAATGGTAAAAAATACCAGTGTCATCAATTACGTGATTCTGTATTAGGGACAGGAGAATCCTTCTGAAAACATGCCAAGCACTTTATTTTGATGTCTTACTCTTTGACCCCCCAGTTGCTTTGTAGGCTGAAATCCTTTTCTGATTTATGATATATGTATGCACAGGATTTTTATCTCCATTTGTCGTTGTTTCAGCACTGTCCTTGTCTTTAATGTTAGTGCTTGATGTTCTCTTCTTGATGCACAAAGACAAATCAGTCTTCTCCCTTTTGTTGTACATTTTGGGTTGCTGGACAAACCCAGCCTCCTAACGTGCCTTAGTGAGACAGGCCATACAGTCCCTTAATCATTCTTATGTGCCTGTACCAATTCCAATCCGAATACCTCTTTTGTGGTAACGATTCTGCACAGTGTTCACTGAATGCGTACTGGCTTTCTGCACAATAGGCTGAAGATTTCCTAGGCTTACTTGAAAACAGCTTAATGGCTGCATTTTAAACTTCCACTTTTCACAAGCACTACATTGATGAATTATATACATAATGAGATCAAAACAAGGACCAATTTATTTTATTCAGTCATCACAGTCCACTATCTCCAGGCTAATTGCGGAAATCAACATTATTTTATTCTCCCAGTGTGAGGCCTTGCATTCTGACTCTTTCTGTTCTATTCTATTCTCCTACTCTGTACCTTTCACCCCATTTTAATTTCAGCTTTAAGGTGATGCTTATGTTCTTTCTGTACAGTCTATCCTCTGTTCATAATACCTCTCTGCTTCATTCTGTCAACTGATTTTGTTAGGACACATCTATATTTTGCAGGAGAAATGTCTCCCAACCCTGTGATTTCAGTAGTGTTTTTTCAGATTACTTCCTTACATATTTTACCTCACCTCTGAAGAGAAATTCATTGCTTGTCAGTAACCTGTCTGGCAGAAAATGATTGTCCTACTCAAAGGGAACAAAGCGTTGAAGCCATAATGACACACCACAGGCGATGACAACCCAAGTCTTCCACATCAGGTTTGGTTGGGAACCTCCTTAGGACCAAGTTATATGGCAGGTGTTTTCTTCATCCAGCATCTACCCTCCAAGTCATTCCTTACATGAGTCTGTACCAATATAGCAGCCTGGTCTGGCTGGTTTTCAAGCACCTCTCAAAGGGACAGCTATCTGTGATATGCCAACAGCCATTCCCTCATGTCCGTAGCATTTAAACCAGCAGCTAGGGTTCATTTGTGTGGGTGGAGAAGTAAGATCTGATTTCCTTGTGTCACACGGGAAGTTCTGGGTGGGTCTTGCCTCTCCAGGTCTCACATTTATCTGAGATCCTGATTGTGTTTCTCCACATCAGTGTTAGAGAGCGGAAAAAAGAATTATTTTGGATCAACTCTTTATTTTGGATCACAACTCTTTGGTGATCTTAGGCAGACTTTCAGTGGAAATAAAATCATTTTACTTTATGCATCAGGGATAGTGTAAGAATAACTGCACTCCTGTACATGCGAGGAAGTAGAAAAAAATAAACTGTCACATATTCTATATTTTTTATAATTTTTAAAATTTCAGTCTTTGTGGAGTCACATAGGGTAGAGGTATATTTTGATTGCTTGTTCCAAGTACAAATTCTGTAGGGCTCCAAGATTTCTGGGCTGGGCAGAAGACTGGATTGGTTGTGTGTGGATGTTGTTATGACTAATACCCAAAGAATGACATAAGGAGGCTGCAGTAAATCATTTTTAAAGTAGAACAGTATGTCCAAGTTCTGTTCTTCTGTTTTCTTTAGAGAAGGATTATACTCAGTGAAAGATCCCTTGGGCAGGTGCTGGCACCTGCCTCCTCACGATATTTGATACAAAAAAGCTAAGCTCATTAATTAATTTTAATTCATTTGGAAACTCCCTAAACCAGGGCTGCTTGTGGCAGTAAGAAGAATGTGTAATGGGGTTAGCTGCCTTTAAAGGCATTGGTATTTTGAAAGCAAACTCCTATTTCTAAGATGCTCTATTTCTGTTTGCATCCTTATATTCTTTTACCAGTGAAAAGTAAATAAGAAATTAATCTTAAAAATCAATCCATATGTTGGCACAAAAGCAGTATCAAAAGTCAAACTAAGAGCTTAAATATGAACACCAGAGAGCCTGCTGCTTAACAAGGTGTGACAGCTAATCAGATTTGTAACAAGCAATAGATATGCAATGAAAGTAACACGAATCTGACAGTCTTTCACAAAATATGGCTCATCCTCAAGTGTTTTTCAATGCCTACTTTAGATATTCCTGTTCTCTGGTGCATGAAGTTAACCCTGAGCTAATTCACAGGTACTAGTACCTTTCCACTTCCTTCTATCAGATCATTTTCACTGGCTAGAGACAAGAGGCAAATTACAGTATCGCTGGACATCATGCACAATAACAGCCAGATCATGGCCACAAACTTCTACATTTGTTAAACATTGCATATCCAGCTGCAGGACTGAAAATGCATCTTCAGACATGAATTGCTCTTTGCTCAAAATCCAATGCAGTTTCTTAGTAGTGGTTTGCTTTTCTGCTCTGACAGCACAAGCTCTATTAATAATCTGTGTTCATACAGCCACTGGCAAACCAGGAAAGTAAGTGATGTGGTGGCACAGTAGAAACAAGAGCTTTTAATCACACCAGCAATGTTGTCTGGAGGGAAAAAGAGAAAGCCAGTGCTAAATGTGCAGACGAAGTAGAGAGAGACTGGAGCAAGCTCATGGAGAGTTTTATAATCAAGAAGTTCATTTTGCACTGGGTTCTGAAATTAATGAGCAGCCACTGGAGTTGCCTGACAATGGGGGTGATATGACTTAGTGTCCAGGGATCATAGAAGTTATTCTGAGCCAGACAAACTGAATTGTTCATTGTTTTCTTCCACTGAATAGTCTCATAATTCAAGTACTTAATCATAAAGAACAATCAAGTTCCCTCTCACTGACTTCAGCTTTCCTACCTTTCTCAGCTGGCTGATCATGCCTCAGATAATCAGACCCCTCTCATCTCAGACATATATACCTTATGGGTCCACTCTCCTTCTGTGCCTGCCTTCTCCTTTGTACTACAGTTCTATCTTCTCCCTCATTTTCCATCACTGTTATTTGCTGACTTCTTTCACAGTTTTCTTGCAGTGATGGCATTGCTTACAGAAATAAAAGCAGAAAGACCACGACCTTATTTCTGCCCCCACCCATGCTATTGCTGTCTTGCACTGTTCTATCCTCATTCCTCTTTTTCACCTTGGGATGCTTTTCAATGGTGACTTGTTAGCTAGAGATGATCATCTGAACCTCAAATATCAGGACATCACAGATTTCACTGATCACATTTCTGTTTATGGTCTTGGGTCTTTTTTGGGTTGCATTTCCCAGCCACATCCCCTGTCATGGCAGTACTACTGATTTGATTGAAATCCTGCCTTATGCAATCAAATCAGATTTCCTTCCAGGATAATAGTGAGAGTTTTGGTCTCAACTTAGTCTGAGTTGTGACATTAAAAATAGAGTATGTAACAGTTACAGAATTGTACTGTAGTGCTGCCTGGTTGATAGACTCTGATATGTAAAAGCATTTAAAAGAGAGTCTTGCAAAGTGAGGTGATAGTCATGATGAAGAACTAAAAATATCTTGGAAAAAGCAACTTCAAATGTCACTTTTTCAAGTCAAATTATTTTTTACAATAACCAATCAAACACAAGATATTGAGACATTAAAATAATTGTTTGTTTTCTTAAAGATGAAAGAAAAATGAGATAATAAAAAAAATTCAGAAGGCTTAGTAACATACAAGTCACCTGGATTTATCAACAAAAACAGAAGTGCATCTCTTTAGGGTTAAGGAAAAAAAAACCTATTCTGTTCCCACTGGGCATTAAAAATGATAAATCTTTGGCACAAGGAAGGGGTTTTTAAATTAAATTTTCTTTTCAACCTAAGGCTTTTTTGATTTATATGAGCTAGCCCCAAGCAAGGGTCTTAATTATTTTTGATTTATTTCCTTCATTCCTGAGAAAGGTCTTTCAGCTTTTCTTTATTATTATTATTTCAGTTTTTCTTCTTCTTCTGTAGGCATATCTATGTTTTCTAGCTCTTAATTTTACTGCTAAGTTTTCATGTTTTCTTTTCCTCTTTGGTGAAACACTCTGCTGAAAGCCTTTGGGTCTTAAACAAAACTCAGCTTGCTTTCACAAACGTAATGTAAGGTTTGAGTCTTTTGATTTTAATTTCAATTTGTTAATTTGTTTCCCCATAACTTCTGCTATGTTGCTATAAATCAGATATCCTGTCCTACCCTAAAAAGTTATAAGTTTCCTGAGCATCAATATGGCCTCTTTTTCTTCTCAGCTGATACTTTTAGATAAAACATTCTATACAAACTTATGGACTTTTTACCCTAGTGCTAAAATGGGGTTTAGTCAATTTTTTCTCTTCTTTATGAGAAATAGTTCTGTTTTCCACTTACTATGTGTATAAATGGAAAAAAATGCCCTGGTGCACTTTCAGGATAATGATAGGAAAATATCCATGGCCAGCACAGCTCAGTAATTAAAGCATTCTCCAGGACTGCAAAGTCCTCAGTCAGAGAAAGAAGCTGAACCTTTCTCTCTTCAGATTCATTAAGCTGTGGCTGTTGCTATATAACAGGGAAAGGCTGCTTTTTGCAAGAAGGTCTGTAGGTGCTTTTTGAGCCCTGCCAGGGTGGAGATTCTCCTCCTGGCAAAAGCATCCTCTTGGGTTGAGGTGTGAGCAGTACCTGGGGCTGCTCTACCCAAGGATGACCAGGCAGTTCTGCCAAAATGGAAAATTGTAATGGTGAGTGCCTTGCAAGGAAAAAGAAAGTACTGGGAGAATTTTGGACTTCTCAGAGTTTATTGAGCACGAGTTTTCTCTTTGATATGATATCAGGAGTTTAACTCGCCGCTGTACCCTCCATGCTAACTGAAGATCATGTTCAAATACCCAGCAGTTACTTTCCAACCAAACCATCAGAAATGAGTTTGCCTGCAATGGAGTTTGAGAAAGTCAGATTTGATATGACAGGAACTTAGAGCGTATGAAGTCCACAGGCCGAAACCAACCACAGAATTCAATGCAGCAGTAACAGTACACATTCAATGAATTTTTTTTTTGTGTGTCAACAAGAAAGCATTCCCTGTATGTACAGAAACCTGTGGTCATAGCCAGTCAAGTACTTTGTGCATATCAAACACTGTAAGTGATTTTCTTTCCATGCGAAATTCAATGGTGACATTTTTTAATTGGAACAAATGCAAAATGGGTAATAATGGCATTGCTATATACCCTTGTAGGATCAAAAGAAGCTTTTTTTTTGATGCAACTGAATATTTGTTTCTATTATAATGCCTTAAATGCTGTAAGATGTGTTTTAACATAAAATATCCATTTAATATAGAAAAATTGCCCAGAAAGGAAAATAAAATTCCTTTCATATATTTCAGTGTTATAAAATAAATCCTAACATTATAAACTATGTTTTTCCTAAAGAAGTTTGTTTATTTTTTGCTTGTTTCAAAGTAAAAATATAAAATTAAAATCTAAAATTATTCATATATATGCATTCGTTGTATAATTAACGATTAGGAGAATAATTTTTGAAGCAGAAGGCTAGTAAAGCATTACTGCACATTTTGATTCCTATTGCATGTCAAAGACCTCATTTAAGGCAAAACTTCCATTGCCTTTGCTAAAAACAGCTGTAATCTAGAAAAAGGGTTATGCAGAAGATGAATCCATCTTCAGACCTAACATGGGAAAGGTAAATATCCACTTACTGGTCTTCATAGGAAATCAGCATTTTGCAGCACTGTAAGTGCCTAAAAAAGCAAAGCAGCAAAAGAAGCAAAATTAAATGCAGAAGAACAGCCTTTTGCATGTTTTCGAAATTCCTCAAAATAGATTGGAAAATTTCAGACCCAAGGCCTAAAGTTAACTTCAAGTCTTACAAAATTGTGTTTAAGAATGTTTTGATGAATGTTGCTCAAAAGGTCATAGATATGTATGCTGTAATACTACTGCAACCCTAGTGAGAAGTAAAGACAGAAGTAAAATGCTAGCACACCTGAGACTGCAAGAAAAATTTAATCATTGTTTTAATATGACAGATTTATATCAAAGTGGATTAGGAGTTTCAGTTTTGGTACATGGGTTTTTTTGTTTGTGTTTTTTTGTTTGCTTGTTTTTTTCTTTCTCAGAAAAAAAACTTTTTAAAAATGGGCTTTGCACTATGAGAATTACAGGGGACATATCTGTTCTGACATGAAGCAAGGAAAAGACAGGGAGGACTAGGTAATCTTCAGTGTAGGACATGTAAACCATTAATTCCAGCATTCTGTGTCCATTCTCACCTCCATAGCCAGGGCTTACAAATTCACCAATTATTAATTCACTCCTTACCAGTGCAGCTGAATTGTCAAAGGTCACTTGCACTGTGGAAATGTTGCAGTTCTGGGATAAACTGAGAAAAAAGCCAGAAGCTATGAAAGTGTAGATGTTCTACAAGCCAAGGCAAAGCCGGGGTGATGATTCCTTTGTGTGAATTCAGAAAATACTTTTGACAATTGCATAGACTTTTTTTTTTCACTCTGATAAATTAATCTTTAGTGATCCAGGAAGGAAGCAGAAAAATGCATTGCCAGGATGACCTTTCTTGCCTTCTGTTCCTCCTTCTGCATATTTTCAATGTGGCCCTTTGAATTTCCACATAGAGGAAGGACTAAATTCAGAATTCAGGGCTTCCAGGGCAAGAACCCTCATGTTTCTTCCTGGAAAAAAAGAGTGTGGATAGGCAGAGGGCTGCAATATCTGTGCATGAAAATATATGAGCACAAGGCACTGAAGTTTAGTAGGGAAACACTCTGCTATTACATAAGTAAAAGCCTTTATATTAGTTTGACACGTATCTACAGCCACTCTAAATTCCCTACTGGTCCAACCACCAGTGCAGAGCTGGTTTAGTTTGCTCTTAGGATCCAGTGACACAAAGGGTATAAGAAATGCTATTTGTCAAAACCAGACATAAAAATGGAAGGTAATAAATCAGAGAAGAGGGTTTTGAGTGGTCTAAATGCTGTTGTCCCCGTTTCATCTCAGAACACCCTAGTGTAAACACAGCACCCAGAACTATTTTGTAACAGGCAACAAACAACAAAGTAAAATAGCTTTAGTAATGAGATTGAAAGAGGAAGAGAATTATACACAGAAACTTAACCTTACGTCCTTGCAGATACTGGAACAAGACTTTTGCACAGCACTGGGTGGAATCCAGGTGGACAGCTACAGCGTGGCTGTGGAAAGGTTCACCCTTCCTTCCATAACTCTGCTCTTTAATGCAGCAAACACAACTATATATCTTGTCTGGACATAGGGATTTTATCTCTTAATGCCCACCAGAGCATACCCATCTACATGCATCTAACAACTGTATCCAGGAATGGCATGTATCCTGGATATTTCAGCACATTCCAGCACATTTTTTGTATGTATATACATATGGGATTTTACTATGGTCCCTCATGCTAACACATGGGCTTGTCAAGCGCTAAGTACAGGGCCCAGTAAAGCAGATAGGGGTTGCTCAAGACCACAGACTCCTTGAATGCAGTATCTTCTGCCAGAATTCCATTACAGAGGACCAGATCTATGAAATAGAAAAATGCATAGCCAAATCACATACAGCTGACAGGTGGGCAAGCTCTCGTTATTACAGCTGGATATTGATCAACATGGCATGGAAAAAGCTGGTCAGAAGTCAGGGAAATGCCAAGGTAATCAAAAGGGGGAGATATCTAGAGGACCCTGAGCTCACCCTTATGTTATGCAACCAAAAATACATAATTCATCCCATGTTCTTAAAGTAAGAAACTATCAGAGTGAGACATTAAGGCTAGTGACTAAAGAAGATAAAAACTAGCTACAGGTGAGCAAGCTCATGTTTTATATGAAAATGCAGAAACAGAAACCCTTACATATTTCAGCATTTTTACTACAAACAAATACACAGTTATATTGAACATGTTGAGCTGTCTGTGTTGAATTACCTTTGACCTCTTCTGATTACAATTCAAAGCAACAAATCTTGCCTAAATATAACTGGCACTTAGAATATGATAATAATTTTGCCTCAAACGAAAACTGTAGCATTGATTGCTGAGGATGTTTAGTAAGTCTTGAACTAGTCAAGGTTGGCAATATGATATTTTCTTAATTCAGGAGAGATAAATGGACCCAGAAAGTTCAGAAGTTTTTCACTATGTAATACTAAGCAGTTAAACATGGTTCGAGATTTTAGTTTGGGGCTTCTCTACTTAGTCCTGTGGAAAACATAAGGAAAAAAAGCTCAAACCCAAAATTGAGAAAAGTAATGTGCAGCATGAAAAGAAAGGAATAAAAGGAAATGTGGGGATTATGCAAAGCAAAGGTAATTCAAGCCTCTTTGCCACAGAGAGGTTACTTGACAAAGTTATCTTTCCTAAGCAAGCCACATGAGCAGGAAAGAAGAGGTTAATTTTAACCCTGAAACAACCTCAAGCACAGCAGTTACTTTTCTAATTTTGCCAAAATAGACAGAAAGACAAGTGTAGTAGTATAATAAATAATGAGGAAAAATTTATCTCTAAATATCAGAGTTTAAGGTGGGTTATGAGTCACAGGTAGATACTTAGTTGCCTCTTGCAGCCATTCTCCCAGGACCTGGTGCACTTCTTTTGCCTAAGGCATTTTTTGGCTGGTCTGGTTGGTCTTCAACTCACCATTCTCAGGCATTACAGAGGTAGACAGTTTATCTCCTTATACGCAGAAATAATTTTGAAGACAAGATTAAAAATGGCAGAAGAGGGAAATATGTACAGAGGGAAGTCACAGAAAAGGGGATCAAGGAGGAGGGAAACATTGCTGATTTGGTAACAAAGGTCAAAAGCATTCTGTTGCTCTGTACATCCTAATAGCCAAAGATCACCAACACAGGGCAGCCCTTGCAAACAAAGTTAACAGTATATGAACTTCCTCCATGAGATTGTCCAGGAGTGATTTCACTTGGTTTGCCCTCAAAAGGGTAAATGGGGTAGAATGGACAGCTTTCTCACTGTCTGCTCACTAAGCTTAAATTTTAAAAGAGGGTTATTATCTATCGCTTTCTACTGTACCTGAGAGGATCTCAGTCTACACAGTAAGTCTCTCAGTTTGCATCCAATTGTCTTCTACTTTTCGTATTTTTGGCGGTTTTCATTTCTTTGCAAGCTACTGTAACATTTATTAAAGTTTCACCTGCTTCTACAAGTGGGTTCAGCATTGGTAACTTTTCAAGCTTGATGACTAGAAGAGTAGTAGGATGTTACAGTGTAATTACTTGAATAGGTCTGTTTGACTGGGCAGGTTGTGAACTGACTGTACTGAAGTTTCCTGAATGAAATGAGGTCATACTTGCCCTGATGACTTGCGTTCAGAACTCTGAATTACACATCTTCAGGTAGAGAAGAAGAAAAAAGGTAGAAAACAATTCTGCCAATTCATTTT
Organism: Corvus kubaryi; assembly: GCF_017639235.1. Lineage (NCBI taxonomy): Eukaryota > Metazoa > Chordata > Aves > Passeriformes > Corvidae > Corvus > Corvus kubaryi. The sequence continues at coordinate 4,865,416 of NW_024582083.1, forward strand.
TTGCCATATAGTTGTCTTTCCTTATATCCACATTGGGAATCAAGCTAAGAATCTCTAGAGAGCCAAAAAGCATGTTATTCACCCTCTTGCTCAAGCTCAGAAATTGCTTGGCCTAGTGAGTGACATATTATCCAAGTTACAACTAGCATAATGTATAAATGAATAGATTTTTCTCCCTTAGATGCTGCATTTTCTGAAAAGAAAAAAAAACTATATCTGCTTCAGGTGTTATGGTGTTTCTTTGTCCTTTCAGAAGCCATTTTGGTGCCCTAGCAGACTTTTTTCCCCTGAAGACATAAATTTTGCTAAATTAGAGTTTTGTGTGGTCTTCAGTGAACTCATTTGAAACCTTTTGAATACTTTATGTATTAAAACAAAAGGATATATTTCATCTTATTAAAAGGACAAAAAATGTAGTTCTAGGGTAATTAATTAATTTTAACTTTGGAGATGTTCATTCTACCTCTGCAAAACAAAGGAAGGAATGCAAAAGTTTTATATTTTGTTCTTTCTTTTAACCTTAGATATTGTATGATTCTTGTCAGTATTTATCTCATTTTGCTTAAAGCAGATTGAAATTCTAATTTCTTTGTATTTCTGGGTCTTTTTTTTTCAACCTATAGCTGTGAGAATTACTCAGCTATCAGGTTGTGGTAGCACATTTTCTTCTATTAGTGTTATAATTAGCTCTGTAATTATTAGCCTGATTTTTGACCTATTTATTCTGTTTAAAATCTGTAAGGCAAAACCCTTCTGGCCGTGGCTCTTACCAAGAGAAATTCTTCAGGAGCCAAAAGTTAATTGGGCTAAACTTTATGGATGAAGAAAAGAAAGGGGAAAGAATAAAAAAACAACAATCTTATAATGAAAAGTCCTATTTTTTATTGTATTTTATTCTTTGACATTTTTATGAGAGTATGAGGGCAGACTTCTAACTGCTGAAAAATCCCAGCACCTGAAATTTGAAGTAGACATAGTTTTGGAGACCATCCCCAAGTACCAGACAAGGAGCTATGAGGATATTGGTAACATGTTAGATTACAAAATAACATAAATGTTTAATTAAGAAAAAATATCTATATGTAAAAGGAGCATAATATTTTCTCTGTAATAATGATAAATTTTAACAATGTTAAAGGCAGAATAACCTCTGAGGTTGCAAACATTGGTAATTTTATGTATTATTCCAACAATCTTACAATAATTCATACATGTTTTACACAAAACAATAAACTACTTATTTGGAAAAAGAAAAAAGAATGAAGGTTGCAAACCAGAGAATTCTTCATTCCTCAAATAACTTAATGCTAACCTCAACTCAAGATGTTTCTTTTAATTATTGATCAACTAGCCTTTTACACTCAGCTGGCATAATGCCTCTCACTGTCTGCTAGTCTACAAAATCCCAGTTCTCCAAAAATCCATATATATTATCTGCTAGCCACTAATTTGATGTGGAATAGCAATTGAAGATCTCTCTTAGCAACTCCAAATCAATCTGTCAAATATTAATCACTGGAAAATTACTGACACATATTTTTTTTTTCTTTCTTTCACCTTCCAGACCCAGGCCTGTCTCTGTTCCACCATTCAGCATATTTTCTCATTCATTCTTCAGTGCAAAGTGTTTACAGTGCCCAGCAATACTAATGTGATTCCACTGAACCATTTGACATGGCTCAGATAGCTTACCAAAGAATTCAGCCTATGGCTGCATGAACTCTTGAAGGAATCAGAAACTATACTATATAGATAAGCATTATATACAAGTACTTGTTGTCATGGTTACACAGATAGGCTTGCTTCTGACTTTTCTCTGCTTCTTCTGAATAGGAAATAGAGATCCAGGGAGACTTTCAAGCCTCACTCAACAGACATTCGTGCAATTTTAAATGTGTGCGTGTCTGAGAAAAAGAAAAAAAAGAAAGAGTGGGTGGGCTGTAATCCACCTACTTCATCTTTTAAAATATTTATAGATAGCACAGTGTAAGTCAACATAAATAAAAGAAGCCTGTACAGGTTGCAATGCATTTTTCAGGGCCAAAATAGTGTTTTGCTGTCAGGGAAATCAAAATAAAGTAGTTAAACAAAGTATTGTAAAGAGAAAATAAACCTGAGAACCTCTCAATGCATTATTTCAGTAGACATTTTAAGTAACCAAATCTTTTTGAGAAATCCATGAGAAAAAATTGTATATATGGCTCTAAGCAGAAAACAATAAAGCATAAACAAAATATACATGTTGTTTTCCTTGACAAACATGTGCCCTGCACAAGTCCATAACTCAACATAGCTATTGAGTGCTTTAAGCTTAAGGTGTGTTATAGCAGTTTAAAAAGAGGTAATGCAACTTCTGAGTGAGAAATTATACTCTGGTGATTGACATGTGAAGCAGGTATTTAATGCATGGTTATCTCCCTGCCAGACCACCAAGCCGTGATTAAACTGTTTGCTTGACTTCCCAGCTGCTGACATAAGTATTTAAATGATTTCACTGTTTGCACATTTGCAGGTTATTGACCTTTCGCCTCTAACCAGACCTGAGTGTCTGGACCAAGAACATTTAAAAAATCTGGTATCTAGTCAGCAGGCGACTATGACTCACTATTTATGGGGTGGATTCAGGCCTTTCTCTTACGATAGACTAGTCATAGTATCCCCTCTGTTGACCAGATGTTCTCCATCAGGGTCTCACCAGGGGCTCACTGGTTCACATATGTGCTACTTTTTTCTTCAGGACAAGTAGCTGAAGATAATAACTGAGAAACCTAGACCGGCTCCAGCAAAGAACCTAAGCATGCAGGGAACTGTAAGCAAATAAGGAGTCCTCTTTAATCACAAAGGTTTCTATTATGCAGAAATACACAATCAAAATTATCTGGTGACCTGTTGTATACCTTCATGTTTTATCAAGCATTATGGTAATATGTTTTCCTACTGTCTAGTGAAATTATACTATTTTAATGCTTTTCGATGAAAACAATATGCAAAATACTTTTTCTTATTAATATTAATATAATCTGAATTTGCTGATTTAATTTTGTTTCCAAGGAAACTGCCTGGGAATTTATCCCATGGTTTTAGTATTTTAGTTAATTAACTTTCTCATCCCTTATTTGGGGCAAATATTTATATATATTTTTCAGCAGAAAAGTTTTTCCCCAAATTTTATATAGTTTCAGCTGCCTGGTTATCCATCCATGGCATTATTTCTTCGTTTTTTTTTTTTTTTTTTTTTTTTTTTTACTTATTTTTTAATTTTCTTGGTCTGTGATATGTTAGCCAGTTCTTTCTGGCCTCATTCCTTTTAGCTGTGTGTAAGGCAGGTTTGCAAGTACGGAGGTAACTTCTGTTATTACAGAAAAGTCTGTTAAAAATACAAAACCAAGGGAAAACACCCAGAGTGTAAACCCCAAAAATCCAGCCAAAGAGATGTTTTGAGAGTGAGGAAATGAGAAATCACTTAGCTGTCCATGCCTGCACAGATCAAGTAATCACATAAAGTAATTTGAACACCGCAGGTTCACTGTGAGGATGCTCTGGGTTAAAACATTAGTAGGAATATGATGCTATCTGGTGAACTGAAGTGGGAGTTTTTTGCTTTTACTCACATCCTCCAGGCTTTGGGCAGCAGATTATTATGGGTATGACAGCTGAGAAAAAGTTGAACATTGGATAATAGAAGGTCACAGTGGTACAGGGAACTCCAGAGCCTGTGCTTTCAAACTCAACTTCTTTTTGTGAAATACGCCTTTTAGTTTGTTTTGAATGCTTATAGTGCCTTTTATGCACTGTCTGCAGGCTATTTTAAAATATATTATTGTGACCTTGGTGACCCTCTAGATGATTATTCTGCTTTGGGTTGCACACATTTTCCTTTGTCTTTCTGAACTCTTCCCTTGCCTATTCTTTTATATTTTTTATCTATTTCCTGAAATACTTTTCTCATTTTATCAATAAAGGGTTTCCATCTGATGCCTCCTGCTTCACCATGCACTCAAGCAACTCTTCAATTGTAATCTGTTGCCTATAGTCTGGGAGATGGGAGTTATTCTAAAATTTGTTAGATATTTTTAATTGATTTTTTTTTTGTTGTTTTACTGAAGAATATGCTTTCTTCATAATGAAAAACAAAATACAAGCTAATTCCTCAGTTAAACACATTCCAAAATTATCCTTATATACTTTGTGGGATTTTTCTTTTTTTCTTGACTGGAGCTAGAATAACCAAAAAGGCCTGCAGAATCAGGAATCAGAGTTGAGCTTTTTTTCCACTCAAAAGAAAAAAGAGTCAGGAGGAAAATGTGGGAAAGTTCTCTTTGTTGCTCTTCAAGAATGATGTCCTGCTGATAAAGCAGCGTGGTTGGTTGACCTTGGCCAGATTCCAGGTGCCCACCAAGTTGTTCTATTGCTCCCTGTCCCTGTAGGACAGGGGAGAGAAAATAAGATGGAAAAACAACTCATGGCTGAGATAAGGCAGTTTACTACCACAGAAGCAAAAGTTTGGGTGCAAACATAAAAACAAATAGGTTTATTCTCTACTTCCCATCAGCGGATAATGTTCAGCTACTTCCTGGGAAGCAGGGCTACAGCACACGTAGATGTTATTTTGGAAGGCAAACATTGTAATTAATGAATGCCTCCCACTTAGCTTTCATATCTGAGCTGATGCCATATGCTATGGGACACGCCTCTGGTCAGTTTGGGTCAGCTGGTCCCCTTCCAGGATCTTGCCCACCACCAGCCCCTTGATGGGGAAACGTTGAGAGACAGTGCTGATGCTGTGCCAGCCCTGCCCAGCAGTACCCAAACACTGGGGTGTTATCAGCACCTTTCCAGCTGCCAGTGCAAAGCACGGCACTGCGAGGGCTGTGGTGGGAAAATGAACTTCATTGATCATTCATATCTGGCAAATATTATAACCACAAAAAGTTAAAAGTTATAAACAAGGTTATGTTGTTTCTAGCCTCCTTTTGATAGAGAAAGCTCAGTTATTTGGTTTTGAAAGCACTGGAAAGGCAAAATCTAGGAAAAGCTCTTTTCTATGAGACTATAAGCAGTGTATATTGTATAATAGTAATAAAAAATGAGCATGCTGGTTTATTATCTGATTTTGTGTCTTTGTTGTTGCTTGTGAAAACATAGATTTTTAACTTGAGGCTTTTATTTCAGTGAACACCTGAAACTTAGATTCTGAGTCAATGTGTGGAACTGCCTTTCTTGCAAGTCTAACCTGCCTGCTTATCTCCATACCTCTAGGACATGTCAGCGCAGTGCTCCACTAAGAGACCACTCCAAAGCACTATGGCTTTTTTAGCACCATGCTTCTCACACACTAACACAGACCATTTCTGAGTAAGGTTAGGAAAAAGCAAATGATATTTAAGAAAGCTCTCAGTACCCCCTTAGAGTCAGCTCCCATACCCCTCTATTGAACTGCAGTTGGTGTAGGCATATCACTATGTTATGTCCACAACATTGAGTTCATTTGCGGATATCATTTTACCAGAAAGCTGTTGACAAATTAGAGGAAAGGACAGTTGCATTAATTGAGGTTGCACAAATTGAGAGAATGTAATTATTTATGGTAGTAAATGGTGTAATAATAATGAGAAATTGAATGAAATTAAGACAAAGAATATTTAAACAGAATATAAGAAATTGTTCTCTGACAGTGAGATGTATGAAGCTACAGTTTCTAAAGAGAGGTGGTGGTACTCTCATTGCCTGAAGCACTTGAAACTATACAGGAAGAGAAATGTTGAAAATCTTGGAAAGTGTCTCTGCCTGAACTGGCAGGAGAACTGAGTGACCTTTTCCTTCTTTTATTTTGTGAATATTAAAAACGGTACTTTTAAAAGACTTTAATATCCATGTAAAAAATTATACCTACCTTTTCCGGTATTTTCAGGTATTTTCTTTCTTTTTTTTTTTTAATCAGTATGGAAATGTCACTGAATACATTAACTGACACACTCTTTATCTCATTAAATTCCTTCTTCTCCTTGTTAATATTACATCTAGCTTATAGTGACTGTTAATTGATTTTTCTTTATCTTTCATAATTTTCCTTTCATATGCATCGCCAATAGCTCTTCCACCTCAAAATATTTTCAGTTTTGATGGTTATTTAATTTTCCATCTAATGATGATTACTCTGAGAACTTCATTACTGTGCATCTTGCATAACACTGTTGAGGTAACCGGTCTGGTCAGTAAGTTATATCACAAGGATTTAGTTGTTTACTTCTATACCTGCACCTGACTCTCTAAAATTTTTCAAAGTTTCTGTTTATTCCCTTGTTTTGGGTTGTTTCCCTCAGACCAAAATGTAGCCTATATAAACCTTTGTATACTGAAATATATATAATAAGAGAATCAATTTTTCTCAACTATATCTTTCGTGCTGCTCAAAATTAAAATTGCCTTTAGAAACAGCATTTCCAATGCAGACTTGAAAACAATACCTGCAGATGTGTTACTGCTTATCAGAGCCCTAATGAAACATCCAGCACAACAAATTTATTGGCATTAAACACTTTACTAGAAAGAGATCCATGTTATAAGTACTCAGTTCAATCCTTTGGATCTGCAGGTACAGTTTTCCGGTTCTACATCACTCCATCTCACCTCTGGGCTTTTAAATGAGCAGTGAGAATCCCTCCTGGTTCCTCTGATGACTCTGCCAAAGCACAGGCACTTTCTGCTCCTCCTCAACCTATGCAGGCCAGATTTGTGTTTCTAGGAGGTGTCTGAAGTAGCTGTCCTGTTCTTGTAAATTCAACCTCAGTATTTCCACAATTTTTCATGGTTTCCGTCCTTTAACAAGTTCTGCGACTCTTTAGCTAAAAAAATGGATTTACTTTTTTCACTTCCACTGTTACAAACTGCATCTTTTCCAAAATGAAATTTTCCTACACACTTGTATTTAATTGACATACTCCATGAGATGGACCAAACCCATCTTTGCAAAACATCAGTTTCACCTTAGCCACCTGCCTGTTGCTGACTTACTTAGTATTGTCAGCATCCTCAGGACTGTGCTGTCTTTAAAAGGTGTGCGAGATGTTAAAAAGAAAAGCTGTCCCATTTGCAGCCTGACAGTCTTGTATGGCCAAGCACTGCTTTTTGAATATTTTACCTGAGCAAGCAGCACTGGACACTTTGTCCTTTCTAAGCACCTTTCTTTGTCTCTTGCCAGGGATAAAGTTCAGTGCAGTCCTTTCTGTCTCAGACACCCTCCCAAATTCTGGCTTTTGCCACACAATATGCAGATTCTTTTGGAAATAAATTCTGAGGTGATTGTCTTTTTAATACAAATGTCCATTTTTGAATTAGTTTCATTTCTTTTGTGTTGGCCATGGTGAGTCTTTCTTCATATTGTGCAGTCTTTGTGATAGCTCATGTTGGACTTCTAAGGACTTGTCCTGAGTCTTTCATGGCACCACTCCTACAGGCTTTTTCTCTTTTTTAAAAAAAATCTGATTTCCCAATGAAGCATCCGTAACTCCTTCATTCTTCCTTTGTGCCACTTCATCATTATCATTAACGTTCTTCTGTGGTCATCTATTTCCAAAATACCACTGAAAAAGAAATCAAATCACCTTTATACTTCGCTTTCACAGGAAGTGCAGCACTTTCCAGACCATTAACACAGAAGTCCATCGTTAATTTCCTCTGCCTGATTTAACTGAAAACTACTAAAACATTAAGTTGCTTCAGAAGCAGCTTTTTTCAGAAATATATTGCTTGTTTTTGGCACTCTGTTCATTGCAATTGCAGAATAAAGCAGAATTAAACCCTCTTTTCCAGTTGTATTCAACATTCCCCTGCTGCTCAGAATAAAACGAGAGTGATCAACCCTTTCTTCTCTATCCTCTCCTTAACTCCTCTGTCTGGTAGTTTTCCCTAATCTACATTCCTTCCCCTTGGGCCCTGTATTATTTAACACAGTTTGGATTGACGTGCTATGGATGAGAGGAGACAGCTTTTCTGACATTACTGCCACACTGATAATGATGTAATGAATGATTTTCACCTCCTCAGATGAGCAGCTCATAACAATACTTATGTTGCTACTTCAGACTGGTATCCAGTGTGACAGAAGACCACAGAATCTGCTTGCCGGAATAAATATGGTCATGAATTTGTCCGGCGGTGCTAAAGTCAATGAGAGAAGGAAGGTTCCAAAGTTAAGATATTTATAAGGCAGACCCAGGAGTCCTAGGAAACGAACAAGGTGGCATTGTTTAAGAAATGTAACTGAACCCTCTGGATGGGAAGACTAAGTGAAGCCCATCCATCCTATCACTTAATGTCTGCCACACTTAGAATGAATCACAGAATCATGGAGTGACTTGGAATGGATGAAAGGACAGAAGGGACCTTTAAAGGTCATCAAGTCCATTCCCCCAAGGACCAGCCTGACCTTGAACCTTTCCAGGAACGGGGCATCTACAACCTCTCTGTGCTGCTTTCACCAACACTTACAGAGTTGTAATTTTCCAATTGAATCTGATTCTTTCTATTTCTTGTCATCATTTTGGAAATAAAATTTACACTAATTCTTAAGCAGAAATAATTTGAGTCATAACATAATATTTCAGGTGTGAATTCTGCAAAATACTGAGTATTGCCCAGTAACAATTATATATAGTCTCATTGATCTTGTAAGAAAATCCTTTCAGACTTTCTGGGGAATGGGAGTTTTGTATCTTGTGAAATTCTATAAAACATCAGTTGACTGAATTGCATTGACAAATATATCTTTTTGATAAAGGGAAATACTTCTTAAGTTCACCTCATTTTTAACTTATCTTCCTGGAACAAAGGTTTAACACAACCCCTGTTTAGCCAACCATATACAAATGTGTCTTGGCTGGGGACTTTATAAGTGCCTCACACAACAACCTTTCTTATATAAGGTAAACATACATGATACCTTTGTTGGTAGTACTCATTATACCTTTTGTCAGACACACAAGATTAACCAAAGAAAGGAGGTCTGGCTGTTTTTCACATCTTACATTAGCTGCAATTTTTTCCTAATAAATTAAGTGGAGGTAGATTCTAAAATCATTCTAGACAGCTACAGTAGGCATTGCCAAGCTCCAATCCAGAAAAAACATTGTGGTAGCTAAAGGCATGTCACTGTTCCAACTGACCAGTTTAACCTGAAACCCATGCTGTAGCACAAAGCAAAGTAAAATATCTGCATTGATTCTGGAGTAAAAAAGAATTTGACTCCATCAGTTTGGGTTCACATGATACATCCACTACCCTAGCCAAATACTTTTTCAAGATTCTTTGAAACATAATGAAATCTAGTTTGACAGAAAGAGTTTTATCCTTCTGAGAAGCTAAACATGAATTTTTTTTTTTTTTTTTTTTGCTTTGACTGCAATAAAAAAGAGACTTGCTATGTATGCTACAAGGCATTTACCTTGTGTGTAATCCAAAACCCACAAGGAGTCAGTACAGGCAAAACTTTTCTCTTCTTCCGAAATTAATGATTTTGTTTTCAGGCTTTTGGATTCTGGAGGAAGCCTTCTTTCAGAGACGTAATGCTGTAGGGCCCAGGAAATAATCTGAGAATTCTCAGGGTATAGCAGGGATAAGGGGAGAGTTATTTTTCAGTGAAAAGTTGAAAAAAGCACAGAGGAAAGGTTGAGAAAAGCAACAAGATCTGAAGCAGGCACCACTTGTCCAACTCTGTAGTGCAGTAAATAGTACGCTGTGCCTTTTGGCCTTCCTGCTCTTTGTTATGACATTATACTTCCTAGAATAGCATTAGGTCATTTTTTTTTTTTTAAGGTGTAGTAGCATTTTCATCAGGCAGCTACATGATTCTTTGGTGAGCTAAGATATAGCACTACTTTCAACCTGAAGAGGTAGATCTACTTTCCTCTGTTGAGGGGAAAGCTGGTACAAAATGCATTTGACATGATGCCTGAGAAGTATGAGTTGCAATAGTCACTTATAAAAGGTAGAGTAAGAAATCTGTATTACAAGTGGTGAAAAAATGAATGAGTAGTGAAAAGAAGTACAGAACGAATACTGTTTCCCATAAATTTCCTGAATGTATATATTGACTATTCAGTATTGCTTTTTTATGTTAAGTGGCAATTTGTTGTTGCTATTGTGTGATATCTGTTGTGTTTCATCCTGAGCTGATTATTGCAAAAGTTTCAGCAGAGTGAAAAAAGCCCACCATCTCTCTCTTTGGCACAGCACCACCAGCAGTCAGTCTGGTGTACAAGAAACAGGCTCAAATATATTGTTACCTAAGCTACCTATGGAAAAAATAACAAAAAAGGGACATTTGTACACAACTACATTATAAATCTTTTGACTTACAAGCATCTGCTATTCTTGTTTGTGAGTGCTTTACCATGCCTCTGGACCTTGACATCTAGGTGCTTATTGAATAACTTGAATTTTCATCTCTTATAACCTTTATTGAGGAGAACTACTCAGGGTAACCCTTCTAATTCTTAAAATGAAACCCTTCCAACAGAGGAAATGCCTGGTGTTTTGGAAGCCAGAAATCATCAACCTAGAAAAGAGTCCTTTAAAATTTTCAGCATAGGAGAATGTTCTACTTAAAGTGTGCTGCTGATAAAAGAACTCTCTATCTCTAGAGATACAAAGCAGAAAAAAATGATGCTGTACATCAGAGAGATAAAAGATCACTGTGCTGAAAGTAATCATCAAACTACGACTTTTTAAAGCTTGAAACTGCATATTTCTAAAGTTTTCACTGTTTCTTCATTCTTTCCATATATTTTCACAAAAAAATACTATTTCTTTAGAAAGTATCAAAAATATATGACAAATATAAAAATATAAGTTTTTAAGAGACTCAAACTCCATCCGAAATGTTTGTTCCTTTAAAGTAAAATTCTCTAAACAATCAGTTCATTAAACCAACAATATTTTCCACTTTCCAGAGATAAAAAGAGATTGGTTTTAATATGCTGACTGTACAAAAAGACAAGCTTAAAGACTGCAAAAGTCTCCCAGGCATACAATTAATCTGAATGAAAATTCTAGTTGGTATCTTGATATAAATAAAAGATACCATTAATTTGTTGTTCAAATTACTGAAAACGTCCCTGCCAGGAGAAGTCTGAATAAATCCAGGTTTGACTGACAGGGCATTAATGGCAAACACTCAGACATTTAAATCAAAGGCTTGTTATTCTTTGTAATACTCTTCTTGAACCCAGCTTACTTGCAAATTCAAGTCCTGACCAAGATTTTCATTTTATTGGCCAAATTTATATTGACACAAGGTATTTATCATAATCATATCTTTTTGGCTTACATGATTTATATAATAGACTCTCTCAAGGAAGAACAGCAGACAAAGACACTAGTTCTAAAAGATAACACTGTTAATTGTGTCAGTATTTATTAAAATACTAACACTCATTCTGTAAAGAGCATTAGTGGTCAGTGTGGCTTTGCTTTCTCTGCAATAACTGGTAGCAAACATTTCAAGGTATTGGATAACTCTCATGGGTTACTACTCTTCTAGCAGGATATGCTCAAAAAGACAGCTGTGAAACACCCTCCTTCTCTCCCCATGGCATGCATTGATTGCAAGGAAACACCTTACACCTGTTTGCTGCTGAGAGGAACTTCTCAGGGCCACACAGGCCCCTGAAATGTTTCACATGGTAGAAGACTACACTAGCAAGCACCTAGATAAAACCTATCAGTACTGGCTCTGCTAAGTCCATGTGGATAGAGGCTAGGTAGTCACACATTCTATGCACAAGTGTCTTGGCCTATAACGAATTAATCAGCGGCAAATCTTGAGATGTTGGAATCTGAAACCCCTTAAAATAGAGCCTTGAGTAATTCCCCCAAGTTTTACAACAAATCCTGTTTTATTTTCAGTGGGGACGAATAATACAAACAGTGAAATCAGACTGTAAGGTACTCAATCTGAATTTACTGTAGAGTACAAAAGTAATATAAACCACTGTTACCTTGAGTAGCACAGTGACTGCCTTCTGCAAATTATGTTGCAGAAATAGAAGTTTCTGCACTGAGGACTGAAGTATGAAAGCAGCAATAGAATTTATAAGGTATATGATTTATTTTTCAAGAGTTTATTATGGCATTATATAATACTTGTTATTTTTTGGCACAGACTTCATTGTGCTGCTGTACTGCTTTTCTGAGATTGAGTTGCATCCCTTTGTCTGTTTAGCTCAGCATCTTAGTAATATGAGTAATAAGTGCAAAAAATTTTCTGAAGAAACTGCATCTCTGTTTCCTATCTGTACTTGGTAGAACTCTTTCTTTTATTCCTTGTTTCCCACAAACTCATTCCAAGCACATCAGTGAAGTGTAGCAGCAGCACTTGAGTTTACAAGAAACCATTTACCTGGTAGGAGGGAACAAAATTCACATCCAAGATTTACTGCTCATCCCAGAATATTGAACTGGTTCCTAATACAAAGTCAAACTAGGCACGTCCTTAGCATTGATGGTGTATTAACAAGAATCACTTCATCCCTGCAACCAAGCCTGGAAAAACCATCTAAAAATAGCATGCCAGCATTGGATTTTCAGTACAATTAACTACTTTGAAAAATGCTGAGACTGCTAAGGAGATAAAGAGGACTCTCAATGTTAGATACAGCTATTTAAATAGCATGTTGGGAAATGTTAAATTTCAGCTTCCTTCTTGTTTACAAATAATAAGTAAATAGATGCAAATTTTAGAGTTTCTCTTGCTGAGTATTTTAAGAGAACATTTTTAACCTTACAGATACTTTTGATCAAGAGCTGAGATACTACAAAGAAAGATGTATTATGGCATCATGGAGAAAATAAGTAGCTGCCTGCCTGACTTTTTTATAGCCATTAGGGTCTAGAGTTCATTATGTTTTGTGCAATTAGTCACACAATATTGGTTCTGCGCCTAAACATTATGCAAATACATGTGAGGACTGCAGGAAAGAATCCTTGATACCTATATATCCTAATGGCTAGGAGCAGTTCAGGGTTTCAGAGAGAGAGCAGAAGTGAACTGCACTGTAAACTTTTTAACCTTTTCTTATTTTCTTTATTTTGGTTTGTTTGCTTGTTTATTTTTCTCCCTGAGGAAAATATAGTATATGTTGATATATGATAACTTGGGATGTAAAAACCTAACTCCCTCTCCATTCTAGGAAGAAAAATACATAAACTATCTTGTCTGAGCCGGCTGTTTACAAAATATACACTCCTTTTGCTCGTCACAATCACATAGAGTAATTGCATTTATATGAACACAGTACTAACTGCCAAAGATTTCCTCACTGGTCTTTGTCCCTCTTATCAGATTAATTGCCTGAATGCCAAGGTTCCTGCTGGAGTGTTTAGAGTGCTGCTGTGTTTATATGCTGAACGTTGTTTCTTCTGTTTCCCTAACATACAAACTGGAGCTGTTGCTGTCTTCTAATATCATTCTGATTAGGTTTCTTTTACCATTCATTCCCTTGATAGGCATGGCAGAGTGAATACTCTGCTATACTACAATATACCATTCAGAATTAGTTTTGCTCATGTGCCATTTGTCTTATTGTATTTTTCTGTATAAACAGTAAGAGAAGTATTTTTCCAAACACAGTGCAACTTTCAGACGTTCCTACAATTTATTGCAGGTAACCAATAGGTGATAAGCTTGGGGAAAGCCTAAGTTCTTGATGAAGGATTTTGGCATCTGGTTAAAAAAAACTCAAACTGAAATTGTCTCTGAAGGAGATAGAATTTTAGAAAACGGGAGTCTGTATACTCAAAAGGCGCTTTAACTAGAACTGCAAATCAATGACGGTAGACAGGTGTGCCTAGGTGTGCTCTGTAGCTCCTCCTACTAGAATAGAACTCCAGCTTCACATGGCTTCACTTATCTTTACATTCAATGAGCATGGTAAGACTCTTTTCTCAGCCTGTAATAGTAATGATTATTTCAAGTGTAGCTGAAACAGGAAATGCTGGACATGTTTTTCCTTCTTAAAAGGAACCATGATAGATCAGCACCAAGTTGTTCACAACAGAAATTCAGTCATGAATTCTTTGGCTTTGAAACTATATTTTAGATCAGAGCATTCCCAAAAATTTAACAGTCTGGGTGAACTGTCAGCATGTTCTCTGTGCTTCTCACATTGCAGGGATTATGTGGAATTGAAGTCTACAGGTAGTTTCTGATAGGAGAAAACCTGATTATGAAATCCCGTGTGTCTGATACAACCCATGTTACTGCCCAGCCAGGGTGGTTGCTGCCCAACAGGATGTACCATGTCTTGTTATCTAGAACACAGGGGGCATTCAGCAGCAAGGAATAGTTAACTTGCACACAGTTCCCCTTCCTCAGTGCTCCATCCAAAATACATACTTGCTGTAAGTCTTCCTGTTAATGCTGCTATTATGTATTAGATAAATTGATACATATGCCATTCTAAACTCAGGCATTTTAATATAGCTTAGCATGATTTAAAAAGTACTGGATATCTACCTTCTCTTAAGGTATCTACCTTGAATTAATGACAATTTATGTCTGAAAACATTGGAAAACTGGGCTTCTAAAACTTCACAAGGGGGCAGACTTCTGAAAGTCATTACCATGTCCTACCAAGTCAGTTCTTAGAAATATTATCAATCATTTCTGTGAATGGTATTGTGGACATTTATGACAAATATTCCCTCCTGCAGATTGGGACTGAGTCACACACTCACCAAACGTACTATGCTCCTGACATCTGTCTGTATGATATGGTCTCCACTATTCATACTAATTATATGAGTTTTCTTTGAACATTTTCCATTTGTCAGCATTCTCTTAGAAGTACAAACTTCCAAAGAAATGGCCACAGCGTTCCAGTGGTCACAACCCACTGAAGCAAGAGGAACACTACTGAGGATTATTCCTACTCAAGATGCTCCTTTTTGATTTAAAATTTGTGTACAGCTGGCAATTCAGTAGCACCCTTGAGTCTTTGGCATAATCAGCAGTCTGAGCATGGAAACCCCTTCTATTTCCATTCTTTTCATTCTCTTCATTCCTGAACAACTGTATTGTTGATGATATCAAAATGTAAATTATTTTCTTGACTTTTGAGTAATAAGTATTTCATAATCATCATATGATACACATCCATTATATGTACTGAGAATCTTTCCCAAATGGATAACAAGTATTTAATGAATATTTGTTTTCTTCTCCATTATCATTGAAATTAATGACATTTTTATCTAGCTGCTGGGCAATTTCATTGCTAGGATTCTTTTTGATCCATATTTGCCTTGAAAAGAAGCCTTTATTTTCAGTCTGATAATGAAAGATTTTTCCACATGTAGAATTTTCCTTTCCATATTCCTTGTGAACTTTCAATGATTTCTAACATCATGTGTGTATTTTTTATTAGCTTAGCTATTGACTAAAAGCTTACCTTTTTTTTACCCTCTAGCTAATAGCTACTTTTTAAAATCAGACATTACCTTTCTTTATCATTTCAGTGTTACTTTTTTTTCCTAATAGTTAAAATTTTTTTTCTTAATATTTGTCTCAGACAAATTTTCAGTGTTGTCTTTTTACTAATTTCACATTTTTCTGCTCATAATTTTCTCCTCCCCTGACGAACATAAGTATTTGAGGGGGGGTTGTGTAGTTTGCATGTAGTAGTTTGTAGTAATGTACTCATTTAATCCTGCTTATAGAACAGACATAATCAAATCATCATCATGTGTCCCTATAGAAGTGATAATCCAGTAGTATTTAGTTTGGTAAGCGAAATATATTTCTTAATGTCATAAGGTTCCTGATGTATGTTAAATCTCATTTCTGCATTTCAGTGTTTTCCTCTCCTTCTACTCATACTCATACTCTATAAGCACTGATACATACAGGGAGAAGCCAATCTTTTGGGCTTACAAAAGTCAGTGAGTCAGTACATGTTAGTTACTGATCTAACTAGAAGAAGCACAAGATAGAGAAATAGTCTATGAAGATTCAAAGTCAATGGCATCAACCTATCAATGATTTAAAAACTCCAAAAAATTACCATTTTGGACAGGAAATGTCTGTAATGTCTTCCCTATACTATTTTTGTAATGGCATATAACCACTGATTTTAATACTTCAGTCATTAATCCTCCAGGTTTCCAGGTTTCTGTAATTCTGATTGAGACAAATGTATACTGACAAATGAGCAATTCCAAGTGTTATTTACTATTTATTCTCAGCAGTGGCATATAAATAGTTAATAAGTATCATTCCCTTGTCTTCCCTTAGTGCCTTAGCTAATTTTGTAATCAATATCTTGCTTTGGAGCTAATTGTTTGATTTGTATTCCTCTTTGCGCCCATCCAGCCTGTTAGTTAGTGCTCTGCAGACTACTGTCCCACCACAATGCTTCCTTTTTTTATCACACAAAGGCAACTCAAACAACTGTCCTCTCCACTCAACAAAGATTCCACAAGTTTCCAAATTCCTACACCACTTATTAATCAGTGACTCCTTTCCACATTTTTACCATGTTTCCTTCTTTTTTGGACAATCCTGCTAAATGGAAAAATTGCACATCAACCTCAGAATAATAGCATGTGTATAAAATACAATAAAAATGTTCTTCATATATGCTACCCTCTGTAGAAGCGTGACTCAAGTGCTCTGGTTAAAGAAAATTAATTGCAGGTGCAGAGGAAAGAATAGATATTCAGTGTTTATGTTCGTTAAGCTGGGGACAAATATAACTTTTAATAACTTTAACTGCTGTTAAAGTTGTTTCATGGTCTAACATTTATTCTTGTTCTGTTCAGAAATATAGTGAAATTTGGGGCCATGTTCTGTGTGTCTGTCTGTCAGGGCTTTATATTTAGAAAAGTCACATTTCAGAATTAGAAATATCAAAAAAGAAAGAGCAAGGTTAAAGAAAAAACTCAAAGCACTTAGAAGAATGCTTTTTCTTTACTCTACAACTGAGGTCCCAGTCCAGCTTTCACTACCTTGTCATTGTATCATTTTCATGTATCATTTGTAAAGTTTTATATTCCAAGATTGTTGTATTTTCTCTCATAAAGGACCACTAACACGGCATTCAGAATAAAGCAATTCTGTTTAAAAATAAATGTGAATTTGTTTACAAAGATTTACTTTAGACTTAGTCAAAACCAGATAAAGAATTGGAGCTGCTAGTTCATTTCTTATGATCTGTTACAATTAGTCATTTCTTCTAAGCCCTGGAGTGAATGGAGAGATTTATAAAATCATTTGCATCTCATCGGGTACCCATGTATTTATCTTTATTTCAGTGTAGTCTTCATGAAAACAGGAATACTGTCATTTCACAGGTGGCTTGGTGTTTTACCTCATCCAGGAGGTATACCAGACTAGCTCCATGGTTCTCTAATTTACAGCCTAACACATGACACCATCCAACAGTTCCCCAGTCCAACAGCAGAGCCAGGCACTGCTCTACGCTCTTTGATGGTGGAGTGCTAATCCTGCAGAGCCTCACATTTGACTGTTATGCTGAATGGCTGCTGTGGCCTCCTGTCAAATTACAGTAGGTTATAGACCCAAAAATTGCCTTCCCATCAAGGGTTAAACTATATAATGTAATTGAGGCTTATTCTAAAAAATCTGCTTGCCCTGAGGTCAGGCAGAGCACTGAGCTGCAATCATTAATAAGCCATTTTGTGTTTGCCTCTGTGATCAAAGAATTCTTGTTTCCTTTGCATTTCAGCTTCAAATTTAGTTTCCAGAGAGAAGAGAGAATAAATCCTGACAATAACAATGGTGAATCTTAAATGGCACTCATTAAAGTCAATGTTTGATTTTTCAACTGTGCTACCTGAAATTCAATTTTTAGACCAAAAATGCATTTAAAAGCTTTGGGGCCTTTTGTAACAAACACCCTTTCACAAGTTATACTGATCTGCTATGTTCGATGGAAGACTATTTTATGTTATTTGTTCCATTAGTTCCTTTAATTTCCTTTATAATAGCTGAACCTTTACAGCAGTTAAAAAAATCTAATAGCAGCTTTGATCTTCAGATATCAGCTAGAGGGTACTCCACACTTAGATTTTAAATAATGTACTGTAGAAAGCTACCATCCAATGAAAAATCCTCAATTACTTTAAAAGCTACCCTTCACCATGCTTTTACATTTACAGGCCTTTCTCCTTTTTTTTGAAATTTCAACCTCCATAGTACTGAGGTGCTTTAAGCAATTATTTATGATAGCATTACCTCATACTAATTTTCTACTCAGTGCATAAACCAGAGTTGCATCTGCTTTTTTAGAACAGAGAACATGATCTAGCTGATACATGTTCTTCCTCTTCTCTGGCATAATCGATGGAAAACTCTCCCCAGAGACAGCAGTGCCTTTCTCTCCGTGCACAGAATGCAGTGTTGATTTAACTATTGTTTAGCAAATATTTTAGAACCACCACCACCAACAACAACAACAAAAAGCCCCAAAGCAGAACCCTGCATGATAAAATGTGACAATACATTTATTTTTGCACCTTTAGGACCAAAATATATGACAGATAAAGCTCTGAGCTTCATATGCTGTATGAGTGAATCACCTTGCTGTCTATAGCTAATACCGGCACTATTCGATGTGCGTGTGTTTGATTATGTACATGCATGCACGGCTTCATCTACTTTTACTCTGGGCATGGCTGAACATGGACTGCTCCATACAATACACTGCATATAAGCAAAGATACTTTTGGTCTCTAGAGGGGAACTGTTTGGGAAACACTCCTAGATTTTCTTCAAGGAAATTTCAGTTTCGCAGGAAAAAAATAGTGATTTGTTAGCAAACAAATCAGAAGGAACTCTCTCAGGCTGCAAAGCCTGCCAGCCTCACCCGTTCACACATTTTTAAAGGTTGGAGGTGCTAAAATGGGCACCTACACATGATACAAGGGCAGCCACATGTTGTGCATAAAGTGTGTGGGGAATTGGATGAGATTCAGAATGTGAACCTCAATAATCTGCTCAGCAACAGTGAAATGCAAAGGAGAGGTCTCAATGATGACTAAATGAATGCTATTCCTTTGTGTTACAAAACTCCTTCTGTCATTCAGTATCTATACCTACTTACAAACAGAGAAATAGCTTGGATTAAATAGCTTTGGATTAAATATGGAGTTTTATTATTGTTCTGCTATACGAGATACAGATTTAAATTCCTGTCCTGTGGGATGAAAAATGAGGCTTGAGTATTAAAACCACCAAACTCCTTGGCAGTTTCTTACTCTCTTGCTGAAACCTTTCTGCCTTGTATTAATAATTGCATAGGCTTGAAACTATCTTGCCACAGCCTTGCCATTAACAATGTCAACTACTCCAGTTCTTAATTCTTCCATCCCTCAAAATATTTAATTTCTGGCATACAGTGCTGCACTCAGTCTCCCCCATCTGAGGTGACTGCAGAACCCCCTTGACTGTTGGATACTTGCATGCATAACTTGTGCTGTCCTCAAAGTACTACCTCCCTTTACATTTCAACTCTGCTACCAATGTGCTAGGGTGCTTCTTATCTTGATTTCTGAGATAAGAGTACTTCTGAACCTGCCAGTCTTGCTGATCTCTGTTAGGCAATTAAGTTAGAGGCATGTCAGAGCTGAGAGATGTATTAAAAGGCATTTGCTGACATTACTTATCACATTGTGAAGCCTGCTTCCAAGAAATGGGAGACAGATGATCTCAGCCAGATCTGAAGTTGCCCTTCTCCACTCAATTGCTTAGGTGGGATTCAGGTTCAGCTGAAAGGTGAGCCAGGTGAATGGTGACAGGACTGTCACTATTTGGTTTTAATTCTGAATTACATTGTTTTTAGCTTTCATGAAAATAGTATTTTTTGAATACTCAATATTAAAAAGCATAACAGCAGTTAGGTAGTTAGAAGAAAAATATTAACCCTAATTTTTCCACCAGCTATGAGGGAAAAGCTCTTTAAATCTGAATTGTAAATCTTCAAAATATTTTAAGAAATTATTTCTAAGAACTAGATAAATGTAACAAAAGCAAGAGAAAGAGGTAACTTTCCTCTTATAATTGTAATTTACTGAACATAGGTTTATCCTTTAAGGTTTTCTGGAAGACAGAACTGGTGCAGACACAGTTCTCCATCTGTTTTCTGCCTTAAACTGAAACATCTGTAAAGAAATATCTTCATATTTTTAAATGTGAAATGGGCTGTAAAGCTTATATATCCTGAACCGGGGAGGAGCAGAAATCAGATAACTTTATTCATGGAAATATTACAAAACTCTTAAGGATCTCCAAAACTCAAACTCAAAGTAAATCTAATTAAATATATAACAAATGTAAAATGCACCCACAAGTCCTTCCCTTAGGTCATTAAAGTACTTTCTGCAAATTGCTCCTCAGATCCTTGGACTGAGGGAAACAGAGATTTGTACAGCGAGATTTACAATGTGGTCATATGAGATTTGCAATTGCTTCATCAAGCTTTGTGTAACTGACAGTGCCCAACAGACTTGTGACTTTTTTCACCCTTCCCTTCAATTTCAACTAAACAGTAAACAAAATTACTGAAAGTAGATCAACATAATAAGTTTCAATTTCTTCTCAAGAGAATCATGTTGCTTTATGTTTGGTACTCCCATTCAGAGACCTAGATTTTCCTCTTCTCTTCTTCCTCTGAAACATGGTGAGTAATGGATGCCCAACACTGAAAAAAGTATGGGAAAAAAACGTTTGCTCTTGGCACTATAATTGTTCACATTACAGGGTATTTTGGGGCCACCTTTGAGATCAAGGTCCCTTTTGCTATTTCGATTACGTAGTAGAAAATAATCCTCACTTCAGCGCAGTTATAATCTTACTGGAAATGAATGACAAATGGAAGGTAGAGGGCAGATACATGACTTGTGGGTGCTAGCTCTTGTAAGTTAAGGTCATTTAGGTATGTCCTGTCTGAAAGGGGTGAGTTAGTATTGGTACTATATGAAGGTTAGCAGTCAAGAGAAAAAACCTAAAAGAAATCAAGTGCAGGCTAGTGGTGGACAGGGACAGATTGGCTTCCTTTTACAGTTAACCTGGTGTACCCCGTTATATAAACTAGATTTTTCTCACTGTTTTGTTCACACATGCACTACCACCCCTTGGAGCCCTCTGACAGGAAGTGAGTCGAGGAGGCGGGGACTGAAGTTGTCTCAGAACAGCACTGCCCCACCTCCACAGGATATCTTCCAATCACCTCTTTCCTGTCATAATAGTCAGAATATTTGAGACAAAAAATGCTTAGTTCTGGTCCTCCACGCTTGGTCTATACTTTTACAAGGTAGACCTCCTTAGGAAATAAGAAATGCATCATTTGAAAGGTCACATTTCTTCTATTTACCTTTTATTATTGGTGTCTCCTTCAAGTATTGATATTACCAATTTAGGTGTCTTGGTAGCAGGTGTAGCAGCATGACATTAATTAATGTTAATTTGTGGGTTTTGTATCACAACCCTTGATTGACACGGTATTTTAGCAGTGCTCACCAGTGCTGCTATGAAGAATTCCAATGGGCTGAGACCTAAAGTTTTATTTTTATTTGGAGTATGACTCTTCAAATTTCAGTAATAGAATTTGATAGTTAACCTCCTCAGCCATGAATTAACTGAAAATTGTTGAAACATCAAAGCTTCAAAGCCAGCCACCTATTTTTCGAAATAGCTCCCTGTCTTCCTTTTCTCCAGCACCTATTGCTAAATTGCCTTCCTTTTATTACCTTTTCAGCTGTTGTGAGGCTTTTAATGGCTTCATTCTTCAAGGTCTTTGCCTAATTTGCTGCAGTTCTGACTCAATTATCACTCATAGCCAAGAGGTCTGCTTCTCAGAGTACACAAATTTTGGCTAGGGGATCTGAAGTCTGGGTCTCTGCCCAGGCACCAAATCCCCCTTGCTCTGGAGTCAGATAAGGATCAGAGGAATACCTCTAGATAAGGTCATTGTATTGGTAGGGCATTTGTAAAGGGTGGATTCCCAGGACCAAATGTTACCTTTGCTACTGGGAGGACATTTAAGTAAATGTTAATCCTCGGTGTCTACAGAGATCCTTTTGTGTTTTGGAATGAAGGTCAAGAAACTAATCACGCATAAAAGAAAACCACATGCATTTTGATTACTTAGAAAATATTGTCAGATGGCAAATTCTCTCCAATGATTATATATAATATACATGAAAGGAATTGGTGACTAATAAAGGTATGAGATCTGAGTGGAGGGGAGAGACATATCAAGGAAATACATGGAAAAATCAGAAGCAGGAATTTCAGGGTATTTGTGTCAGTCTGTTTTCTGGGAGTTTTGTGAGTTTCAATTACAGACTTATCCTTTTCTCAAGATTGATTTGAATGACAGTTCTGATGTAAAATATATTTTCACCAGTTCCTATTGAAAGCCTAATTTCCAACTCATTTGCACTGAAACCTTTTTGGAGTCCTTTATATTACTCTTGTTGTTTGCAATCAAGTCCACTATTCTAGTTCTGTTAAAAGAAAAATAAATTGTGGCAGCCAGAGTATAGGCAAACATAAGAAAAAACCTGCAAACAAACTAAACATTAAAAAAAAAAGTGCTGTGAATTCCAAATGGGGGAAATAAAAATGATTTGTATTAAAGGTTAAATATACCCTAAACTATAATGTTGCAAGTTTTATAGTAATGATGTCTCTATATCCTTGTGCAATACATCATCAATCCACAGCCAAATACTACTGACACTGTACATATTTTATTTTTACAGAAAAATATTTGGATACCACTTACCTCTGAGGCAGTTCTGGAAATTTTAAATATACTTCTTTCTTGGGAAAAAAGGAAAGAACATCAAAATGAATGATGAAACCTACAAAATGAATTTTCAGCTATTTTATGTAAACTGGGAGAAAGTATAAAAATTCTTGTTCTATTTCACTCTATCCAGAGTTTGATGTTAGCAATCTGGAAATGTTACATTTGCAGTATTACCTAACTGTAAGAATTATCTAGTTGTTACCTAGGACTGTAAATAATCACTAACAGTCTTTCTTCCTGGTGTGAGGAGGAGCTATGATAATACAAGCTTAAAGTAACCCCGTGCAAATCCCTGGAACTAATTCCATCTGGACTGGTGAAACACAGCAGTTTAAAAATAGCATTACTGAAGAAAGACTTCATATTTAGTTGCAAATTTGCAGTACTTCCTTCCTATCCTGAGCTAAACATGTTTTATTCTTCCTCCTGGTGAACCAGAACAACACTGCCTAGAAAGCTGATAAAAGATTATCACAAGCTTGCATACTACCCCTCTTTATGAATCTCATGGCTTTAGTAAGGAAGAAAATCATGATCAAGAGAACTCCGTACTAGATGTGGGAGAAGACTATGTATGGAACTCAGTGGTACAAAATTACTGTAAGTATTTTTAAAGCTGAGTGTAACCAGATCAGCAGTGCTTACTGCAATCAGCTACAAACTGAATCCAGCAGGACAGCAATGCTCTCTGCTCTATAGTATACAACTATAACATCTCTTCAATCTTCTTGTGACCTACTTTTCTCAATTCTAGTATGTGCACTATGCTTTTAGATACTAACAGAGTATTGGGGAAGTGCTGTACTTGTGGGTATAGTCTGGTTGAAAGGGTAGACAGTGATCTTCTATGGCTAATTTGTAATATTTCCGTCATTGTATTAGTGTGCGTATATGATGACTGTCAGTTCATTAGACCTTAAATCTGCTTATAAATATTTGATATTAAGTTCTTTGTTAAAGAAACTTTCAGCCTTGTCTGGTCTAGTGATGTGCTTATTGTTTAAATTGGACCTTAATATTTTACTTGCTCTAAAGTTTTATATGGCAATAGAATTTTACAAGGGCTTAATAAGAATAGGCTAAGCTTGCTCTATTGTCAGGAAAAGATTTTCTTTCTTGTGCAGTTTCTGTTCTTATTCCAGTCCCTCTCACTGATTCTGAGATTTAGTGGCTCATGTGTTTTCTTAGACATAGTCATCTATATACTATGCTGCTGTGACTATTTCATTATTCTGTTTCTTGACTTCATGCCCATGTCATCAATTCAGCAATTGGTTATTCAGTTTGTTAATGAGGGAAAAGTGCAATGACCATTCAGTCAAATTACAGAATATAGAAAAGGTCAAGGTACTAGAGTACATTATTCTAATTCATGGAATATTGTACATAAGATGATATATTTTCCATTCCCTGATACTTCATTTCATAGGAAAATTATTACAAGAACATAATATGGCATAAAATTAATCCACACTAAGAACAAAGCCTGCAATTAAAATTCTAAATGGCATAACTTGAATCCTTTATTTTGACAATTACTGGAGTAAGAGTAAGGATTTAATCTTGTACCACATGACATCATAATTTTATAGTTATCATTTGCCACAGGATATTAAATACGTTTTTAATCTACAGCAAGATACAGGTGCCAAAGTGATGCTTAACCTGTCCTCCTCATAGGTAGCTCAGTACAAATCAAAATTCTGCTGAGTTTCATTTAATCCTAGAAACATGTGAAAAAACAGCAAAGTTTTTCATCAAGGAAAAGACAGAGATAAAGAATACAGCCAGGAGTTTGTAGGCTCACTGTTTCTAAAATCACCCGTTATAGTCAAGATGACGATGACAGTCCTTGCTGGGCAACTATGCAAATATTCACTGTAAAAATTGCTTTAAAACCACAAACCTCTTCCTGGAGCAGTATTTAACATTTCATGTCTGTTCTTGAAGACAGCAGTCACCAGACAGGGGCATTCTGGTCATTTGCTCTGATTTGATCTGGTAAATCTTCTGCTTTATGTTGTGCAAAATGGAAAAGCCTTGAAAAAAGTTTTCGAAATGCCTTTCCTACTAGCTCAACCCTGGATGAGACGGTACTTCCAGGAGGTACCAGATACAATTTTTCATGTAGAAGAGAAATTAATTCCATCTCTTATCTCTCAGCAACTCTTTTAACTGCTACAGTTTCAGATAAAAATAAAAGGAAAGGGTAGATTTTAAAGGAAATAATGTTCTCTTTTCTTTTAGTCCTCATTCTTCCTTTCCTGTGTATTTTCTTTTTGTCAGAAAATGCTTAGGTAGGTAATTCAAGAGACTACACATCAATGAAGGCAAAAACATCAATCCAGAAGAGACAGAGTTTAAAATACATTTTCCAATTTCCTAATGGATTGCATGTTACCCCTATTTTACTTATAGTTGCAAAGCTTGTGAGACATTTTGTAACACCCTAAGGTTAATTTTGCTTGGTATACCTTTCAAGTCATATCTAAATGTGGAACATCCAATTGGCATTTTTTTCCACAATTTTGCTCAATGTGTTAGGCTTGCATGGCTACCTACTTGTTCCTTCCATTATCCAGAACAGTTATTATTTTTATTCATACAAACATTAGACTCTCATGATGGTCATATGAATTCACATATTTCTGAAGTCTGTAATTTCACTTCTATTCTGCTTCACTAAATGGACTTACTGATACTGTGATGAATTGAGCTATTGTACTGTGTCTCAGTTCTTTCTTGTTATTAATTATACTCCATTCATTAATATGACAAACTGCAAAGTTTTCAATTTTGTTAATCTTTTCTTCAGTATTCTGGAAAATCATTTTAGTTTTAATCAATGAAAATTAGAGCCTCGTAGCAGATAAAAAGTGAGAAGTTATAGTCAAGTGACAGGTTGGATCAGGTCCAAATCTGACCTGTGCTCACAATACTCCAAATTATGAATCAAGATGCTTTTAGCCATCTAAGGGCTTGTTTTACATTCAGTTTTGTTTTACTTTCTCTGTCATAAGTAGAATAGGATTGCTTCTGTGACCCATTAGTCTCTCTAAAATTCCATTTTACAGGCAAACAACAGTTGCCTTGAGACTTTTAGCTGCTTTTCACCTGTTTCAATAGCTCTTTTTTGTCAGTTATTTGGCAAAATAAGTATGTTTGGGTAAAAGATAATATACAATTGTCATTTATTTCATATGACTTAGAGAAAAATTTGGGAACACACTGTTTAATCCATATTTAAAGTTATGCATTGAGAAGGAAAGAAGAGTGTGTACTTCTACACATAGTAAAAGATTCATTACTTTGTCTGGCACATGTGCTACTTAAACAATAGTGGCACCCAAAAACTATTGTATTTTATAGCCAAATCTACTCTTACAGACTTGAAAATCTGAAGGACATAATTCAGATGTACTTTGGAATTTTTCAAAGGATATATATATTCATTGACACTTTTAGCTGTAGTTTTTTCAGTAGGGAATTTAATAATGTTGAACTACAAAGGAGAAAAAGGTTATGAAGACCTTTACACAGAAAACAGATATAAGAAAAGACCATTTTTTCAATACTAGGAGACATTTGAATGAGAACTTTCCACATTTCTAACAACCTTTCACTTCTGTCTTTTTTGACTTCATGGTATTATTTCAATCTGTCCTTTGGCGTTTTGCAGATTTTTACATAATCCATTTTTTTTTCCTTTTTTTTTAAGGAAAATAATTATGAATCATAACATAGTCACCTAAACAACTTGGAATGGAAGTTTGATATATAAAATATAAATATTATCAAAATATATTAATTAATCAAAGGGCTGAAGGGGGTGTAGAGGACATGATCTCCAATAAACCAGCAACATTTTAGAGCTGAAAGTGTGGCTTCTCTTACCTTTGCTGCTGTGAAGAAAAGGTTGATGAGTCTCTGGAGATTCTGTGATAGCTCAAGACATGTCAGTGACTCATCTGTAAATATCTATTCCCCTGAAGCTAGCAAGGAAAACTCCACAGAATGTGCTTGATAATATAAATCTCATCATGAAGCAATATACATCTTGTAATTGCCACTTCAGGGGTGAAGGCCAGATTTCCTGGCAGGTGTGAATTGGCATACCTCTGCTGAAATCACAGAACTGCTGTGTTACATCAGAGCCTGGACCTATTTCCTGAGCTATTTTTGTCATGCCCCTAAAATCAATTCCTTGAAGGCTAAGATGGTGAAGAAAGGAAATAACTCTATATTCTTGGGACGTTGCCTACTTCATAGATTCTTGCCCTAAGACATTTGGGTTTTATTCTGTTATAAATGATAAAATGTAAAAATCTATGCAACATGAAAAAAGCAGGGCAGAGAAAAGAGAAAAATACGAAAATAATACAAGACTTGAAATTACAGTTTAGTGAATTTTCCTCTTTAGTTTGGAGTATTTCAAATAATCTGCAGGTATGTTAACATAAAATAAAATCTATAAAGCAAATGTTTGCTTCTCACTTTTTCTATATTTCACAGCAAAGTCAAAATTAGACTCAAAGGATTCCACACAAACAAACACTTAAATATTAAAGATTGTTGAATGAACAGACTTTTCTGAATAATCAATTATTTTTAGTTTGGTATTCTGTGAATATGTATTTATAGATTGCCTTTTTGTATTTAATAGCATAAATGCCATCATATTTTCTGTCATGTCTTAAAAAATTGCAGCAATCCATTTCATTTTCCATGTTTCCTGCCAAACTACTTAGTCCATCTCTCATCTAGATATCCTTTCTCTTCATTGTCAGTGATATGAACCAGAATGCCTATTTAATACACCTTATATACTCTAATAGCAGTCAGCTCATCCAGTTGCAATTACATTAATTCAGGATAAGACTTTAGTGTCACAGTCCTTTACACAAGACATATTCACATTGGAAATGGTCTGTTTTTAACCAGTGAAAAATTAAATTTAGTGGTAAGAACCGCGTACGTTGAGAACAGATTATTTTGTGAGTCGGAGCAAAGGACTGGAAACCTGTGGGCATAAACTATGCATGGGATTTTCAGCCTCATGGAGGGTGTATTTGCCCAGATACTTACAAAATTTTTGAAGTTGAAAACTTCAGCCTTAGCCAGAAGTGGGTCCAGCCTGAAGTAGGTCCAGCTGCTTTAAAGAATGTGTCTACCTAGCACAACGCAGAAATCCTGATCTACTTGTTTTGCTTCTGTATTGGCTTTAAATGTCCAGGGTGCTGGCAGCAGAAGGGCTGCAGAAGTGGCCTGTGTGGGAAGAGGCTGGGGGCAGTGCCAACAGACCCACTGCAGCAGGAGGAGCAGGAGTGGGGGCAGGAGCAGGAACAGGAGCAGGGACAGGAGCAGGAGCAGGAGCAGGAGACAAAGGAGGCACTCAAGTGCCACAACAGGTATCTCTGCTGAAGCCCATGGAGGATCTCATGGTGGAGCAGGAGGGTATTTCCTAAAGGAACTGCAGCCCATGGAGAGCCCATGTTGGAGCAGGGAAAAGTGTGCGGAGAAAGGATCTGCAGAGAGAAACCATAGCCCCCTCCACCCTCTATCCCCTCTGTGACACTTGGGGCAGCAGGGAAAAGTCAGGAATAAAAGTGTGAAGTTGGGCTTGAGGAAGTGGAGAGGAAAGGTGTGTCTTAATGGGTGTCTTCATTTTTCATCACCCAAATCTATTTTAATTGCCAATAAATTAAATTGAGTTTTATCCAAATCAGTCTATTTTGCCCATTGCACTAATTTATAAACAATAGATCAATAAGTTGTCTATTCCTATTCACCTCCACTCCCTGCACCATCCCATGAAGGAGGAATGAGAGAAGCTGGATGGGCATTTGGAACTTAGCCAGGGCAAACCCAGAATGGGTCTTTAGAAAGAAGCTAGTTTTATGTAAAACAGACTTGATCTGTGCTATATTCACCTGTGTTGACTTCTGTGCTCCTTTGCTTTCAGTATCTGTTGCAGGGATTTTTGGGGTATGCCTGCCAGGCATTGCCACAGGCATAGCTGAAGTTCCAGTTTCCTCACAGGTATCTTTGAGTTGCATGGACTTACTCTTCATAAAATCCTTTGAGATCTACAGATGAAAACCTGTATATCTCAGCTGAGTTATTAATTTTTTTTTTTTTTTTGCTGTATGAGCATAGATCATATTAGAAGATGTCAGAAACTGACATGATGGTTGGGAATTTAATGGGGTATATTTTCTTCTTGATAGGCACATATATTTCCCATTAATGCTAATGGGAATTATATGTGTGCAGCAGGAGAACACACCACTTTGCATGTAAATTTCACATTTTATTTTACAGAGGGTATGTAACCCTATTATCATCAGTGCTGGCACAAAAAATTTTTATCCCAGTTCAGTGGGTTATAATCAAACATTAAAATGATCTAGCTGAACTTAATTTTATTTTACCTTTCCAACACTTTTGTAATGAAAGTACTTTAATCCAAAGCATTTTCTGTGTCATGTGTGTGAATAAATAACCTTTTTCTTGCAGTTAAGTTGTTTTTAAACTCCAGCTAATAAAACTTATTTCCATTTCCATCAGAATTACAAGTACAGTTAAAAGGCTTACACAATTTATATTTGAAGCATTCTTCAGGAAGAGAGACTGGTGAAAGATCACATCGTTGCCTTTTGAAGGTATCTTCTAAAGCTGATAGAAAATGCCAGCTTTTATGAATCCTGATCTAGAAAGTATGTAGGTTTTTTTGCCATACAGTGATTTTTCAAGTAGAGAATATGCAAGTCTATGGCTGTACATTTTAAATAGCACAAAGTCTTGTGTAAAGTCTTGTTAACTCAACTTAGGGTAGCATTGACCATGGTTCATAAGTTGTATTAGAATTAGGAATCTCTCCTATTTCTTTCTCCTTCATGATTTTCATCTTATATGTATGAATTTCTGCTTTTTTCCCTTACTAACCTGTCCAGTCATATCATAAGCAGCTGCCTTTTCCCTGGCACATTCAAAAGCTGTGCCCCACATTCAGGAACATTCAATTTCAGGACTCTTGTCTGAAATGAATAGTAATAAAAAAAATATTGTTGCACGTAGAAACAAAAATGTCCTTTTGTTAAATTTCTGGAAAATAAAAAAATCCTGAAAAGGAAAATTATTTCTCCCAAATTCCCCATAGATAAAACTAGAGAATATGAATTCAGCTGAAGTGCTTTGCCTTGCTGAAAGCATAATAGTTGAGTTAAATGAGTTTTACATCTAGCATTATGAATTCCAGGATATCATATTCATGGCAAAGATCAAGCTGGAGATTTCTGGCATGAGCTGAGATTTTCCTTGTTGTCAGGCTCCATTTTCACAGCAGAAAGCCTCTGGGAGACGCTTAAATCAAAACAAACAGGGTTTTTCAATAAGACTTTGGTTCTTAAGTAAATTTCATCCAGCTGAAACCCAAATAAAAATCATGCTGGAGTAAAAAGCAATAAAAAATTATAATTTATTCCAACTGCTCGCAAGACTCAATTTCTTTTATTTTCTAATCAAATAAGAGGCATTGTAGAGGTAAAATGAGAGACTGTAGCAATTTGGATAACATCTAGAGAAGATCCAAGATCCTTGCTACTTTACAAAGGTAAGAACTGATACTTTAGATTCATGTGTAGGTGGAAAAAAAAAAATCCATAAAAGATAATTCAAAATCACTAGGACAAACATTTCATCCCCAGATCAGAAGCCAAAGATAGATTTGCCATTGACTAGGGACATAGCCTAGGAACAGAGTAGATTTTATTTGACACAGGTAGATACTTTGTAATTTTGACTTTCGATTATTTCTTCTGCTGTCTGAGCTCCTTTTTTTCGTGAAACTCCCTAATTCTGTTTTTCTTCCTCCTGCCTTATACTGATTCTACTTCTGAGTGCTCTATCAGATCCTTGGAAATCAATGTGGCTGGAGTTATTCCAGGAGAGGAGCTGCTTTCACTATAGTATCACTGCAAAATTACCATTCTTTAGGAAGAAACCCTAAACTTTTCCTCTCCTTTGAAAGTATTTGTGTACTGAAGAGTCTTGGTACACGGAGAACAGCAACACAGGTTTCTACTAATATTGATAAGATTAAAAAAAAGAATAATAATGATAATGATAATGATAATAATAATAATAATAATAATCAGTATAACTTAATTTTAGCCATATTTTCTTACTATTTATTTAGATACTTTTTTTATATTTATATTTCCTCATTCTGAATTTTGAAAACATGTATAGAATTCACCAGAGAATTTTTCACCCTTACAAGCTACAGTAGTATTTTAGTTCAAGAATTGCCATCACTGTTCCCCCAAAAGCAACGTGCACACCTCTCGTATAAGTAAAGTATATGAAGTATAAGGGTTGCAAAGCTGACTAGTCAGAAAAACGAAAATTAGTCAGATTCTAAGCCCTCTCTTCTCAAAAGACATAAATACATAGTGAGGAATGACAGCCTTTCTGCAAATATGTTTAACTGTAAAATTTTGTAATGGGTATTCGAAAGTAATAAATAATTCATTTTAATTTTAAAATTAAAAAAATGTAGAAAACATGAACTTCTGTGTTAAATTCTATTAGTTTTTGCAGATATTCCTGTAGGCCTTTGTGCAAAGGTCAGTCACATGAAAAAAATGCATTATAAGCATGTACAAAGCTCATGTTTCATGCAGCTAAACTTATGCACATATTTTGGAATAATCTCAACTTTAGTTTCTGTAAAGTACCACGACTTTCCATCCCAGAAAATCTTTTAGAAGCTTGACTCAAATTGCTGATCCCTGTATAGAAAAAAGGCATTGAACTGATATCTAAGGGATTCCTGCAAGCTGTATCTTCTGTCTTCTCTCAGAATCCCACTGCACACTAAATTTCATGAAATTTGTCATGTGGCATTTGGATAGAGACTAGGATGTCTAACACAGATCAGTGAGGCCTGGCACAGGCAGCAGCACTAGTGTTAGGAAGTTATATTCAGGTAACCGAGGTTTAAGGCTACAGTCAGTATGGCTGGACATTTGAAAAATGGTGTCAAATAGATCCTCATGGGAAAACACACAGAATGTCCCCACGGGGTGCAGCAAACCTTAAGACTGCAGAGGAAAAAATTGAATACAAGAAGGTAGTGGAAGAAGAAAACATACTTTTCTATTTTTTCTGTCAGAAAAATGAAACATTTGCTGTGTAAAACCATTCTTTCAGTTTTCACAGAAGACAAAATTGATCCAAAATGTTATCAACTTCATAGAAATTCTTACC
Organism: Corvus kubaryi; assembly: GCF_017639235.1. NCBI lineage: Eukaryota > Metazoa > Chordata > Aves > Passeriformes > Corvidae > Corvus > Corvus kubaryi. The sequence continues at coordinate 4,897,515 of NW_024582083.1, forward strand.
TCATAAGTGTGTTTTAAAATAATTCTGGAAAATTTTGGTCATACTACTCACTAACTCTGATTTAGGTTATGCCTGTTCACATGGTGGGGGCAGAGGTAGAACAGTACAAAAAGTACCCTGACCAGAGCAGAAATTGGCCCAGATTAGTTTAGTTGGTTTGAGCATGGTGACAACAACGGCAAGATTGTGGGTTCCACCCCTGTATGAGCCATTCACTTAAGAGTTGGACTCAATGATCCTTCTGGGTTACTTCCAACTCAGATTGTTCTGAGATTCTGTGAATTCATAGAATATTTAAAAAAACAAATTAACATTCAAACCAAGATGGTATCTGTTGTTTCACTCTTAAAAGTGGGTTAGATTATTTGGGTATATGACAAAACATATAAATTGAAAACCCTGAGAATTGTGCCACATTCTTGAGTCTCGACACACCCTGTGACATGCTTCAACTGTCCTGATTTCTGCTGAAATTAAGGTACTTGGGCCAGACTTACCATCCTGGCAGCTGGGATATTCAAACTCAGGAATATTGTAGGAGCAAAGTTTTTGACACAGTTTGGACAACCAGACTTACACGTATTAAGAATTTTTTTAAATTCTAAAATGTACTCAATGAACTCTTAATCTCAACACATTTTTGCACCAACATCAGGATTGGCAGCAAGGGGTTTATGAAAGTGACTGAGGAACTGCTAAGCTCTATTTCATCCTTGCAAAAGGCAAGTTCCCACCAGTCAACAGTCTCTGTGTTCCTGAACCAGAGCAATGAAAGCCAGAGTGGGCAAAAGGATTTATCCACATACTCAAAGCGCTATTAAGTAATATTTAGGAAAATATGTAACCATTCAGCATGGCTAAAAATGCTGCAAGACAAATCCTCTATTTGATTCTGAAGCAGAACAAATCTGAACTTTCATGAGAGTAGGAAAGTAGCTCTGCAAATCTACTTATTCCCATGGCTTTATCATCTTCTTGTTCTAGCTAGCACATTTTTCAGCTGTGGTCTAGACCCAGACCTGGGATAAGAACTTCTAGAAAGTAATTGATACATGCAAAAAATCTGTGAACATAATTTTCTAGCACTGGATTTGATAGAACCTACCTGTCTCTCTACTTGTTAAAAAATAACCCTTTTCAGAACATGTAAAATTGACAGGTTGGTCCAAAAGGACTAAATGTAAAAAAATCTTGAGTGTCTTTTTAAAATGAAACCTTGAATATTTTTCTGTGTGTCTCCTTAGACTTGTTGTGTAAGCATTTTAACCTGATTCCACAATACCATTCTGTTTTACTAAAGAGTTTTGGTCTAAAAGGCCATGGATTTTGTGTGGGCATTTAAATGGTCAAATTGCTGTTGCCCCAGGAGACAGGGTATTTCTATCCATATTAATGGCAATTAATATTAGCTGAGGTCAAGCCATTTATTTTGAAATATTTGTGTTTCTTATGTTGGAGACTATATATTTTAGCTACTGGAGGACACCCCATGTTAAATCCTTGGGACTCATAAGGATTTGCAGTCTTTTTAATGTTAATTTTCTTAAAATTACAGAAAGTTCCTAAGCCTAGTTCTTCTGTCAGATGTGCTTTAGTAAAGAAAATACTTAAAAATGACAAGTAGTGTGACAAGAAGCTCTGTTAAATTTCTCATGGATTTAGTCTGTGAGTGTGTCTGAATATTCCAGTCCTTCTCCACAATGAACTTTTAAGCTGTTTGATATTTATCTAAAATACCCTTTTTTCTTTTTAATAATAACATCTAAAATAGTCCTAGCACATTTACTGTGGCACTAGCATACCTCAGGGCCACCTTCTTACTGCACAATTTACCTACAGCATTCATTAATGGCTGAGAAATGCACACCCTGCCATGGCTTACTGCAACCTAGCAGACTTAAATCGCATCCAGAAAGCTGACAGGCCACTGCATTATTAACTGAGCCACTGAGACCCTTTAAACTGTATTGTATATAAGTTTATAGCACAGGGAGTACAGAATTTTAAGCTTGCACATTTTAATGTATTTAATTTGCCGCACTCGGCAGTTTGCTTTGTGAACTGTTAATCTTTTCAACCGATACAGCAAAATGTCACTGTATTCATTTGCAGACTATAATAGGCTTATATCCTGAAACAATAAAGTTATAATAGCCTGCCTGCCCGCTGCCTGGAGAAGTTATACAAATTCAGCATGTACAAGGTGTTGTGCATCCTACTCACCCTCTAGTTTTTAAAACTCATCTTCTCATATCAGTGCCTTGAAAACCAGTCGGGCACATTACTTTGGTGAGATAAAGCCAAGTGCGTGCCACGGATCAAGCTCTGCTGAACTCTCTCTCTCTCTCTTTGTCTCTGTCACTCTCTCTGGAACTGCTTTCAGTACTTTGATACTAATTAGCTCTTGCCATCTCCAGTCATCCCCACTGCAAGCTGAAGCCACAGACATTCAGGTTTTTTCTGCACCCTCAGTAAACATACTGGTCTGGAACTGATGGGTGATTCCTTCCCTTGTGCCAGTGGCAGGAACCAGCAGCCAGGTAATCACTGATCTGAGGAAAGAAAAACTGCTACTAAGCTATCCAACCTCCGGGAAAGAGGTTCTACATACTCCCTCAAACTTTACTGATGTTCTTTGTATTTGCCCTCCATTCTTTCTTCAGACCATTTCTGCCCAAATTGTCATCTCTCTTTTTCTACAAGTGTTGTGAAAAGGATCATGTGATCATGGTGGTACCACAGTGTTTCTACAGAAATGAGACATCCCCTGCAACAGAGAATCATGGATGTGAGAGTAAAGATGGCAACAGTAATAATGGGAATTCTGATGCTATCAGTGCCAGCATAGGCAGAGCTGAATTTTTTTGATGAGATTTCTGTATGTTTTGAATGAAACTTATTGGAGAGGAATGGATTGGTTATTTCTATTATAGGACATCCATTCTGAGGAGTGGAAATGTGACATCTTCTCATCATGAATTTCTGTCAAGTGACTAAATGACACTGCAGTTACACTTAGGTAACTTTATGTTCAGCCTGTGAAGTGCTTAGTTGACTTGCAGGGCATATGAAAAAGCTTGTCTTTTTAAAAAAGGATTGTCTTTCTGCCTGAGGAGAAGGTTTGTGGGGAATCTTTTTCCATACCAGGAATGTCATGGAGGTTAGTTGAGCTTGCACACTTAGATACCATTAAATATTCTTTAGAAAAAAGGGTCTGAAAACAAGCAAACCAAAGTGCAATGGAGAAAAACCACTTGTCAGATGAAGTCTTTGTTGTCTGGATTATTTCTACTCATAGTGATTAATTAAAAGGTAGCCTGAAGCAGAAGAAGGTCATGCATCTCAGTCCACGACCAAACAAAATCTTTAGGAAAAAATCAATAAAGTGATCTCTGGCTGATTGCAGTACAAAATATCATCTAAAGAAAAATAAGATTCTCTAAACCAAATGCAATACATTAAAAAAAAAAAAAAAGACATGCTGGTGATAGAACATAACTATCTGGATATCCTGGGATTTAGCAGTTCTAAAGGGGAGAGGGGATCTTAAAAGGCAAGATGACAGGAAGGCAGTAAGAAAGCTACAAATCTGTCTTTTGTATTGAATCAAACCCTTTAAAATGAAACTGCACTTCTCAGTGGAACACTATTTCTAGTGTTTTCATTGTCTGAAAACATTAACAAAAGTAGGCAACATCTTAATGAAAACTATTCTTTCAACGAAAGAAAACTTAGCTTTTAAAACTTTGCCCTGGCTGCAAGGTTAATTTGACATAGAAAATTAAAAGAAAGATTAAAACTGTAGTTGTTGCATAAGGTTATGATGAGTTTGTCTCTCTTTTTAGTGAGGAAATAAGGTCTATTTCAGCAATGGTTTCAGAATTTTCCATTAGTAACAGCATTTATGTTGGAATGTTTTTGATCATTACTCCAGGTTACATTCTAATTTGGTTTTTTTTGTTTTATTTCTTTTTTAATAGGTAAAAACCTCACAGATTCTCTCTGTAGCTGGAAATAATGTACAATAATGAATGAAAGCATGGATCTGCTTCTTTTAACTGTGCTGATTACATAGTCTTTTAAGTCTCTTTATTTGCCTTTAGAGTTTGGAGATTTCTATGGCAAAGTGTGATGGATCTGAAGCATTCAATTAAGCATCTATTAACTGCCAGTGAATTAAATATTATCCAGCACAGGATTGTACATGCTCCTTTTCAGCCTGGTGGACCATGGCACATGGGGTAACAAAAATTCTCAAGCTACCAATTTTAATTCACGGGAACATAATCATTATCTTTAAGGTCTCAGAAAGTGTAATCTTGGAAACACTCATTGTTAGAAACTTATTGCTACATCTTGTATTTTTATGTCTGCTGCAACTTCTTGATTTATTCCTTTGATGTTATTTCAGATTCATCAATCGATGGTTTTGAGGTCCTGATCATCTGAATGAATTTAGCAAACTTCAAGACATGAAATTACTCTAAGTAAAACCTTTTCAAATTTTTACTGTGGTTGGGGTCAGGGAGAGTTCTTAAATAAAATATTTAAGAAACATCTGAATATAACCCAATGAGAATGTGGGAAAATTGCATTATTTCTTAAACATTTTAACATCAAAGGTAGCACTGGCGAGACAGATAATCATTAAAAGCTGAATTGCTGGAAGTGTCTCGATAGTGCACTTAAACACATTTCAGTTGAGTGAAATAATTTAAAATCTGAAGTGTGAGCCAGAATCACATATGTCAATTATCATGTTGTCTGTGATATTAAAAATGTATGCAGCTGGAGGCTGAATTATCTCAGATCTCTAAGAGTTAGAAACACTTCATCCTTTCCTTTTTTTTTTTTTAAGTGGGGTCATTTTATATATTGAATGCAAATAATCCAGAGAATGAAGGGGAAGGCTCTTCCATCTTTTGATATTCTTGGAAGCCAGGATAACATGAGGGATTTGTAAAAACTAGCTTTAAAATACTGTGCCAATGGAATTTGATTACCTGCTGCTGACATTGCTTGATTGAATGCAATGGATTTTTCAAGTCCAAAAAGTCTTTTTCATGAAGAACTATTTAAAAATATGACATCTACTGTGTTTGCATGTTTGCATCACTATCAAAGTCCTAATTTTTCTATCAAACTGACCAGCACAGGATTTTGTGTCATCTTCATTTTTTCTTAAAAAATGATGCATTTTTTTTCTTTTCCTATCATAAGTCACAGAAAAAAAACCCTTGAACCTAATGCTACTGAAGTTAATTTGCTCTTCACTGCTCTACTGTCTCAGTTGCTTGGCTCTATATCAACATTGCTAAGGGTAGGACTGATACTACAAAGTGAAACAAATTCACAATAACAAGACACTCTTTCCATAAGTCATGACAAAAGCTGAAGTCAGAAGAGATGCTTTAGCTACTTGCCTATAAGTGCAGGGAATAGCAAAACTCTTTCTTGGTCTTTTGGAGACCAAGGTGCAGTTCATAAAATCATAAAATATCATGAGTTTGAAGAGACCCACAAGGAACACCAAAATCCAGCTTCTGGCCCTGCACGAGACACCCCCAAGGATGACACCATGAGAGTATTGTCCAAATGCTTCTTGACCTCTGTTGGGTTTGGTGCTGTGACCACTTCCCGGGGGAGCCTGCTCCAGTGCCTAACCACCCTCTGGGTAAAAAACCTTTTTCTAATATCCAACCTAAACATCCCCAACACAGCTTTAGGCCATTCCCTCAGGTCCTGTTGCTGGTCACCACAGAGAAAAGATCAGTGCCTGCCCCCTCTCTTCCCCTCATGAGGAAATTGTAGAGTGCAATGAGATCTCCTCTCAGTCTCCTCTCCTCCAGGCTGAACAGATCAAGTGACTTCAGCTGCTCCTCATACGGCTTTCCCTCAAGGCCCTTCACCATCCTTGTGGCCCTCCCTTGGATGCTCTCCAAGTTTAATATCTTTCATAAGTTGTGGTGTCCAAAACTTCACATAGCTGAGGTGATTCTTGCAGAATAAAACTCAACCAAAGTTTACCTGTTTGGGAGGTAAATACACAAACATGAAGAAGGAAAACTTGTCTTCTAGTAGTCCTCAGGAATATCAATCTGAGAACTTTTTTTTTTTTTTTTGTTAGTTTTAATGGGTAATTACATATGGGCCTTGGCCTTTAGTTATTTCTGTATGATTTTCCAAATGAGACATCAGGGAGTCCGACAAAGGTCCAGGATATGTGGTTTGTACAGTAAATTAGAAGAGATTTTCTTGGAGAATCAGCATTTCTGGTGGCAAGCTGCCTGCTCAAAATTTTATCTGCCAGATTCCGTTGTGAGGAAAGTTAAAGTTTCATGTAGAGACATAAAACGATGTTACGATGGTGAAGATTATACAGTGGAAACAATGCAAAGGTACAGACTTGCTGAGATCCCAAAGACCACAATAGAATTAAGAAAGCTGAAGAATGGTGTACTCCTACCCAGAAAGATGAAATTATTAAGGCTGGGTTTGATTGTTCAGCTTGCTTCAGGAGAGATCTGAGATCTGAACTGCGTGAACTCTATAATGCTATGTACTGTCAGCATCAATGTTATACCAATTTTTACAGATACTAGTTAATTTCAGTATTCAATAGCTGAAATTCACTTTTCAGGAGTCCATTATGATCAGCCACACAAATGATCCAAGGATTTGGTTTAATCGGATGTTTGTTCAAGTACAATATGATAAAAAGGTAAAAGTACAGTAAAATAGGACTGCTCTATTTCCAAAATTAAAGGAAAAGGCTTGTGAAACTGTAGCCTGTCATTCAGCCAAACTCCCATATTGTTTATTCAGTTATTTTATTCCAGTGTTTTGTTAACCAAGATTATTTCCTAAGGAAAAAATTCCAATGAAAAACACTTTTTGTCTGTTACCCATCCTGTTAATAGACTTAACCAGGAACACGGATTTCCATCTGCCTTTGAAAGTAGACTTTTTTAAAGTTATCAATACAAGTCAAGGGCTGTGGCCTTCCAAATCAAAATATTCTGTGATTCTGTGGCTTCTTGATTTTTTTTTTTTTTTTTTTTAATTTAAAAGAAACATTTGGACAAGGCAATCACCCTGGACACTCATATTTCTGAGTCCTGTATTGTAACTTAAAGAATGACATTGCTTCAGAGGCTACTGGAAACCCATGCGTGGTCAGAGGATTGAATGCCATCTAAAAATGACACCTGCCTTTTACAATCTGACTTGGAACTTGTTTTATTTTAGTTTCCATGAAAAGTCTCTTGACTGACTAAAACTGTAACAATAGAGAAAATTTAACAATTTCTTAAACAGTTTGTTCATTTGCTTTAGTTCCTGTATTTTTAAGCAAAGTTTGGAAGGCCTGTCTTTTTTGAAACTACACGGCACAGTAGTTCAAATGGAAACTGTAGTTCATACATCAACATGAATTGTGAATTTGCTTGGTAAAACACTTTTGATAGGTTACATGTACTGTAGTATCACTGTTGTGATTGCTTTTGCTTTTCTTATTCTCCTGGAAAAGGATATGCCATCAATGCTGAACAGTCAGATATGTTTCAACCTCATTTTAGAACTGTGTGGAAAATTTGATCATATGGTCCTCCGTGCAACTGTTGTGAAAAGAGTTTATTCAGGGTTAAGAAAAGTTTTCATTCAATAACTTAAGTGCTTCTCCATCCTTCTCAAAGTTTGAACTTCACAAGCATCTCTCCTGGGTCATAAATCTGTGTAAGGAGAGTTCATATGGAGGTGTGCTGATTTTTACCTTATTACTGCAGCTCTGTGTGTGTTGTAATATTTATGTTTATCCCAGGTAAAGGTTAGCTGAGATAGATGATGGATATTTTATTTGAAATTGATATTCTTGGTGGACCAAAAGGCAAACTACTGTGTTAGGCACTTTACAAATAGAAAGCCAATGACAGCTCCTGTCCTAAAGAATTTAAAATTTGCCTATGATTTGTGACAATTTAGAGAACTGCCTGGAAAATAGCAAAATGAAAGACCAATTAATAATGACAGCACTTTTCCAACAGAATGCAAAAGCAATTCAACAAAATCCTTCAACAACTTTAACCATAAATACAGATTTTTGAGCTCCAGATTGTCAGAATATGCATGTCTACAAAACATGCATCTCTGACCAGGTTATTTCACTGTCCACTGAATTGCATGGACCACAGCACTTGGCAAAATACCTCTGTGCTACTGATCTGAACTTATTTTGGAACAGACAAGGACTCTGACACTGTGCAGCTGAAGACAATTGCTGAATCCACAGAGAGCTCTCTTAAAATACGTTCATCTTTCTCTTAGAACCAGCAGTCACTGTTATGATGACAGGTGACCTAAGAAACCTGAACTTCTGCCAGCACATTCTTGAGTCCCATTATAGCACCATATAGGTATTTTTCACCTGATATAGGATCTTTGGTATGACCTTCTCTGAAATTTACTGACTTTATTGTAAGTGGTATCTTTCTAATACTGGCAACACCTTCATACATTTTAATGAGCTGCCCTGAAAATAATAGACTTTTGTCATCATGTTCAAAATATCTCAACTCTGAAAGGAGTATTTTCCATCAGCTTCGATTCTTAGACTCATATTCCCATCATCTATTCCTTTACATCCTGGAGGAAAAAGACAACTTGTTCTCATTTAATGTGGCAAGGGACATTGTTTTGTTGAAGGTCTGTTTATCCACATCTTGTAATTTCTTTGTCTATTAAACTAATTCTTTCAATTTTTTTTATTTATTGTGTGCTGCAGCTATAATCTACATGACTATGCTTCTACCTATGGCTCTGTTTCAAGTAAGTCTATAAAACAAATGTAGCCCCATGATAGTCTGGTGAAGTGCTGGCTTTCTTAGTAGTAGTTTCCAAGGTTTCAGTGGGTTATTTCAAAGAATACAAGCTTTAAAAAACCTACAAAACCCACAAAAAATTGGCCTCAGCAGCTATTCCTGTACAGTGATTGCTACCTCAACATTTGTATATATGAAAATGAGACATCTGGTTCTCTAAAGAGTGGCAAGGAGCTGTATAGCAGAGTTTGATTAGAGGAATACCTTGTTTAATACTGTCTTTTCTTTTTTGGAAAAATATGGTTTGTAACTAATAGCGTGGCATATTTAAATATGGTAGGCACTAAACAATAAGTTATGTGATATATTTATTTTTCTTACCTACTCAGGCAAGCAGGCCGAGAAAAACACACCTTACCCTCCTACTGATCCACAGTAACACAATTATTTAAAAAAACTGAACTTATCATGAACTGCAACAACTACCCAAAGAAATTTTGAAAGACAGGAATTACTATGATTTTTCAAGACAAGATCATTGAATGCACCAACTGGTTTCCTTAAACACTGTTAATATAAAAATAGAATTACATATTTATTATATATTATAATACTATTATATTTATTTCTATTTTATTACTTTATATTTATATGATTTATAATATGTTATAAATATTATATATTTTTCTACATTAAGGGGATATATATAGAAAAATCTTATATACATGTACAATGGCCCTAATTTAGCAAAACTCTTACCATTAACTTAGAATTGACCATGTAGTAAAAGCACTCTCAATATCTTCAAGTAAACTACCCATATTCATGAAGTTAGGAATTTATTTAGATGACCTACTGAACAGAGAAATTAATCATTTGTAGTTTTTGAGAGCCCACTGAAAAACTGAGTTTAGTAGAGAAAAAGCTGTTAACAAAAGAAACACTGGAACATCCTCTAGAACGCTGCAGTAGGAATGTGTTTTCTATTTAACTGCCTGGGACTTTTCCACAGATGAAAAGTTGAGTTTATATAATTCCATCTGGGAAAAAATAATCCAATAAAGGAGCAAGCCCTCAGCTAGAGGATGCTAGAGTCAATATCAATGCCATTTTTAGAAACTTTGCACATGTTCAACTTCTTCATAGGATTTTATTGCAACACTCAATATTACCAGCATTAGACAAAGTATCTGTGACAGCATTATCAGCACTAGAAAAGGTCTCATATGCACATATACTGACATAACTGAATTTTTGTGGGCTTTATTTCTGTCTTCTGTTTTGAAAATATTTCTCCATCCTTTCAATGACTTTCTCTGTAATACACAAGAAGTATTTTTATTCAAAAAACCCACAAAAGAACACCTGAGAAAAGCATTTGGAACTTTTGTTCCAAATATTGTCATATATGTAAATTTTGTTCCAGCAAGAAATGTGGTGTCTGATTTTTAGTTAATATAAATATTTTTCAATGAGACACACACAGGCTGTCTCAGTTACATAGCACTCAGACGTACTAAGAGGATCACAACAGCTGCTTTATTCTTTAGGGTAGTCAGCTGAACCAAAAATTCTTGGAAAGAGATAGAAATGAGAAAGTCTCCTAAGGTGAAACCTAATGGCTACTGCTTTTCGTGTTCTTCCTGCTGTGCAGTTGTGGCGCAGAAGACAGGCTTCATGACAGCCACAAGCCCCTGTCCTCTGTAGCCCTGTGCTCTGGGTGCTCTCACAGCACAGTGACACAAACTTTGGGTTCCAGGCACCCAAAATAAATTTAAGATTTTAGTTTAAATTCTTTGCTGGTATAAAGTAATGCAGCATTACCAGAGTCAGTAAAGCTTTGCCTGTTTACACCAGTGGAGAAATTGTTCCCCTCTGTAGAGAGATCTTGGAGTTCAGCTATCATGGAAGACTGATTTCCTGTCAATAATAAATGTCCTCAGTATCCTACACAAGTCTTCAGTTTATTGCCTCTGGACATTTTTTAATAGCTGCAAGTCTCAAGATGGAAGCAGATTTTTATGCTTTATTTTGAAGGGTAAGGGTTGTTCAGAAAAGATACTTCCTGAGCTGCCCAGGGAAAACACTATTATAACACTAGCATGGTTCAACCTATCAGCCTAACTTGCGTAAGAAAAGAAACTTATTTCTTTATAACTTGTCTTTCATTTTCACATCCATTTGTTCAAAGACATCTGAAAGTCCCTGAGCACTGACCTGAATAAAATGAAGAAGGAGGCTAATAGAGTGTTCACCTACAGTATTGTTTCCTCTCTTGTTATTAGATGGATATGACCCTGTCTTTGATCTTCCTACAGATGGTACAGCCAAGGGTGCCTAGAATAAAGAGTGTCACACTCCTCCTAGGAGGAAAGAAAGAAAGAGGAGTAGAGCGGGAATATGCACAAGCAAGAAAATGGCCACTCTGGTAATTACAAGTGACAAAGATAAATGAGTATGAATGTGTGAACATGTTCCTCAGTGGGTCCTTAAATAGGTAGAAAATGTAAAAATGCAGCATGGGAGTTGATGAAAGCAAGGTGAAATGATACTGAAATAAACCCAGGACTTTCTCTTTGATTCAGTAACCCTGTAAGGGAAGTGATTAAAGAAATATTTTTAGGGTTTTTCTCTCTCTTGGTGGTTCTTTATATATCTTAACACACTGCTTATTTTTCAAGGGTATAGCTCCTCATTTCTGACTGCTTGTCAAACACTGAGCTTATGTCTATTGTCAAATAACAGTGAAACGGCTGCTGTTTATAGAGACACATGACAAGGAGTAAGGTAACCAGCTCCGACGCGTAAGGAAGAGCTTCCCTGGGAAGGACAAGCTACTTATTTGACTAAATAAATACATTATCTTCTTTCATGTGTTTATCCCAGTGTCTTGTTGGTTCATTGCTCAGGTATTTAGGTTTTGGACTATGCAATCAAGAATTTGAATGAAGGAAGAACTATTGCCTCCTCTCCTTGACATTAGAGAGAAATGTTACTATGGCTTCTTTCCTTCCCCCCTCGCCCCACTCCCCCCCCCCCCCCAAAGATTTTTAAACTAAAATTACTGGTCAAATATGTACTAAAAAACATGCATTGCTGCTTTGGGTCATGGATGGCTTCATACTGTGTTGGTACTATGGACTCATCACATCTATTTCTGAGCATAGGTTTTTCTGAATCTGATTAGGAAAACCTCCAAAGGAAAAAAAAGTTATGCTTACAATTTTTGTGGATGTGATTCAAGAGACAATACAGAAAAGAAGGACTAATTTGCTCTTCTTGACACTTTCTATAGCTTCCACTATTTCTGTGTATAAGCATTGAAGTGGTACATCAGCACTTTAAGCTGACAGCCACAGGACACTCTATCTATCCCATGGCTCACACAGCCCTGGGTGCAGCAGTATTTCTATTCCCACATACTTGTGATGCCAGGCTGTAACTGACATCTGGAAGAAGAAGAAAGTGCTAAAGCTTTGTCTCCAGAATTTGTCTAAAATACATCATTAAGAATCAGAATCAAATACTGGATCCAGGTACTTTGCTTAGCTCTGCTACTGGCTTAGTTTGTGACTTTGGTTGCATCCCTTTATCTATATGGTTCAAGTATCCTTTACTGTCTCTGCTTCAAGAACAAAAGATTAATATTTCTACACACACCTACACATACATAGAAGCGTCGTGATGTTCAAAGGTTTTTTCGAGGTCTTCAGGTAAAAATCGCTTCCCACAAAATTCAGGAAAGCATTTCCACACATCTTCAGCTGAATATATTTAGGATGGCATTTGGTTTGGCATTATTTATAATTTACAGTGTTTCTTTATTGTTTTTAAGGTAAATACATCAAAATCATATGGACCCAAATAAGACCTCTGGTGGTGAGTGTGATTAAAAACTGAAATATGAGCCTATTCACTCATACCATCTGTTTTGTTAACCCTCCAGAAGGGAGAAGCAGTTCTACTTAGTGATTAAAGTGTATGACAGATAATTTTATCTGCACATTTCCTGATTGATTAAAAAGTAGGGAAATATATAATCAAGTAGTTAGGAAGTATATTTGCTTCTAAAAATAAACTGTCAGAAATATCAGAATTATTTTGGAACAGCAGAAGTTTTTGAAACCTGAAATGTCTTGATTATCCCCTAGCATGTTGATTCTTCCACTTGGAGAACATAAAGGTATATCTTATAAATGTGCACCTCTCATAAGAGAATCTTAAAAGCCTCTCTCCCATATGGCAGGGACTAAGGGGGAAAATGTCAATGCTTCTTCTTTAAGCAACAAATAATTATGGCACTAAATGAAACAAAGGTAACTTAGCAACAAGGTATTCATTTTCTCATCTAGCATTTTCTAAAAAATTCCTACTGAGGCCAGCCCATGAGCCTTGTGCTATTTATCTGCTTACTTGCATTTGAAGCATTCCAATTCTTTTTTAGTGGTGTCGTCTGTGAAAAGCCAACAAAATATGAACAGTGATTATCAACTTGAAGCGCAAAGGGAAGACCTTGAAATAGTGTTAACTCCAGTATTTCAGTGCTCTGTAGATACAGCTTTTCTAAAGCTGGATGAATCACTTGTAGCAAGTAAGCTTTTTCACTAAATGTAGTCCTCTACATGTTTATGAAGTGTCAGTAAACAGACTGACTTTGAAATTAATGTGCACATTTTAAAGTGTTTGATAAAGGCCTTATCCAAAGACTAAAGAATGGATGGAAACACTCCTACTGACTTCTCTTGACAGAGGCCAAATACAGTGTGCAAACATATTTTGTTTGATGGATTGTTCACTAGCTGTTTACTGCAAGTATTGTTTAGGAATATAATTAATGCCATTCAATGTGGGTTTATAGCAAGTAAGTCTTGTCAAACCAGCCTTTTACAAATTTCCCTCAGAAAGGTAACTATATCTTTGAATTATTACTGAGGCATTTAGCATGTATGAATGAGGCATTAATGTATGAATATATAATTTTAATGTATTTAATAACTAAAAATCTGACAAAAAGATTAATCCTGTAAGATATCAATGAGAAATATGTGGTTAAATCAACCATAATTAACATGCTGATGAAAACATAACCCATAAATGGGAAATTGTTATTAAATGAGTTTTACTTAGGGAGTTGCTGCAAGCTTTTGGTATTGAATCCAAAGTTATTCAATACCTTTCTCAACAGTTTTATGTTAAATTATAGATAGATAGATAGATAGATAGATAGATAGAATCGGTAGAATTTATGCAGGACATGAAGCATGGTAGTGAGTTTAAAAGATGAGTATTTGTCTCTCCTAAAATGATGAGGCAGTTTAATAGACATTTGTAATCATAATGACAAAATTTTTGCATAAAGAAAAAAAACCCAACAAAACACAGAATGAGAACTAGATCACCAGAATGGGAAATAAGTTTACTGAAAACAACTGTGGGAGTCAGTGGTCAGTGGACATGTAAGTGAAGCCAAGTCGGGAAGGCACGGAGTTTGGCTGTGTGATCAGTGCTGCTGGAATCAAGCTATATTGCTCCACACAGATCTGGGGCTCGCTTGTAAAAGCGAAGAAGGTACAAAGCAGAGCCAGAAATATTATCTACATACTGCACAAAAATGACTTGCTCTGCAATACTTCAGAAGTGGCACTTGTTTGGAATGGCAGAAGTAAGATTGAAAGGTGGCCTGAATGAAGTGTGTTAGCAGCGCCATTGGATATTGGCTTATTTTCATTAGAGGTAAGTCATAAGAAGAACCAGTGACAGGAAACTGAAGGAATATAAATGCAAACAAGAATTTGGCCACCTTTTACAATATTTTACTTTTATTTTAAACAGTGCAAATTATGAGCCACTGGAACAAAGCCACCAAAGAAAACAATGAGTACACCAAAGTAAGTACTAGCCAAACCCATCTGTTGTCTGTGGCAGAAAGGTAAAAAAGTAAAAGATATGGTTTAATTAGGCAGTGGCTTCATTAACTTAACTCAGCTGGGATCTATATCAGCAACAAATCACACAGTGAAGCTCATGAGCCTACTTTGAGTTGTTTCTGCTTGTCAAAGCCTCTGTTTGTGCTTGATTGTCAAGGCAGTGCTGGTGCCAGACTGAACCTCTGCCAGAATGAAGAGGAAGCTGGAAGAAGGAGTGCTATTTTCTCTCTGCTCTGAGTAGTAAATCTCCCTGAATCTTGTTTCATAGGATACAGAAATAATTCCATGAAGTATAGGATAACCTTCATGGGAGATACTAGCAATAAGTTTGGTCAACTTGCCCCTGCCTGCAGTTAGTTGCCGAAGAGATAACATTACCATTTTTAGTGAAAAGCTGAGGCATTTTCACTCTCTGGTCTATATAAGTGAGATATAATGACTTGTCATATACTGGAGATCAGATTAGACCATCTGACGATTCCTTCTGGCCTCAGGTTTTATGAGTCCTTCACAATCCACTTTGTGTGCTGCCTCATTGGTCCTGTGAATCACATGTTACTGCTCCTGTTCCCTGGTTTTTATGACTGTGACCTTTATAAAGAGGAGTTCTTGAATAATTTAATGGAAAGGGGGAAAAGTGTGAAAGCAATCTAAAGAAAGGTAAATGAGCAAGAGATAAGAAAGCCTCAAAAATGTTAGGACATTTTAAACCTATTTACAGAGCATAATAGTCTGCCTGCATATAGAGACACCAGATTTTAAACATGTTTTCTTTCCTGAAGGAAAGGTATTGGTGGAATGGTGTCGAATCACTCATAATGCAGCATCTTTTAGGACATTTTTACTCTTGCTTTAATATTGTTGTTTCCTTAAATTCCAGGCCCACATACATGATTTCACACAGCTCCAGGAAATCTTAAATTATGTTTAGTAGTTAATACCTCTAACTAAACAGTGCCTTTTGGGCTTTTTCTGCTACATGAAATGATAGTGTGTTCTCAGAATGCTTCCTAGATATCCCTGGTTGTTCTGAAAATAATTTGCTACAGATCTTTAAATGGTATGACACTTTTCCCCAGGTACAATAAACTAACTCTGATGGTGTGTGTAGTGGTAAGAGTTTCTGTTCCATCTGTTTGCTGTTTCCAGGGAGTTTACCCCAAATGGGAATGTTACTGAAGAAATCCCTGTGCATGTCCATACACGTATATAACAACTGAGTTTTTATGTATTGCTTATGTTACTGTGCCAATGGAGAGGCCTCCTCTTGTGCTTCATGTGGCTATGGAAATGCCACCCATGAGATAGCCTTCAGCTTGACTGGTTTAATGCTTTTTAAAATTTCTTTCATTTTTTTTTTCTTCACCAAGCAATGTTAGCATTGGAAAAGCTCAGTTTTGTGATAGGTACCTTTATTTTATTTTCTAGAGTTATCAGAGCGTTCTTTCATTTTTTTTACTGCTCTGACTGGAACATTTTGAATCAATGCTATCACTGAGTAGCTACATTATCTGATGAGTTTTTAATTTTTTCTGAAAGTGGACATGGCTGATTTCTATGGAGAAACCTTGTGTATCTTAATGAATCTCAAAATCAGTTTCTTTCCAAGATGAATATACTAATTACATTGTTTTACTTTCTACATTTTGGTCAATTACAGCCATAAAATTTTCTTTTGTGAATACAGTATCTCAAGGACTGTGAACAAAAATGAAGTGGCAGCTTCTCCAAGGAATTGTGTCATAGTGCAAATGCTTCTCTGGTAATAAGTCAAAAGTGATATAAACACTAATCTTCAGAAAAAAATAAGTTCTTAAGTCTGGTTTCAGTGACACACGAAAGTCTGTGTGCTTTGAAAGTCTGTGTTACTATATATTTTGATTTTTGCCTTTAAACAAAACAACAGATCAAGAATAATTTCTCCTCGTCTGAATAAAAGAGTACATAAAAAAAAAATCCCTGATAGATACTCTTAGGCTTTCTGATCTATAGACAGCAAGGGTGATTAAATCTTTACAATATGTTGCGTTAGTTTTGGTTATAATATATCTTATCTTATACTAATACCATAAGATGACATTTATTTATATAAAAAAGTGAATTTATGAGGAGGCTATAATTGTTTCCTTTTTATATATCTACAATGCAAAGCTATGAGATGTGTAAATACAGTTAAACATCTTAAATGCAAATGTATACCCTTGTAGCTACACTACAGAGGGGAATAGGCACACTTTTAATGTAGTTTGGCTTCACAGTAATGCAAATATCTTTATAAAAATATTTATAAGAAGCATGAACATGTTTTCGTATCACATGGGCTTTACATTAACTCAAGATTTAAGTTCAGCAAGATACACCACAACCATTGTGGCATCCAGTGTTAGCCGTGTTAGCAAACACTTAACTTTCAATGAAGGTAAAGTGGGTTAGATGCTGAATCAATATTTGTGCTTCTGCTGTTCTTGCAAACCTTCTGGTAATTATTTAATTTCTAAATACATGCAATTTCTGTCACACCAAGATTAGAAATCAAATGAAATAGAGGGCTGGTGAACCAACTGTGTTAAAAAACCCAAAAACTTTTAATGAGATTTTAAAAATGTAATGTGATTAAAATTCAATATGTAAAACTTGACCAAAATGACAGATTTTCTTAATCAATGTGAGACAGATAATTGGCCTTATCCAAGTTATTCTACTATATAACAAAGATTGTCCTCATCAAAAAATAAAAATCACAAAGAAATTCAGTTGAACATTCACCTTCTCCCCTGTTACATAGAAAATAAGAGGCTAGATAAGGAGCTTATAAAATGAAGAGTGAAAATGAGTAAGGGGTAACAAAAAGTTAAAAAAACCCCCATGACCAACTAACAAATTTCTAATCATTTTTTATCATTTGGTAACAAAGTAATTAAGAACAAATTTCCTTGTACCACAGAGATGGAAGGTTTATTTTCAAATTAAGCTGTTATTCACTTTTTTAGAAAAGATGGTAAAATCAGGTCTGAGGTCTTCCTTTGAAGAGTAGAGAATACCTATAGGAAAATCATTACATTAAGGAATAGATCTACCATTTTGGCAGTGTTCTCTAACACACTTATTAAGCATCCCGTCAAACCCCGTTCTGCTCATCTTTCCATCTGGTGACAAAATGATACCTTTCCCTCTTTCACTTCCACTTTAGCATTACAGTAAACTGCAGTGTGGCTTCAGACACTAGGATGTCAAACTGCTGTATATTAAGCTGGGCTGTGAATGAAGATGAATGCATGTCTCAGCAGAAGGGTCAGGCATAAGAGACAAATTAGAGATTGTTTTTCCTTTCCCTGGCAGCAGAATCTGCCCTCTGTTTTCACAAGGGACCTTAGAAATGGAATTTAGTCACAGAAAAAACTAGAGAAATATGGTAAATCAAGCCCATGGAGTACCATCTCACTTTTCCTCACACTGAGGGTCACTTGTACAGGGTAACTTTAATGAACTCAGTCAGGAAGGCACATTCTGGTCTTTAACATATATGAATGCTTACTGTAGACATAGGAATCCATATGTGGCATGCACTGGACATGTTATGAGGGAGATCAGAATAACAGACAAATGGAACTCTTGTGAGTTTATAACTCAGTATGCTTGAAAAAATTGCTATGACAGAATAATCTGTACCCTCAGTGGGTGGGGGAGGTGGGGATGGGAAAATTGAGTAAAGATTTTCCTAATTAGGAATCACCTTTTTTCACAAAACAATTTAGAAACTTCAGAGTAGATTTTGACACCTATCCTCTTATTTTGCAGTAAGATGGTGAATACAGAAGACAGTAATTATGTATGTAGATTTCTTTCTGCTTAAAAAGCATAGGGTTTGTCACTAATGCACCATTGTTACAGAGAACTTTGTACATGTTTTGAACTGCTTTTGTTATGGAAAAAAACTTAATGTAAGTTTTTTGTAATGTAACTTAATCTAAGTTTAATGTTACATTGAAAAAAGGAAATAAAAAGGGATACAAGAAGAGAATTTTGCCTTGCTTTTGTTATAAGAAGTAATTTACATTTGGCTTAAGTCACAAAATTTTACTTTACTCAATTTAAAGAGTGATTGAAGAACAGGCATCTTTGTAAATGATCCCTGAGGTTCCCTCATCTGATGCTGTTTCATCCCTTGGAAGGCTTTGAGAGTGTTTCCAATTGTGATTTGAAGTTGTGCCATCTATTTTACATAACAATTTTTTTTTCTCATTCAGTACTAGTGTTGATGTTTAGGTTTTAGAATCAATTCAGAGCAAATATTTAGGAGAACTTGAGAGACAGGATATAAGTGCCTGACAACAAATATTCAAGTAGTTTTAGTGATCTATGTGATCTATGATCTAGTGATCTATTTCATTCCCCTAATCTATGTGTATTTCTTTCCCTTAGACGGTTCTGCCTTACAAATGCATTTCTATGACCTAATCAATTTCTAAACCTATGTTTAATATTTTAAAAGATGTGTGAATGTTTTTACTGTCTTCCTTAAAAGCAGGTCTGCAGATAACAGTTACTACCAAAAGTAAAATGATATCTCTCAATATATTAAGTAAACTAATCACACTTGACTGAGATTCAGAATTATTTTCTCTCTTTTCATTTTGTCCATTTCAGTATGCATTCTAATCTTGTGATTTAGTGTAGCAATTTAATAATTTTCCTTTATCTAGTTACAAATATGAAATGTGCACTGCACTGATGATGATGATGATGATGATGATGATGATGAATTTTTCAGATTTCTGTATTATCTTAATTGCTTATGAATTGAATCTGTATATTTGAAGTGGGAAGATAGGTTGTTTTAGCCAAGTGAACAAGTTCTTGTTTTTGGTGTACCCTGACAGCACCAGGAGGGTAAAAGAGAACAGTATTTCTGTCACAGAAAAGTATTCATGCTGATCAGTATAACTTCTGTGTGTTGTCCCGCATTTCTGCATTTCCCCATTGTTTTTTTGGTTAAGTTATAACAAATGGGCTTTAGAATATGTTGTACATGGAAAGAAAAGAAAATTATTTCATGGATTCATTAGAAGTACATTGTTACATGATATTCTAGTTTTGAATAAATATTTATACATTAAAATGGTATTACACTTGGTATTTCATTGGCTGTTGCCAGATATAAAACCACCACATTTTGGCATTTGGCCTTTATTAAAAAAGATTCTGGTTGGATAAAATCTCTATGTTTTGAGGTACATAGACTTTGATAGCTAAGTGCCAATGAGATAGAAATATTTAGTATGGTTTGAATATTATTTTGTGTGTCATAACCCAAACTTCTACTTTTTTTATGCTACTGAGCAGTGGATTGTTTTGTAACAATATTAGTGAACATAAAATGGTAGTGAGTTTAGAGAACAAGATAATGAATTATTTATAGTACCAAGATATAGGTGGGGTTTTTTGGTTGTTTTGGGATGGTTTTGTTTGGGTTTTTTTTAAGTTGAACAATTGAGAAGACAATGAAATGTGGTTTTAATTCACAGGTTAAGTGAGCTGGAAAGTTTTCTGGTTTGCTTGGAAATGTACCTATTGGTGGTGACCAGGCAGAATATTGGGTAGAGAGGAGAGTTCCTTAGCCAGAGCCTGTAACAGGCTTACAAATTTCTGTACACAGACAGGCCACCAAGCACAGGCAGAGACCTGCATCTTATTCATACAGCTCATAAACATATACAGTAGAGATGGCAAGCATGAGCTAGCATGAATAGCTAGAAAAAAGACTTAAAGTTTTAGTGGAGATTGAGAAGTTATCAAGGTCAACACATGCATGGTTAGATCCTCAAACTGTGTAGGGACTATGCTGGAATAATATGCAGATATAAGAAGACAACCCAGTCTATGCAGAGTGAAACTGAAACAGAAATTGGGAAAGACAAAAAAAAAGGATTTCAAAGTAACTGGTTTTCATTTAAAACAGAACAAAACAAGAAATGGGTGGTATTGTGATAGAAAATTGGTTTGATAATTTAGAGTCTAAACCTAGAATATGTCTCATTGGTTATGAACAGAAGAAGAGATTTAAGACATGGACTGAATTAAATATCATGAAGTAACAAAATAAAAACCATCTATGATTTTTTCAGCAGTGGTGTTCCTGTTCACCGTGTAGTTTAGATAATGAAATTTAGAGTGGTAGGGTCTAAGTTTTTTTTTTTTTTCCTTTTTCTTTCCCCTTCCCTTTCCCCTCATGTGATTGTCCTTTTGGTTATTATACACTCTTGACATAAGGGCTATCTCCTGGGCAATTCCATTTTCTACTTGTGATGACAGAATGGACAAGATATGCTTGGAAGAACTGGGCTCCACAGAAGAAAAATATGCAGCTAATTATAATAATATTGCAAAACAAATCAATAATTATAATTTTCACAGCATATAAGATCAACCAGGACAAGGAACATAGTCAGCTAGTTAACGTCCTCTTCAGTTCGTATCACTCCACTACAGTGGGACTCTGGATTGGCATCGCACACCTGCGATCACCTTGAATAGCCACTGGATGTCACTGACGATCCACACAAAATCAGCTTAACCCTTTAAGCATTATCTTGCAATGCATGGAAGAGTCAGCAAAAAGGTCACTTACTTCCATGACCTTGGGATGTGAATTGTCTATCACCAACATCTGCAATGACAGATAAATAAGAAACTCTCAAAAGAAATAGAGATGTGATCAACTGCAAGGCACACCATGAGTTAAGATACTTCAAAGAACTATTTGAATGTGAGATGATGGCTACTTATGACTCTCTTAAAAATGTGCAATCAAGCCTTCCTCTGTGTTCCAGTACATAACCACCCAGGTGGGAGGACATCTCTTTTAGTACTGAACTGTGTTCTTTTCACAGTCCATGCAAGATGACTGGAAATTTGGTTTTCTTATTTAAATGTTTCAACAACTCTGGAATCTTTCTGGAAGAACTGCAGGAATTCCTTCCCTTATCTGGGGATTCTAAATTGCCTTACCTGTTTGATGAGAAATAAATAATTTTCCAGCATGTTCCTGATCTCTGAAAGATAAAATTCCCAACAGCAATCCATAGGAGAGAAGTAGATAGTTACCTGCCATAGCAAGAAAAGTAGAGGAATGAGAACAACGTCAAACACAAAGCATTTATATTAACCAACATGTTTTTCTTATAATTGGCAAATTCGTGATAATGATGAACCGGTTCTTTCTGTACTTTACTATTGAGTATATTAAGTGAAGAGCAGTGAGAAGTGTACTTGTCTGTTAGAGAAACGAGGTTCAAAAGCAGATTTTTCAATGTTTTGGTGCCATTGCATTCTATCTGGATTTAAATGGCTTTTTGTTTTTTATCCTCATGACAGAAGATTTATTTTTCTTCAAGCAGAAGCTATCATCTTGAGAAATCTATGTATCAATTAACTAGCTTTTTTCCTCTAACATTTCAGCTTAATGCTTTTCTTGCTGCTTGGCGCCAATGTATCCTTTTGTTTGAGGATGGTATAGAGATAGTGATCAGAGCTTTTAAAGACTCATTTACAGGTAGGATAAGACACAGCACAATGAGCTCTTTTCACTGATACACTTTTAGATAGCTCATTAGCTGTATACTGTGAAGCCAGTTGAATCTTTAAAGAAAACTATATTATATTCTCCAGTTAAAAGTCTGTTTCGTTGCCCTGTTGAAACTGAAAAATTATGTAAAATGTTGCAAGGTGATAGTAATTGTCTCTGGAAGCAAATCAGAAGCAAACAGATAATGATCTAGGAATCAGAATCTTGTCTGGGAGGTGAATAAAAATTATTTTGTTTTAAATCTTCCTTTTTTCATACTGTGTTTCTCAATCGGCTTCATCATCCTATCTCTGACTTTAGACAACACCTATGGAATAAGAAAAGCCAGCTTCCAACCTTGTTCCAGTATAGAGTGTAACAAGGAGCCCATGAGGCATGTTTCCTTCCACAATGAAGAATAAGTATTCTGGCCTCCATGGAGAAAACTTATTCTTCAAAATATATGATTCCACAATATTAACATTGTTTAAATAATAGAACAAATTGCTGCTACTGATTATAAAATTAGCTTGCCTTAACAAAAAAAAAAAAAAAAAAGTCATGATTCTTTCCAGCAGGTGCTCTCCCTGCAATGCATTCTGCCAGATAACTACACACAATATAACAAGAAGTGAAACCTCCATTTACCTTGAGATGAATAATTGAATTATTTGTTCATGAGTGTAATAGCGTAGATTCATCTGTTTTGAGAGGATTTCTTTTGTCAGGTCTTGTATCTATTGCTGTAAAACCTGATGCAGTATGAGTGGGACTTGACAATGATGGGAGATACTCTTGCTTCAACAAGTCTCCTGCATTTGAGTTAGTTGCCTCAGCTGGCTTATTTTTTTCTTCAGAGGAGAAAGAAGGGCACTGCTGGAGGAGATTCAGAGATTCATATTACCATGTCCCTCTACAAATAACTGCAGCACAGTAAGAGTGTTAAAAGAGTAAGTGGGGTACTCCTGGTGTTCACATTGTAAGTTTAACATTGGGTTTTGTTTTGGTGAGGTTTCACTTCACACCTGCTCTAGCTTTTGGTCCTGCTGACTTAGTGTCCATTAATAACTGAAACATGCAAAGTTTATTGTCTTTGGTTCTTCCCATAGCTTGACTTCCTTTAACAGGAATTGAGTTCATGTGCTCAGAGGCAGCTCCATGAAGGCTACACGCTTGATGATGTGCTCACAAACTGAACTAAAAAGTTAATGGGGACCCACTGTAAGGGTACAATAAACCTTTAAATAGATTGTCTGGTTAGTGTAGTGAATGTATATGCCTTATTATCTCTATTTTAAATTATCAAAGATAAATATTGATGCACATATTTAGAATACAATAAAAAAATATGTTCTGTTATATATGCTTTCTTTTGTATTTGTTTTGTTTGCTTGTTTGTTTGTTTGATTGTTTTTCAAATTCAGCAGCTAGATCCACAGGTAAAGCAGTTAGGTTCTCATTTACATCCTGACACTGACTCATTTAATGATGACAGGTAGGAAATTTAGAAGAGCAGACAGTGGATATGAGAATTTTGTTTTGTCTTCTGGGAAGCACGCCAAGAAGGCAAATCCTTTTCCCCTGTAACCTGGTTTCTAGGCTTTGATGTTGCAAGATACAGTCAAACCCATGACATTACATTGAAAAGTAAATAGGATTTTGAAAAACTGTAAAAGAGATTCCTGTACATGCTTTAAGAAAACAAAATCAAGAAAAAACCCACTTTGGCTTCTGAAAGGAAACAGAAATTTTTCATATTTTTTTCCTAGGGAAAATATTTGTAGATTAACTGTCAATGTGTGTGTTTCAAGAGATTACTATACATGTATGAAAAAGAACATGAATATAGAGAATGAAACTACATAAATGAAATGAGCACTTACAAACTGTGGTGACAGGTTTACTAAACTGAGACCAGAGAAAGAAAAATGAAATAAAAACATCTGTGCAATTGGTGATTCTTTTCGGAGGCTGTTTAGTACAGAATGGACAATATACAAAACCAGAAAATGTAAATGCATCAGGAAGTATAATTTGGACCTTTGCTTCTCAGAGAGGCCTTTATGCAGACAGTCACTCGTTCTGTGCTCATACACCACTAGCGTGTTTCAAGCTACCAGAGAATATTCATGTATTCTTCCACACTGAATCAAAATTATTTGAAAGTGTCTCCTTCATACCAGGATAGCCTATGCAGTGGTGAGGTGAGGTCTGAGTCTTCTCAGACAGTGGAAGAGTCTGAATTTATTAGTCCCTGACTTCACACACTAGCCACTGAGCTATCGTATGTCAGGAAAGGATGCTGCACTGCCACCACCTTGTTAGAAGAAAGAATCACTTTTTCTAGGTTTTGTTGTTAGCCTCCATGAGAAGATGAAAGGCTGTCTAACAAGTGCCTGTAATAAAGGAAGGAAGCCCCAGAGATGAGCCAGGTTTAAGATGTGCCCTTTCATTGAAGTTCCCTTCTTTTTAGCTTAGATGTCTCTGCACACCTGTGCCAGTGGTTGTAGACATAATTTTGAGGGACCTAGCTCCCTCACTGCAATGTTTGGGGAACAGAGTTCCCTAAACCAGTGTAGTGAGCTCTATTACTGGTGGTCAGCTATCGTACCTGCTCTGCAGGTGCACTCTATTACATTAAATATAGAAAATAAGCTCTAAACTATAGTTTATTGGGAAAACATAATGCATTTTTCCATCAGTTGAGCTTTTTGATTATATTCCTGCTTGTTGCTTATTGTTCGAAGTGCAGCTTTTTATAGAATACTTAATTTTGCATGGTGTTTGAATCTAACAATTAAGAGGCAAGAGATCAGAATTTTAAAAGTTATCTACTGTGATTTTAGTAGTATAATTTCTAGTGACTTCACCTGTTGAAGAATTAGCAGAACACTGAGACCCTTTCAAAATCTCACCCTGAGGATGAGGCAATACTCTGCAGTCTTTAATACTGAAGAGAGGATTGTGTTGGATTGTGTTGGATTGTCCAGCATCAGAAATGTGAACCAGCTCAGAAGTGAACCTAGAATTGTTTTGACAGATTACTCGAAGGACGTGAAACACAGTGTTTGCCATTTTTATGCCTTTATGTCAGGTTTATTGCTGCTGTGGGAAGGCAGAAGTCTTGTGATCCAGCAAAAGGCCTGCCAGTAAGTACCCAAGTGTTTTGAACCGCTATGAGATGACAAAATGAGTTTATACTTACAGAGCTGACAGAGAGAGGGAGAAGCAGTTTCTGTCATGTGACTGCAGCATTTTTTATCTAGTATTAGCTACCTGAGAGATGAATTGGCTACATCATTCAATTGCTGAGTCTCTCAGGCTCTGCCAACATGATGTTTGCGAGGCAGATACAGGCTTTTACTGTGTGAGTTCTGTGTGGATCAAATGAGTGCCAGCTGTAACCTTGCAATTGTACAGATTCTGCTGGCCTGGTGTTGGTTGTGAACTATCAGATCCTGTTAGGAATTTATGTTGGTTTAGGCTCAGGCCCATGTGAACAGGCTGCACATTGTCTGGCCAGATTGTAATATTGCAGAGTGAGCTTATATTTGGTTGGAGGGAAAAAAAAGGGGCAAGCTTGCGTGTCATGTAAAATGGTGCCCAGACACACGTTTAGACAAAATCCAAAATGTACTCAAAAATATCTTTTTGTGACTCATCTGTATGAGAGAAGGGTAAAACCCCAGAGCCCCAGATCTCTGTCCTGTGTAAGTTTTGAGCATTGTCATCTGCTTGCAGTAGTGATAATATATATATATATATGAGCCAAAGCCTACTCGGGTGATGAAAAACTACTTTATCTATCTATTCACACATGACATTTTGCACTTGCGCACAAAGGAAAACAGGACTGAGTTCTCTTTGAAAGAGTAACTCTTTGTGGTTGCAAACCAGGGCTAAAATGAGTGCTAAAGTGAGTGTAAATCAATAGCCCTAGTATGTTAACTTATGAATGCAACAAAGGTGGTTTTCCTTGGTTCACAGTCAGAACCCCAGGTATCTCTGTTGTAGGCTACTGTATTCCCTGCTTATTCTGACTCTGTTCACAGGTCCACTATGTGTACCCCTGACAGAGATCAACCTCCTAGTGACAGTGGTTCCCTTCTGCACAGTCCAAAGGCAAGTGCTTTATAGATGGGAAGCTAAGACTGGAATATTGAAAACAATGGTAGAATCAGAATTTCTCCTTCAAACAATGCTTACTGGTTTGTTTAATCTGGAGGTTTTGAAGGTGTTTGAGGATGTTGGACTATCCTGGGCTTACTGAAAGTCATGTCTTAGGGAGTCTTTGGAAGTCCTAGCTGTAGCATATATGTCACTCTGTATTTTAGTACAATAAAACTGTGCATTTAACTAGAAAGTAAGGTACTTTAAGTTTCTCCTTCTCCTGTTTTATTACTTACATCCAGTTACTGTCTCCCTTTCTCGAATTTAGAACAATGATTTCCAGTAAATCTTTTTAGTAAATACATAATTTCCCTGCTCAAAAATAATCTTGCCAGGGAAGGATACACAGATCTGAGAAAAGCATATCTCTACTGCTAGATTTCTTTCATCAGGTATTGCCAGTTATAAACTGAAGTAAAACCTACTGCTAGCTGGCATGTTATGCTAAGCCTTACACTTTTCTTAAATGGTAACTAATACAAGGCTCTGAACCCATGTGCACTCTCACTAACTTTAGTGTGAGGCTCTTCGGTTTAGAAAATTGACATGTAGAACCCATTGACTGTATGAGTGGGGTCTGCTGAGTGCTCTGTTGTCCCCTGAAAGAGCAAGCAAGCGTAGATTTGCTAGGGTGTGATTCCTAATTTATCCATATCATTAAACTCGTTAGGCTGAACTCTGTGAATATCTTCCATGTCTCTTCACGTATTTTTAACTGCACCTAATGTAACTATCTTGATCATAATTAAGGTTTCTGAAATTCTAAAAGGAATAATGAAGAATGAGTAAGATCTCTGTTTATCAGTCATAACATACCTTCTTTTTCAAAACAAGTTTGTTGCAATCATGGAAAGCAGCACCTTAGAGGTGAAGTCATTCCCTGCCATCCAGTAGATCTCTCTCCATATTCTTTTATCTCACCTCAAGCTATTTTTTCATCTTTAACAGCTTAGAGAGCAAGTGTATTTCAGCATAGGGGTTTTTGGTGTTACTCTATGGAAAGTTTTCTGCATCCTTCTGTGTGGTACACAGGTGCAAGGATCTCTTGATGACGACATGCAGGTGAAAAACCAACAGCATTACAGAATACATTTAAATGTCATAACAGCACAGTGGGGGAGTGTTCACAAGCCCAGGCATTTTTGGATGTAGTTATAGACACCATATGATCAAACTTAAGGAAATACTACAGAGAAATCCTCTAAAGTCTCTCATAGTGAGGGAATGTAACTACAGGAACTCTTAAGCTTGGGACACTTGTTCCTCAAGATTTGAGGTCCTTCTTTTCCTAAATGAAAGTTTCTAATAGTTTTGACAAGATTTAGACAAATTTTCAAGAATATTTGAATTCTAGTATTTTTAAAATAAAATATTCTGGGGGCAATTCCATAAAATATTAGTGAAGAAAAAGGAGGTGAAATATTGCGGCTGACACAAAATTATTTTGTCCTACATTTATTTTTCTTGTTAGGCAAATAAAAATGCCTTCATTTTTTTCTGAACAATTTTAATTTTTCTTTATAGAAATAATGTGCTTATATGACCAGAAAAATAAAAATTAGTTATTCTCAGAATTATAATCTTAGTACTTCCATTTAATTTGAGGCAATTGCTATTACTGAGATCATTTTCACAGCATGGGTAATCTACTTACTATGCCTTTATCATTAATAAGCACAGATGGACAATAAACTGGTCCATAATGTGTCCCCATCCATCACAGCTTTGAACTGAAATGGCTTCAGACTAGGCAGGCTAATCTGGCCTACCTGAGCAGCCCATTGCATAAGCAAGAACTGGAAGAACTCCATCTGATCTTGCTTTTTGTGCTTTCTGTAATCGTAAGTGGTGAATTGTGAATCCATATTGTATGTCAGTGGTAAAACAGATTTGGGAAGTTTTACAGTTTTACATCCCTGAGCAATGCTGAATCTTTCAAGCTGTGCAGTTGCCAGGAAGACTGCAAGCATCACCATATCTCTAATACGAAGAGAATATTGCCTTGGAAATACAATGGGAAATTTCACTAATCTTTGTCTGACTTTCTCAAGCAAAATTTTTACTTCTTGTCAGGTACAATTTCAGGTGATCTTGTCTGTAGACAGATAGTGCTGGCATACTTCTCTAACTATATAAATAATTCCAATAATTATAAAAGGTTGACTAACTAGATAGCTCTTAAACATTCTACTGGCTTAACCTGGATATGCTATTCTAAATCTTCTGCTAACTTTTATATAAGTATCTTTTTTACCTGATAACTCTTGCACCTAATATTTGTACCTTTTTATACCTCCTATTCTCCTTTTGTAGTATTCTTCTAACAATTACAATTGTAGAAATTACCCATTTTTTATGAGTTTTGTTTCTTGAAAACTCTTGCTCTCTTATTTCACAATTTCTTCACTACTACTCTTGATTTTTATCAAGACAAAGTAACTTGGCTTCTCTTGTCTCTCTTATATTTATAAAATATTACAGGTAAAATATTCTGAAGAGAAATCTTAGGTATATGATGAGTTAAAAATAAATAATTTCAATTCAGAACTCAGGGAAAGTGAAGGAAAGTTGCCAAGCTGACTGCCCTTCAGACTCTAGCCCTGTCTATTTACAGGATAAAAACAGTAATGGAGAATTCCCCCCTCTAATTCCTTGAAAATAGTCTTTTATCCTAATCTTAGGTAACTTTCCCCACATTTATTAATCTCAGGTAGGGTTTGTAACAGAGCTGTTGTTGCTGGTGGTGTTATTTAATGTGGAAACTTGTGTATCAGCAACTTGACTGAGACCACCAACTTCTTGGCATAATACCCCTATGCTTTTATTAATTTGTTGCATTATGCTTTCCTCAAGAGTTAATCGTTTAATGTGCAGGTCTTGTATTGGTTTCAACTCCATGGATATTGTGCTGCAAATAACAGGTTGGAATTATTATGGCAAAATATCACAGGCTGGGTAAAACTCTAAGATAGGAAATACTATAATGGAGCAGCATTTCACTGCTGAAACAAAAGCTCTCTGCATTTGTCACACTCAGTAAAGGGGTTGGTATCCACACTTATCTTAAATTTTCAGGAATATACCCACATCTTTTGTAATCACAACAGAATAATAATGTAATAAATCAGTTTTATGAGTCCTGTCTCTATTAAATCATGTGAATAGTAATTAAATTGTGCAATGAAGGAGACACTGAATTCAATTTTAACAAAAATCATCTTCTTGTCCTCTTTTGGGAAAAAGATTAAGTTTGGAGGTGGGAAGTAAATGGAGTGAGATAAAAAAGAAGGGTGTTCCTCACACAGTTTTTGACTGTGTTTTTCACTATTTGGCATAGAAGGGTATTTACAGTGCTGAAAGGACAATATGCATAGGTAAATGAAAAGCAGGGTTTATAATCTAGAACCTGAAAAAAATAGAAATCTAAGCTTTGGTAATTGTCTGTAGGGTAGTAACAGCCATGACAGGTGCTTATCACAGATATCCATCTGGGTCAACACTAGCTGAGCTGCTGACTTTTAAAAAAAGGCACTTGCATTCCATTCAGCTTCTCTCTCCATCCTTATTAAATACATTCCTTCCATCTTAGCCCCAAGCCTCCTAGAGAGGCATGCAAGTCACATAAAACCACTGCCAAAGAGGCACTAATTGGCGCCCCAACTGGCACGGTCAGAAGACAGGCTAAAAGACACTAAAATACTTTCCAGGTCAGTTCAAAAGCATTTTGGGGCAAATGTGGAAAGCTCAAAAAACTCCTGCCTGTGTTTACATCTTTTCCAACACAGCCAGACCAATGCTTTTAATAAGTGCCAATTATTGCCTTCTAAATAATAGTTTTAACAAAGAACACCAATTTTCTTTACTGTTTGAGCTGCAGTTCTCACTGGAATTAGATTCCTTTGCGCATATTTACATGTATATGTCTATCTGCTCCTCTGTCTTGTGTTCAGGTCAAGTAGACCTTTATATCACTAGAAATAAGTTTAACTCTAAAATCAGTGTTTGTCAGCAAATCTAGCCTATGTGGGCACTCATCCAGCTACTTGTGAAAGTTTGAAGAGTTGAAATCTTAATTCTTCAGAGCTGGCATTTCAGTTCCAAGAACAACTATTTTTCTACAAAAAGATATTTTGAATAACCACTGCCTATGTGCTTTAGTTTCACTTGATGGGCATATGTTCTTTATTATTGTATTGCCACTTCTTCACCTATACCTACATGATTAGTTCATTTCAGCAGAAGGACGCTGAGCAGAAGTTTGACCTGTTATTCAGCTGGAAGTAGGGATTTCCTTTAGTCTGGGGACAAAAAACAATAGTTCTCTTGACCTCTTAGCAGAGATCTATATGTCAGTTGCATTTGCTTCTGAAATGAGTTTTACTCATTTTTCAGACTGACTTTTGACATCCACTGTGGTCTGTGTAAACAACAGAGAATAACTGTTCACACAGAAAATTTCAATACCTCATCCTTCTGATCCAGTTTCATTAAAATGACTTCAAAAAAGCCAAAAGTCTCAAGTGTTATTTTACTGTAGCTCTATAACAAAAACTATTTATTCCTGGTTGGTTTTGCATCTCCATGTGTGTGTGGTTCTTTAACCCCTCACCATGGTTTTGGGATTTTTTCAGTATTAGAATTTTTTTGACACCAAATGATCCTGCTGAATCAGTGCATTGATTCTAGCTGAAACTGAATTTATTTTCCCCATAGCAACCATCACAGTGTTATGCTTTGCTAGGAAAGTATTGAAAACACACCATTGTTTTAGGTACCTGTAGTGGGTTCGGTTTGAGAAACCAGGCGGAAACACCAATTAAGTGCAGGGGTTTAGTTGGCATCCATCAATTACTCATTTTCCTCTGTGAGATAAGAATTAGGAGAAAAGCAAAGCAGGCTCAAAACTTTAAAGAATATAAAGAAAACTTTAGTAACAAGACTAAGAGAGTACCACTGAGCAGCGCTGGCACAGCATCAGTGCTGTCTCACCAACACTCCTCCCCCATCAGCAGCTAAGAATTGGCAAGATCTTGAGAGGCGACATTACCTGGACAGCTGACCCAATCTGACCAAAAGGATATTCCATACCATATGACATCTGGTCAGCAATAAAAACTTAGAAAGAAGGAGGGTGTTGTGGGTTCTGGCCCAGATCAGTGGGAGGGATGTGGCCAAGATATTATGATACCACATTACATCATTGCCAGGGATGGGGAAAAGGGACTCTTTCAGGAAATCTTTCAGGACTCTTTCAGGACATCTTTCAGTGAAACAAAGTGTGATGGGGTGAGGAAACCATCCATTGTTCATTGTCTTGGAGTCTCCTGTGAGCATTTTTGCATGTGAATAATTTTCTCTTTTTTTGCATACTTTTACTAGTGCTTGGGATCCCGAATTTCTTAGATATTTTCACCAGCATACTGAAATTGAATTGAACTGTATAGAAGCTTATCCAAAAATTTGTTGTAACAGACACAAGCTCTAAGGCTGTCTTTCATTGCAGGCAGGAACTTGCTGGGAATGCATACACAACTCTCTTTTTGAAGTGTCTGATTGTGAAGCTGCCTAGCTTGAGTTACGAATGCTAAAGTAGCTGAGTGTTCATATGCTAAAAGACCCGTGTAAAGCACTGTTTGGATGAATTTCTGCAGACCCTACAACACTGGCATTTATGAAGGGGGCATGCAGAACTACATTTGAGACCAATATCAGAATATTCTTTCTTCTAATATGGAGGTTCCAAATGAAAGGGTTGTTACCTCAGCTAGCTCACATTAGAAGATAAAACTAATGCAAGCTCAGCTGCAGAGATGAAACTCCCAACTGGTAGTGAGTCTTGAGCTCAGGATGTGAAATTAAGGGAATATTGCATTAGTAAAGACACAAAAAACTTCATGCTGCAACAGAAAAGAAAGCCTGATTTGACTTTGATTGCTACAAAATATTTGTACATCACTATAGAACCGGATCTGAAGCGACAACTTTATCTCGGTATCTTCCTCTGGGTTTTTTTTTTACAGGACTGGAGTGGGGAGAGTGCACTGATGACACTGTAGCATTTTAAATGGAATAGTATGATTTGCGTGATTGTGGAGGTTTTGTTATAGCTTAGGCAGAATTAGTTTAGACTAGAATTGGATAATTCCACTTTTTTCCTATTAAAATCCACTGAAGAAAAGCCACTTTAATAGGTATTTTGCTGAGACAGGCAATTTATTGTTTGTCACTTGAAACTTTTGTACGGGTGTTCTTAAGGAAGCTGTGTTTTTCAGAAATATTGCTATGCAACATGTGTTCCAAAAGTACTTTGATCACCTCTAAGATAACAGCCAAAAAAGAATGGGACAAAAAGTTAGCAAGTCCTCTAAAGTGAAGAGTAGTGATAGTCATTGGTTTCTACCAAGAACTCTGTAGTAATATAATTTTTCAAGGCCTTATGTCAGTGTCTACCATGAAACTTCAACTGTTGTAAAGTAGACTCTATTACCTCATAAAGGTTCTATAAATAAATCTATTATCTAGAAGTACAGAATGGATGAAAATTTTATCTCTTCAGTATGGCTTCCTCTGTTATTGATAAAATTGTGAGCCTTTTGGATACAACTTAAACCTGAAATGACTTTCCTGGAAAAGCAAAAAAAAGAAAGATGAATTTTCACCATTTTAAATCATTGTTAATTTATTTTTGTTGGAAATCTTTTTTGATGTCTTTTTGTTTTACAAATGGCAAGCACTTGTAAGATGTTTCAGCAGAAAGAGGCGATTGGAGGTTTAAGTTTTTAGATTATTGTTTTGAGTTCTACTTAAGGGTTTCTTTCCAGCAGAAGAGAAAAAAAGGCTTATTCTTGCCATAATGAAAGCAGTAGAGCTATTCAAATTTTCTCTCTTCAGTACGCTTGTCATCAGTGCAGTGTTAAGGATCCATTTTCATTCCAATAGGGGCAAGGAATGAGAATTAATCTTCTTTTCTCCCAGTACAGGGTAAACCTCTGTCTCCTCTGGTTCCAGATTTCCAGCTTTTCACATAAAATGTATGACCAAGGGAGAAAGAGAACAGAATGGATTGTTAACCATGATAATTATGGGACTTATTCATTTCTGATTACTTCTGTTCTGTCTCTCATTTATCCCAAATGTTGGGCACAGTTTTCCTCATCACTTGTCTTTCAGGAGCTGGTGTAAAGTATGTTTCAATTTCTGCTTTGTTGTATGGGCTACCCTGCTGCTCCTTTTTGGTTTAGCACTTACTTTGAACATGCCAATTTCCACCTCCTGTTCAGGGTGAGTGACAAAAGAGAAGTGCTTTATTTACTCAACACCTTTGTTATTCTCCTGCTTCAAACCTTCTAATTCCTCATTCATTGAAAAGAAACAATGCATTTGACAAGTTGCACAATACAAATAAGAAATAGTGAATGATGAATGGCAAATAGAGGTAGCACTTAATTGTCATTTACCTTAAGGCCTCTTTTCACCACTCTGGCATTACAAAAGGATCTCAAAGTCACAGAAAGCACCTATTTTGAGGTTCCTTTCAGGTGACAGATGGGTGTAAGGGAATTCATTATAAATAAGTGTAAGCAAACAAATAACCTCAGAAGAAAAATAATTCAATCCATTTACAAATACGTATGAATAATATCTGAGAAACTTGAGCTCACTTTTGGAAAACAGATTAAACAATTGTGTTATATGTCACATTTGTCACGAGTGATTCCTCCCACACAAAATGATCTAATTTATGACAAAGTTTGAAGGTAAAAATGACGAGACTTATTGTGAAGTGAATGAGCTGCATATCATTTGGAGACAGCACTTTTATAATTACTATAGACACTGATATCTGTGAAGTGGTTTGATGGGAACTGTATACATAGAAAAAGACACAATCTAGTACATTCTTTATACTGGTTCTGAGGTCAAAGCCTGTAATGGGCCAAGTTTCTGTTTAGTCAGAGACAGTGCAGGGGCAGGCCTAAGGAAATTATTAGGGATGCTGTATAGATCTGGGGTTCAGTAACTGAGTTGGTTGCTTCCTGTCATAGGTTAGCAAGCGTAGTCCCGGAAGGGACGTCCTTGCTAAGGGGTGCTTACAGTTTCCTCTGGGAACTGACAGAACCTATCAGCTGGCCAGTTTGAATATGGACACTTCTCTAAGCCACTTAAAGTTGTGATCACCTCTGTGATCCACATTTAAGAATAGGCAAACTCCCCCTCCAAGCTCTCTCTCGTTTCCGGCGCTGGGACAGGTGGCTGCAGGCCCCGTGTGGGGGCCAGCGGGCCCGGCCAGGCCCTGCCTGGGCCAGGCCGGGCCGGGCCACGGCCATCCTGGAGCCATGGACCTGTTCCAGCCGTGGAACCCCCCCCCACTGCCTTGCCGTGGGCAGCCGGAGCGGCTCGGCTCTCCCCCCTCTCCACTGCGATAAGAAAAATTCAACATTCCAGCTGCAAAGCTGCAAGGTCGAGGTGAGATTAACCCTTTTATTGCTGTGAAGAGCTGAAAACCTGAGGGAAGAGAGAGAGGAGATGCTTAAAGCTGAAATTCTGTTGTGAAGCTATGATATATCAGAGTATCCTGTTGTAATTTCATGAAGATATGGGGGGTGGAGTGTTCAACTCGTGAGCAAAAGCACCTGCGCTGAGATAGGCAGATGCTGACGCAGCTGTAATTTCATGAGAAGTTTGGACAGGGAGAGATGGACCAGATGAGGACTTTTGCTCCAAACGGGAAAGGAGAAAACCTCAGTCCGTAGAGATGAACCAGATGAGGACTTTTGCTCCGAACGGGAAAGGAGAAAACCTCAGTTCCTAGAGATGCTCCCAGAGATAGTCCTAAAGATGAAGATGATGAAGACCCTTTGCTCCCAGGGAAGGAGAAGGGCCTCTGTTTTTGTTTCTGAACGGCTCAACCTTAAAATTGTACCCCAAAAAACTTCAAGAGTGGACCCTCGAAGGCAGTTGCGGGAAAAGCTGCAAGTCGGGGGAAAGGACTCACACGCAGGCAGAGAGACTCCTCTTCCTAAATGGACTGAACAATATTTGGAAGTGGGCGGCTGTCTCGTTGTGATAATGTTTTCATAGCATGAGCAAGAAGAGACTTCTCTTTCTAAATGGACTGAACAAGGTTATTATGGAAGTGGTAAACAGACTGAACATCTCAAGGGTTATCTTTTCACATTGTCAGTGGGAGAAGGGAGGAAGGTGGGGGGAGGAGGAGAGTTCTGAAGGTGGTATAATTTTTTTTCTTCTTTTAGGTCTGTTAATAAACTTCTTCATATTCTTTCAAGTTTGGTGCCTGTTTTGCATTTCTCCTAATTCTTATCTCACAGCAGATAAACAGTAATGAGTATTTTGGACCAAACCGCTACACTAAATTGGTGTTTCCGCCCGGTTACAAACCGAACCCGCGACACTTCCTTAATCTGGGATCAGTGCGAATGAATCCCAAGAAGGACCTTTCAGCTGAAGACTGCCATAGCATGGCAGACTGTAGTCTCAACCTCCCATATTTGAAATGGCAAAATCACTGTCAACTGTGCTGCTTCTAAGGTTGTGGGAGAGCAACGTCTGTTCCCAATCTTCAAAACTGAATCACACTCATTCCCTAGAATTTTCTTATAAAACATAGGCTACACATCTGATAGTTTGGTTGCTTCATGCACTCTGGGTAACACGCACCACAATCCTCTCTGCTCCCCTTCCCAATTGCTATGTGATTCCAGCCTGTTTGATGGAAAACCCAGCAAGCATGCAAAAAAGATCCCGTTCTTCTGAGTCAAGGGCCACTTACACACCAACTTGTTCAAAACACACACTTCCTTCGTTCATTAACTCTTTGCATAAGTCAGTAGCCACTAGGTGTCATAAAGGACTTCTTCAACCTTAGTAAATTTCCATTAGGTACTAATAAAATTAATGGAAAAGGAGTAAGAACCCTATGTTTGTCCTGTGAGGACAGGATACCCAGCTGTTAGTCCTGCTCAACAGGGGGGAAGGAGGAGGGAAGAATGGAGGTAAGTGCATGGACAGCACAACTCATCGCTCAGCACAACAGTCTGGCTACCTGACTGACACAGGCAAAAATGCCATGACAAATGAAATCTCTTTGTCGTTTCCATCAGGATGCAACAAAGAGTATCTGAGAGAAATATTTCTTGAGTTAGAACTGGAAAGAGAAAAGAAGTCATTCCCTTTTCTAATGGCTTTAATATAATAGAAATGACATAATATTCCCTAACACAGAGTAACAAGATGGAATTTTTTATATTTTGAATGATAATGATTCAAAATGTTTCATCTCATCCATCATATTCCATCCCAATGACCATGTTAGCAGCTAGCTCAGAGATTGTAAGAAGTGGTATATATTACCACATGAAACATGGTTACAACCATACAGTTTGAATACCCCTTCCAAAGTGGACTCTATCAATTAATAACCCAGATCAGGTTTTTCTCCTAATGCTAAAACAATGAATTCTATAAAATGATTATTTGTGTGTGTGTGTGTGTGTGCGTGCGTGTAGTTCACACTTTCTGTTTCAAAAAGGATATTTGAAATTTCTATTATAATTCACCTGTCATTAACAGTCCTGGTAAAGATAAGGAGCACCTACCAAGCCATAGCTATTTGTGTGAATGGAACCACCGTTGTCACTGGGCAGAGTTCAGCCTAGCCCCTAAGCACCAGAGCACAGTCTCACTGTCTCTGGTCTCGTAAAACTGTGCCAGCAGCACAGTGTGTTCAAAGAGAAAGCTATCGCAATGATCTGGTGGTTATTAATGACTCCTGCAGTAAGAGAGTCGATCCTCAAATAGCAGCTTTTCCTTACACATACCATAGATATAAATGGAATAATATCTAGCATAAGAATGTAACAGCATTATGAGATGTTTCTGATGTTTTAGCTTTGAGTTCACTCTTTGTGTTTTCTGGATGAAGTTGTGAAGGAAAATGGTAATAAGAGTTCTGGTTGAGCAGTTTAATTACTTTTTAGACGAGTCCCCTGCAGTGATAACACTCCAGTTTCTTCTGTCGTGAGACTTTCTTCTTGACATGAGACTCATCTGGGGACTGAAGGAAGATGGAGGAGGTGGGGGAAAAGAGGAAAACGAATCCTCCCAAGTAATCCTAAACCGAATAAGAACTGCAAGTGTCTGCTTTCTCTCCCCATTTGTGTCACAGAAAACT
Organism: Corvus kubaryi; assembly: GCF_017639235.1. Classification (NCBI taxonomy): domain Eukaryota; kingdom Metazoa; phylum Chordata; class Aves; order Passeriformes; family Corvidae; genus Corvus; species Corvus kubaryi. The sequence goes on from NW_024582083.1 coordinate 4,935,183, forward strand.
TGCCTTTGTTTCGGTAGTGAAACATGCCAATTCAAATTGGTACTTATCATCTCTCTTGGCAAGTTGAACATCATCAGTGGTAATGTTTTTAATTGAAACTGATTAATACCATCCCAGCAGAGTTCCTGTGGAAGTCAGTCTTGCACAAGGGAGTGAGAAAGATGAGCTCAATGAAACAAGGAACAAACCAATTACAGAGGTCAAACTGAACAATAAATCCATTGTAAACTAAATTCTTCTCAGTTAAAATATTTCATACTCAGGCTCTGTCAGTACAACATATTCTGCTTCTTATATTATATATTCACCTCCTGCTGACCAGTGCCAGGGACACTGCTGTGGTCTTTTGTTCTGACCTGGTAATGCTGCTCTTGTCTTCTTAAAGACTGACCACTAGCAGAGCTTCATTGTTCTAATATCCTAAGTCAGACATGACTTAATTAGTTCTTTACTACTTTTAAAAAGTTCTCTTTGTTTTGTTTTGTAGTACTGTGAAGCAAAAGCATCAAACTATTGCTTAAAAAAAAAGAAAAATCAAACGAGACCTGCAGCTGAGGCAAGGACAAATTATTTCAATAGGCAAGGGATTGTTTGAGTCTGTATTTCTGTTTTAAAATCGCAGTCCTTTTGCTTTAGAACTTGACAAGCAGCCACACTATTTTCCAAAGGATTTGGACAGCCGTACAATTACGCACACAGCCTGCATGTGTGCACACATCAGCCCCCCAGTGGTGATCTTCAGTTGGATATTTTATTCTTTGCACTTGTATTTTTTGAGTATGAATTAAAACAAATTCTTATTTTGTGCTTTGTTTTCAAAAGCTTGCCTACAGTTTTTCTTGGCTTTTGTCTTCTCCTTTTATCATTTGAGCAATGGGACATAAAATGAAGAAAAGAGAGATCAAGAAAATGATAGAAGGTTTGGAAAGAAAGATCCGTGAGGGGAGAAAAAGGTTAATAAGATAAGTTGGCTGTTCAGTCTAAAGAAAAGAAGACTTAAGAAAAGTGTGATAGCTTTCTACAGATATGTGAAGGGACAAGGGAAATTATTCTCATTAGTCACCCAAGACAGAGTAATAAATTTGAGCTGTTGCAAGGAAAATGTAGGTTAAATAGTATGAAAATCTTTGAAACTATCAAAACAGATAGACAATGAAACAAACTGCCAAAGGATTTTAGGGAGTCACTTCCTCCAGAGGTATTCAAGGTGAAATAGTTATTCATCTCTTGGACCAAGCAAATTAAAAGAAGTAACATGAGACAGGGAGGATGAAATGGATAGATGACACAGCAAAGGTCCTTTCAGACTCAACTTATTATGGGGATGAAAAACAGTGTTTGAAAGAATGTTAAACACAATAAGGCATGAAGAAGAGTGCGTATAAAGTGGCAAAAAGAAAAATGGAGAGAAGACTTTTAAAAGGTTATAATGTCTAATAGCACAAGAATTTAAAAGCTTAAGTTTTACGTACTAAAAAAGACAAAAAAATAGTTCATAGCTGCCATTAAGCCTAACTCTTACCAACAGCTTCAAATACTTGAAAATTACATACCTGGGTGATCTCTCTGCAGTCATCTGTGGAGGAACGTGCAAACACACTGATTGTGATCCAGACCTTGTATAACCTTGCATCTCCTTCTTTTGATATGTGCATCCAGGTTGTTGATGGAGAGGGTAGAGTGTTATTAGATTATTATAGGAGGTATTATAATTATTGTCCAAAACCCAAATGAAATATTTTTTATTCTTCTTCATTTTGAGCCATAACTTGTTCTCCATAAAGCAATATTAATTTCAGTAGAGCCACTTGAAAATGAAGATACCATGCATTATGAGGAAGAATGGTGCAATCTGGACTCCTATCATGTGTAATAACTATAACTATTTATTAACCATGAGGATCATTTGTGACTTCATATTTCGCATTCCACTGAGAGAAAATATTAACATACATTTCCTATACCCTTTGGCTTGATAATGAAATTCCGGTCTGAATTCATTATGAATAGTTACATTCATTCCATGAGAAATACCAAAAAAGAACTCATTGCTTACACCTGGTAATTTCACCACTTTTATTTATGTAAAAAACATCAGTATGGTTGTATTTGGGGACACATGCAACATTACTGCAGTCTACTTCCATGATGATCAGGATGAAGAGCGAGAGAGGTGCCAGATTGCTATTATGTGGACTTGAGTGTGTGTCAGGTCTGCGGCCTTTGCTAGACCTCATTCACTGAGTAAAGAAAATGAGTGTTGTGTTGTTGTACAGGTTAGAAGATGATTTTCTTCAGGATATGTATTTGCACATTTAAAGGAAGCCCAGATTCCAAGGCTCTTCATATAGCAACTGCACGCCAAAGCTATGTTTGAGTAGCTGGTAATTTCATGCACATTTAAGACCTGAGAAGTTGCTGGGTTTACTTCCTTCTTAAATAATTTTAAAATAATTTTTTCCATTAGTTCTTTGGGTTTATGGTAACTTACTCTATGGTTTTCAATCTGTCATGGGATCTTTCTCTTCTATGACTTTTCTAGTGGACTGTTCATAGTCCAGTAGTTATGGTTGTAATGTCACAAAATTCATCTGCCTCCAACCTGGGCTTTACCTAATAGTCTGGTGAACCAATTTAAGTCTTTGTCCAATGTAATTCTTAGCTAAATAGGTTTATATTTAAGAACAGGACTGAGGAACAAGCAAACCAATGTATAGACCCTAGTTAGCTCTTTAACATCAGTACTTGCATAATATCTCAGACTATGCTATATTATTTCGGCTATTTTATATATCATATCAATCATACCTCCTAACTTTTTCTTTCTTTGACTCACTTCATAGTCTGTTGTGTCTCTTGATTCTTTCAGTCAAGGATCATGTTAATGAACTCATACCATAAAAATCTTCAAATGTTAATAAACATGGTAAATGTGATATAATTAACATTTGCATATTGGATATATGGATATTACTGAAATATTAATGAAGAAAAATCCAACCAACTGTTATCTATCATTTCTGTTTAGCCAAATACATCCACCTAAACATAAATTCAGAAGTTAAATGGTTCCTCTGGGTAATTCTTTATGATTAATCTCTGTTTGGTTAATCAGATATTTTCCATACATGTGAGGACAGAAGAAGGTGTCAGTAAACCACAGTTGTTCAAAGTACCATGACAATCTTACACTGTCTTCTGTCTAAACTGTTCTGTGCTAGTATTAATGTGGAATTAAATAACACAAAAATTATTTTAGGTTGCTGTGACTATGTGCAAAGTATTGCTTTCATTTTATTCCTTGATTAGTCCAAGACTTAAAATTCGAGGCGATGAAATCAAATTTAGTCTTTTCAAGGAGTCTGAAGATTGTGATGTAGAAAATAACATACATTTTAAATAATGTTGTTTGTTATCAATTAGGCATCAGATTTTTTTCTTTTTTTGTTTTTTCTCTTTGGTCTGTCTTTTGTTCAGTCAGATTTCACAAAATCAATTTTCAGTGTTATAAAATGGAGATTTTCCTGCAACAAGGTCATTACTGCAGTATTATTGGTTGATACCTGAAGGAGATAATACATTAATTTTTGACAGTTAGGTTTTTCATATTATTAATAAAGGTAATTAATAAATATTTTTTCTAGAAAAGCATAATTGAAATATTTAATGCACTTTACACCTTTGAAATTCAATCTTGTAAAAAAAATGTAACCAGCTCCCACTTCCCACTAAAATAATGAAAATAAGACTTGAGGAGGGCCCTGTTAGAAGGCCTCAGTGGCATACTTTTCAGCCAAGCGTATTTATGACCAAATATGTTTTATATTTTTATGTGTTAATCCAATTCTTGATACTTTTGCTCTGGGGCGTCTGGGTACATCCATTACCATAAAAGATTTGTTTGTAACTCAGTTGTTTGTGATGAGTTAACTGAGTCCATAGTAAATCCTTTCCTTTCTTTTTCTATTTATGTAAACTATTGCTCTAGACTCTCAAAAACAGGCAAGTTTATTTTTTATATTTAATTTCAAAGCTAATTTAAGAAGTTTTTAATAACTCTAGTTATCTTTCATCTAATCCCATGTATCTGAAAATATACATAGCAGTCTTCACAAAGAGTGAAGGTGATACAAAACCCCAAAGACAGGTGTAATGAACCAAGGACCTTCTAGACCTTAATTTACATAGCCAAATCCTTCCCTCTCAACCTTAAATCCTTAAAACACAATTTATTTAATCCCTGCTGTAGTCAAACACACTGAGCGTGTGTAACAATACATAAAAATCATTAGCACAAAACCTTAAAATAGTGTATTGAATTTGTATAAAACAGCCAAATCCTTTGAGAATTTAGGTGTCACATCCAGATTTTCTAAGGAAACACTGTTTTAAAAGTTTGTACCAAAATGGTATTTCTGGTTCTGTTGCCCAAGCACTATAACTTAATGTGCTTTCAGCAATAATTTTCAATAATAACAAGGGGACACTAGAAAACTCCCAGAGGTGATACTGGAGAATACTGCTTTTCATCTCTAAGATGCTGGCCACACTGTAGTTGTAGATGTGAGTTACACTTTTATATTCAAGGTAATGAATACTTTATGGTATATTCAAACTACCCCAGTTGCAGGTTACATTGTAGCTGCAGATCCAGCTCTGCTGAGGATCTGGGGTGGTTTACTGCACCTCTCTAGACCTATTAAAATGCAGGCTTAGCCTTTGGGAGACAGTAGGCGTACTTCTGTTTTTAACTGCTGGAAGTGAGTTGTGTATGAGTGCTTAATCTGCAATGTAAAAATAGCAAGGGTTGTTAGATCAAATTTAGTTGAAAGTCTGCTGATTGTTTAATCGCCTGAATGAATGGAGTGAAATGAAATGGAATTAAATTCTTCAAGTCCAAATCTTGAGGAAGATTGTCCATCTACAAGCCCATATTCACATGAATCACTTGGTTGTGGAGCAGGATAATATACAACATGCCTTGTATGCTGATCCCTGAAGCTAATTTATTCATGTTACAAATTGGAGGCTCCTGCTCTGTTACTTGGCCTATGCTCTGAGTTTCTGTCTCTAGGGTAGTAATTTTTTTTACTATGGTAAAACTTTTCAAAACACTTTACTGTCTCTATCAGATAACACTACAGCACAGAAGACCCTAAACCCCAAAACTTTAGTCTCTTGTGTTGTTTACCTGTCATCTTTGAAAATGGATTTGGAAGTCTAATTTTTACTGAGATCCTTTGGTAGGTGTTTCTTCTGAGCCTTATCCTGTTTGTTCACTTGGAATAATAAGTTTTTAAAGTTACCTCTGAATTTAACATTTTGTCGAAAAAAGGACCTGAGAGTAGTTTTATTGTAGTAGTTACTGTCATTCAGCCCCAGTGAAAGGAGTACTATGTGATAAATGTCTACACTCCATAATGATTCAGTAACAATGAATCTGCATCTAAACCAGATTGGTGATCTAGGCAATCTAAAGAAATTTTCAGAGGAATTTTGCATGCTGGGAAGGTTTACAGCTTGTTCCTTTACCTATTACCTCCTTGTTCCCGTTACCTCTTTTTTTTTTCTGAAAGTTGAGGCTATTTCATCATTGTGTTATTCTAATTTTATGCTGGCATAAGCTCATTTTCTGTAATAGAATTTCTCTGATATAAAGCAGGAGTGATACAGTAGTGAAGCAAAGGCTACATTTTTAAACCAGCGCAGTCAAAAACACCAACCCTGATATATTTTTTCAGTGATAAATTGTAGCTTCTAATTCCAGTCGAAAGGAGGTATGTGCTGGTGCACTAAGCATTATGTTAGCCATACTATTAGGGAAAGACATTTTTCTCCTCTCGTTGAATCTGAGCTGTTATGTGACAGTAATGCAAGATTCAGTGCAGCAGAATGGGCAATAGCCACTGCAACTGTGACTACAGATGCTCCTTGAGATTCTGCACTGTGTGAGAAGGAACCCGTTCTGTTTTCAATCAAATGACAGTTGTATGTGAATTGAATAAAGAGCCTTGGGGAAAAAGAAAAAGCTGATACCTCATAAGTTCTCTTTCCTTTTTTAAAATATATTTCCTTTTGGCACAATGGATTGTTCCACATCCTACTGCACCAACCTTCTCTTTCAAGAGTAATTTAACCTACAGCTTGGACAGTGAAGAGATTGAAATTACTGCTTCCCAGGAGCATACTGCAACTGTCAGGTTAGCACTTAGCGGGTACCTACTTAGTAAGTAGGCAACAATATGATTTTCAAGATATTTGTGCCAAACCAAGGCACTTCACATTTGAAATTATAAATGCTAAGTCTTTCATAAGAATTAGGAACACGCCCCATGAATTTAAGTTGTTCTTGAAGTTGCTGAATCACAACTTTTGATTTGACAACTTCAAGACAGCCCAAAGCTCTTATTCCAGAATCTGCTTCTAACTTTACCCCTTCTATATGATAGCTGGAGTTGGCTAACAGCTTAGCTCTGTGAGAGAGTATTCCTTGTTTATAGACGTGCCTTTTGTCTGTTTGCAGATTTCTGGAGAAAAAGGAAAAGGATGAGTTTAACAGAGAGGAAATGTGGTATGACTTGCTTTTAGCAAGTGCAGTGACCAAGACATTTTTCATTTTCCTATCTCTAAAAATAATTAAGTGACAAACACGGAGGTTCCACTTCATAGGACCCAGAGCTCATGTTACTGATGCTGAGATAGGAAAAAAAAATTTCCTGTTTTTTGAAAAGTTTATAAACATTTGCATCTTGCATCATATGGACTAATTAGAAAATTATATATGCAGGTATTATTCAGGTAGACTGGCATTCCCTCATTTATGGAAAGGCAAGTGAATTCTGCTTTTAAGAAAACACAGTATTTTCCTAGTTTCATGTGGCAGCCACTCAACTCACTTCATTTCTTTGCAAAATACAAACTTCAGCATTTCAATTTTTATCTTTTATCATTAAACTCCTACAGCTTGAAAATGATTTTCCCCCTAGAAAATGCAAATCTATTCCTTTGTAGTGAAAACCATATTATACATGCAGCATGTAACTTTCAAAACTTTAGTTAGAAGCAGCAAAGCAAGCTGTCAGACATTTCAGTAATTGAATTTCCTTGAGAACTGCCTTGGTTTGTCAGCTCTGACTTTGCTGTCAAAAGAAAAGAAAATAGCCAGGGAATTAATCTAAGATAACACAGAGGGTATTTTGATAATACCAAGACACAAACATTTAGTGTTTTCTCTGGCAGCGTTTTGAGGTAGGGTTCTCCACCCTAATCCAGGCAGGTTCATTCTAGCCTTGAGCCATTATTATCTTGTGCAGAGTTCTGAGAATTAACTAATGACCTATCAAACTGCAGTACCAGGGTTCCTTTCTTCCTGTATTAAGATGCAAATATCATTGCTTAAAAGGCCCAATATACCCTTTGTCAATTACTTCATAAGTGCAATTCATCTTTTACTGCTTCCGCACTTGGATTGCTTGTAAAATGTTTAGTGGTTAATTAGCCTGGAAGGAAGTCCAACTTATGAAAAACCAAGCAGTGGGAAAAAATAGCCATAAAATTAATGGCTTACTCTCTGGTCCTTATTTTATGGGAGAGTGTTAATCAGACTGTGTTGGAACTGCACCTTTGACTAGCATTCATCCTCCTTTATAATCAGCTTCAGAAGTATTCCTTTCTGGGTTTTCCCCTTTGTCCTGTGCTTTCCTCCAAAGGACTTGAATGTATTAAGAAGAGATTGACAGCTCTCCTAACAATTGCAACCATTGCTCTAGCTGAAGGGAAGCATGGGGCTAGTCACTCTTACACTATGGGAAACCACCTGGAGATAAACTTAAGGTATAAATCTGTTATCCAAAAAATGAAACTAATAAAATACATACTGCTGTAGGTAAAAGAAAATAGCCAATATTTGAGCTGTGAGACCTTCATTAGACAATGAATAAAACTGGAAAAGGAGAGAATTGTATAGGGAGCAAATTACTGTATTTACAGCTAGCTCTTTATACCTGCAGAGAAGATTTCAATATAATCAGGTCCCAGGGACAATTTAACCACTGAACATTTTAGGTCAGTCATAAGGATGCTTAGCAGGGTAAAAAAAGTTATGCTCTCTCAGTGGTGAAATGGATAAAATATTTATGCAAATTTTCCACATAATATAGCAATTGGTCTGCAATACTTGCATAGAAAAAAATAGGGCTTTGTTTTGTTGGTTTTTTTCTTTTTGCAAGCAATTTGCCCTTCATTTTGGTGCAGGTCAGAAACAGGGCATCACTTTTTAATGTGCTGTAAATACTGTATATCATGAAAGTGTTGGTTAACCCCACATGTTGGGTCTTACACTGCACTGCAAGTAAGTAGACCTAGCATTTTAGTGTTACAACTTAATTGAATCAAAAGCTTAAAACATGCCAGCTATTATATTAAGCCTGTCTAATCCCTGTCTTTTTTTTTGTCCAGAGACCTGGAGTGGCAATGGTTTTCCTTTCAGAAAATAAGTGTGATCATGCAACTTTCCACATATAATTTGTTCATAATCGTAATTCCAGGTGCTATTCTTTGAGTATGTAACAGAAAAATGTTTCATTCTGAACACTGATGCATCTCTCTTTGATAAAATGCATAGGTGTTCATGAGCCTCATACAGCAATACCCTATAACAGCTCACTGGTTTTTCCGTTTCTCTTAGAAAAGGTACTGCACGTGGCTGAGAATGTCATAAATTTTATATTCAGTAAACATCCCGCGCTCTGGGTGCTTGTAAACATCCTTGAAAGAGAAGTTCCTCTTTAAGAATTTGGTCCTCATTAGGTTGACTATGTAAGGACATCCAAGTCCCTCAGAGCATTACATATGGGCTCCAGCTGTCATTCCACAATGACATGAGTCTCACATAAGTCCTCTGTCATATCAGTCACACACACAGAAAATCAGGGTATCCTAAGGGACACCAGACTGAATGTGAGGTTCAGGCAACTGATCTTATGTGTCACAGGAAGTCACCCCAGTGTCATGGTCTTTACTAGCATATTTTCCCTGCCAATATATGATATAATACTTAAGCTGACATGGATATGCCATACAATTTATTGTGTTCGTAAGCAGTTCAACAGCTCAACTGGTGGTCAGTTAGTTCTTGAAGCATTTTTCCTCAGATCTGCAGAGGTCTCCTGATATGATGGCACTATCACTCTAATATCACTGTAAGAATGCTTTTGTTCTGCTTGTCCCTGTCCTTGGGCTCCTCTGTTTCAATGTTTGGACCTCATTAAACTGGATCATCTTTCTCACTTATTGCTCTGCGATTTCTGTATGAGGTGACAAATTCATATACAAACTTATGACATGACTGCTGTTTATGGACATCATTTTTCATCTAATGACTTCAACACTATTTTCTTATAGCGGTAGCAGCTCCCAAAAAATTATGTCTTTGCTTATCTTATCTACAATCTGATACATTAGGAAGATCAAATGATTCTGACATCTGCTTCTTATATTGCCAGAACCCTTTTTTCCATATTTCCATTTAATAAAATGCTTGCAGGTACAAAATCGTGTTCAGCTGATGCTCCTCGTGTATGTAACAGCAATAGAGGTGTATCAGACAAAGGCTGTCCAGCTCTTTCTTTCAGGGACAGTGCTATTTTTACACTATTTCTTTCCAAGCTGTTGAACAGAAATGATCAGAACTAGCTGCTCCATGTCTAAACTGTACTTAACTGTAAATTACTTAAGCTCATTCCCTTAAGGAGGACCTACTGTCATATATTACTCTGTAAATTATGATGTCTAGTAAAAAGAGGATATATGCATCATCAATTTAGCTCTTATCTGTTCCTGTAAAAACTGTCTGCAGAAAGTGAGACAAATGGGCTGGAACAGGATGCAACTTTGAAGAAAAAAGGTATAAACTAAGCTACACTTTCAAATACTGCTTTTTACTGTGATATCAGCAGGAGCTTTTTCATGATGTGGCCTATATTTTTGCATGTGTGACAACTCCTAAAATCTTTTCTTATGCTACTGTTCATTCAGGGTAACATAACACATAAGTGAATCTCACCTTAAGTTTTTTTTTTTTACAGTCCCTAAAAGACCTTCACATATCTTTTTTTCTTAGCTCTTCATGCCAGAATACATGAAGAGCCATCAGCGTGGGTTTTTATATCTGATTTCATACTTAATTTTTCTCATGTAATCATTAGCAGTGGTAGGGAATACAGTGTCAGAGACACCTGTGCTTAATTACAGTCTGCAGGGTCTCAGTTTCAGAAACAGCTCTGTCAGCCACAGTTTTTTCTTTTTTTTTTCAACTCCAAACAGAATTATTAGGTTTATTAGGGGGTTTTGGGTGGGGTTTTTTTCTGTTTTGGTTTGAGGGGGGTACTTTTTTTTTAAGTCAAGATATATATTTCAGGATGGAGTTTATTTTTCTATGTTTTTTTCTTTAACATATTATATATAAGTGTTTGGAAATCCAGTGACAATTTAGAAGTCATATTTTTAGCTAAAAGAATCCCACTTTACTGCTTACAGAGCATTTGTCAGGCCACTTTTGAAAATGAAAATAAATGGCTTTCATTCATTTCATTCAGGTTTTTCGACTGCTGCCTTATAAAGACAAGACTTTTTTTGCTTTTTAATGCCTAAAATGTTTGCATTAAATTTACACTGTTAGCATCCTACAATCAAATTTGAGGAGAAACCAGAGTTGTGCATTGCCAAAAATTGCTCTCTTCTTAGTGCCCTTTTTGTTTCAGCCATGCAATGAAGTGCTGTTGGAACTTGCATGAGTTGTCTTCCATGACTGTGAAGACCCAATCTCTGGTGGAGCTTTCAACTCCCCGTTTTCTCTGATGCATCCTCTTAGAGGGTGTTTAAATGACAGCCAAAGGTTTGACAACAGCTCAGGTAGACGTCCCTGATCAGCTGGTGCTGCTAACAGGGCAGCTGCCACAGCATGGAGCTCAGCGTGGCCGGCTGCCAGACTATCTGCTCGGCTTCTCGGAATAATCTGAGCTGTATTTAGGTTTCACACAGCACTATATCACCCAGAGTGAAAATGTCAGCTGACAGACCTTGCTATAATTAATGGAAATTCAAATTCCATCACTGAAATAATGTTGTCTGACCAGAAGTAAGAAAAATCCACCTTGCAGTTAGTGGTGTGCATAAATGAGTCTTCCATGAATAAAGAGTATTTAATTACCGTGTCCATGCACAAAACTTTCTAAGATGTCCTACTGAGTTCCTCTGTAATTGACTGCAATATTTGCTTTGAAAGATGAAAAATTGCAGATATCCCAGTATATTCCAATATTCCAGTATGTCAGTGGAATTAACTAGACTACATTTCAATATTTTTGTGTCCCTTTTATTACATATTTTTATGTCTGAGACTAATCAGTTTTGTAGGTTGTCTCAGAAAATTTCAACATGCAAGACAATTTTTAACATGTGTATATATTTAATGTTGTAAAAGATTTTTAAAAATAAAATAATTTTCATTTTATCTCTTAGGAAGGATATATCTACAAGGAAATATCTACAATAGTCATGTGAGAAAATGGCATGGTCAATTAGAGTTTTACAAGCCTGTTCAACAGAATGTCTAGACAGATAGATCTTGGAAGTAGTTGCATAAATAAATTTAAAAAACCAAACAAAATCATAAACTTTAAAACATTCACTTCCTTGCCTTTCTAACTATCTTAGTTCCTTAGTCCACATTTTGCTTGCACCACAACATAGCAGGCTACCAGAAACTTGACTTGCTGGGGCTTTTTTGCACATAGACATTTAAGTACTCTGTGAAGTTTTTATTATCACCTTAAGAAAATTTTGCTGGGTAAAATCTTCCACATTATTTCCCAAAAGTTCTCTAATACTAAGGCTTTGTAGGTTAGCCCCTTTTATAGAACAGCCCCAAATTTTTCATAATAATGTTTAGGTATGACATACCTGTATAATTAAGTTTGTTTTGTTTTACATAAAATATAGCCTTCCTCTGAATTTCTATTGTTAAAAAATTCCTCAGAATAATTATGTGATATGGTATACTTTTTCATTATGTTATTTCTTTCTTTCATATTTTCCTGTTGAAAGAAACAGGCAGGAAAGAATTAAAACTTAATTTACTTTAATGGAAGGAAACACTCTTTTTCATGTTTTTTGTTTCGGTTCTATTGCTAATATGTAAAATTTAGCAATCTGGAATGTGACTCTCGATGAATAGTATAAATTACAGAGCTTTTACGGTTTAGGCCTGCAAAGAAGTATAGGTTTTTTTCTGGAATTCTTAGATTCATCCTGAGAATCTTTCTTGACCAAACAGAGTATTAAGCTGGTTTTTATTTTAGTTCTTTCTCAGGATGTGTTTAAGCCATGTGTATATTACTAGGTTGGCTACTCCATCCTCTAGTTTCCACTGAACTGTTAGATGAACACAATCTGGTCCTTTTGATTGATTTCAGTTGTGTTTCTGAAGTTGTTCCATCAACTCTTTTTGATCCCTTTATCTCTGTAGTGGTTTTACTCTCATTACCTGTAAAGACTAATCTGAGGATAGTAATGTCCTCTTTGGTACAGACCCATGCCAATAAATTATTTACTTTTCCTGAAAACTTTTGATCCTCTTTGATTGCACTCTGGGGTCTAAAGAATTCAGACTCTGGCTTATGGGATTTGTTTGATATATTTGAAGAGTTTTTGATATGTTTGGTCTGTTTGTTCTTAAATCTTCCCAAGTTTTTTTTAAACTCATGTGTCAAGCACTGTGTTTCAGAGACACTATAAAGGAAGGTATAAAATATACAGGTAACATATTACCTAGTAATAAGGCAGCTCATCTCCCTTCTTTTACATTTCAGTATTTACTCAAAGTTCTCTCTGTTTCCATTTTCTTTTATCTTTGTACCCCTAGGAACAGATGTACATGCACAACTATTTCAGATGACAGGAGAAATTGTTGTTTCCTCACTACTAGGGAAATTGTTTAGAAAGAAGGAAAGTCTTACCAGAGGAAAGCTAAAATACTGACTTAGGTAAAACACGGAGTTTTGTGATGGCACAATGCCTCTTGTAATGAAACTGCAATAGGAATACCTGCAGATGAATATGGACTAATTCTTTCTTAGGAAATGAATATGGACTAGTTCTTTCCTGGGAAAGACACAATATTCTATTCCAAATGCAGACTTTTCTGTTTAAGTAAACACAGAAAATAAAGAAAGTCTTTTGGAAGCAAAAATTCTGGAAGTATTATCAAAAAATCTGTAAGGGTAGAGATGGAGCAAAATGGAGATATTACTCTTTAATCACAGACTACAGTGAGGGGCTGCAGAGGCAGCATGCTTGCTCTGCATCCTTGCTTCCAAGATAGAGGGGAAGGAAACATTCTGTGTGAGAAAAGAATAAAATAGTCACTCCGTGCTATAGAAAGTGAACCTGATGAGGAGGAGTGGTTTTGAACCAGATCCCCTTCAGTGGGAATCTGTCATAGAAGGTTTGAAGCAAAAAACTTTGTCTAGCATATGTGCTAAAATATTAATTGTCAACTATGTAATATTGAGTAAGGGAAGTAGCTTTTAATCACTGTGTAAGTAATTTTATTCTCTTGTAAAAAAATAACAAAATTTTTTAGTTATTTGATTTTAAGAAAAGCAGAGAACTGAGTGTCTATTTTAGTATAAACATTGGAGAGAAAACAGTGCAGGTCTGCATCACGTAGACAATATATTATGACTTTAAACCAGAGATTTTAGATTGGAATTGATATAAAGGTGTTATTCACATATATATGCGGAACACAAAATAATTTAAATGTAGAATAGATGTAAATGTATGTGATAAATTAATCCCTGCAAAAAAGGGGAATAATTATCTATTAGTAACACGTCAAATGAATTGCAAGCAGATGAAGAATTTTGAACAAAATTACAAAAAAAGTCCAGGACACATGTTAAGAAATGAGAAGGAAAAGAATGGCTAGGGAAATTAAGAAAAAAAATCCCAGCAAATCAACCAAAAAACAAACACAAACCCTCAAACCTTCAATACTGTCATGGCACAGTAAAAGAGGAAATAATGCTTTCATTCTACTGACCTGGGGAACCTCAACTGAGGTAAATTACCATAGCTCATTTTCAATGAAGCTATGCCCATTTCTAGCAGGGGGAGCTTGGTCTCACAGGCTTACAAAAAATAATTTCTGGGAAAATGGGAGTTAAAAAAATACATTTCAATAATAAACTTTTAAATAATAACACCTTTGTTTCTGATGTTGCTCTCAGTTGCTGTTTTGTTGAATACTTCATGATAGATATGGTGAAATGATTCCACTTTTTTGTAAAAATAATTTAAGTATCAGGGTGAGCTCAATCCCCCACAAATACTTGCTTTCCAAAATTCAGTGAATGTTGTGTTTGTTTTAACTCTTTCCACAGTTCATAAATAGACAACTTCTTTCTCTCTTCCATAAGCTAATAAGCTCCCCCAACCCCCTCCTCATTTTGGTAGTAATTTTGGTCTCTGACTCCAAGAGCACTTTATCTCCAGTTGGTTTTCAGTAAATATGTGACTTTTGTTTTACAAAAAGAAAAAAAAAAAAAGAATGTTTCTTAGGTATTTCCTTTTGAATAGTGCCATTTTCAATCAAGCAGATCTGATGATTTTTTTTCCACTGATAGATACTCCAGTAGTCAAAAAAGTATCAGTGAAGTGCTCATATTTATACCTCTGACCAATTTTTTTCCCAATTTTGTTTAAACTTTATCTAAAAATATATGTGTGTTTTGAAAATCTCTGATCAGATTGAGTAACCATTACTGCCACTTAAATCTTCTGGTTTTGAACATCTTTCATTCCCTCAGGCCAAATAGATTTGTTATAAGTTCAGTTTGTGTGTGTGTGTTTGCAGCAATGGGGAGGAATGGCATTTGTTCCTCATTTGCTGTGTGCTTCATCTGACCCCAGCCACTACATAGCTGAATATTAAGAAACAGTTGTTGCATTTTTTAGCTTTAGAAATATGCTTGACAGCAAGGGAAGCCCTGTCTTGGGGAATGAAATTAACATGTTATACAGTGTATTCCCATCTCAGGTGCTGGCAAATGGAAACTTCTAGTCATACTGCAAAATTGGTCTGTTTCACTAGAAATATGCTTTGAGGAAATTGAGGTATTATTATTATTATTATTATTTTTATCCAGATTTCTTGATGCCAACATTTTCTGTGTGGGGAGCAGTTGAACCTCTACCCTTCCAATCTGGAGTTATTGTCAGGTTATGTATTGTATTTTCTGCAATCATGTTATACTTCAGAAAAGTGCTCAGTTGATGTATGTAGTCAAAATCAAATTAATTAGTGCAATTTTGATACACAGAAAAGACAATAATGTAATTATGATATTGCATACTCTTCTGAAAAAAAATAGATCACATTTTCTACAGTTGTAGATAAAGCATAATACATTCACGATAATGGGAAATAATCTATATATTCCAGTGAAACAGATAAAATTACAGTGATTTGCATGGGAGGCATTTTGTAAACCGTACTGTTGCAGTGTCTCACACATAATAAATAATGTTGGAATTACCAAGTGGTAATAACTGGCATTCCCCGTGAAATTTCACAGGAACAAAATGTGAAACAAATGCACAAGACCCTATGTCTGAACCTGCTAGAGTACATTTTGTTGCCTAGTTTCATAAGGAGTACCTGTGTTTAAGAAAATAATGGAAAAAATGGAACCAAATGAATGATCAGTAAACAGTAACATGAAAATAATTTAGCTAAATCTAAACACTGCTTTCACAAATTCTATGACTTTTCCTTAAAGTCAACCCAGAGTACTGATTCAATATTTTTTTTCTTTGTCCAGTTAGTCTTTTTTTTAACACAGAAATATAGAGTGGGATATTTTTAAAGCCCAAAAAAATGGTTTCTCAGATGTATATTCATTCTGCACAAATTTCAGTCACAAATTTCAGTAGAGATGCTGAAGTCATTTATGATCCTAATGAAGAACAAGTTTTCCCTGCTTAACCTTGCCAAATGCAAAAATTTCTGGTTTTCACATTGCTGGCAAGAAATCCTCAGCAAAATAACACCAGGGACTCAACTTCCATGCTCAAAATAAATCATAATTACAAATGCACTTTGTTTTTTACAGTCTGTACCTCAAGGATGAATGGAACATTTCTTTCTGTTTTATTGTAGCTACATTGGTGCATTGCATTTGTAGGTTTTTGTTGGTAACTTTGATGTAGGCTGGCTAAGCAGACCGATATCAATCGTTTTGAACAGTTTCATTTGGTGATGCGTCTTTGAAAAACTTTTTATATACATGCTTCTGGAAGAAGTACCTTTACTTTTTGCTTCTCAAAAGATATTTTTTGGCAAAGGAAGAAGAGGATAAGGAGATAGAAAAAGAAATGAGGTCTGTTTATGTTATAAAATATTTGTACACCTCTAATTTGCTATACAAGTAGAAAACAGGTTGCCTAAACTGAGATGTTTAATATTCAGTGTTAAAGTGGATGTATCTCATTTATTTTGCTTATTGGGCCCCACTTCTCATGCAGGGTACAAAATTTTCTTTTTTTTATGACATCACAAGCCCACAAAGACTGATAGAAAATCCCAGTGTCTTCTATGAATCTTGGATCAGGTCCTAAGTAGGTAATTCTGCTGGCCCTGGAAAGATGGTTATTTTCACATGATTTGATGCAACGTCCTCTGAAAGAATGTGCACAAATATTTTGGAAAAACTCTCCCATTCTTGATTGACTCCTGAATAATATTGGAAATACAGTCTATTACAAGAGCTTCTGTTGGGGCCCTCCCCCTGCCATGTGGTCCTGGGAGAGGGGCCCTGGGGAGGAGACACGGGGTTTCCCTGCCCCTGGTCAGCCTTGTTCCCATTGGTTGGTTTGGGTTCCCTGCGCGGGCAGAAGGACCCTTGGTCCCGTGATTGCGGCAGTTCCTCGGCAGAGCCCCGGCCATGCGGCTGGAGAAATAAACATCTCTGAAACAGCTACCAAGAATCGGTCCATATCTATTTCTTTTCCACGGGCCTCGTTGTCTCATACAGCGTGTTGCAGTATCTGCACTGTAACAAGCTTCTTCACTGCCTGAGCATAAAAATGGAGTGAGCAATCTAGAAATATTTATTGATTCAATGGTACCTGTGACTTTAAAAAATGTAGTTACAGAAATTGCTTTATGGAAAAAAATCAACATTTAGGAAGAACATAACTAATCAGAAAAAAAATTAGGTGAATACAATAATCTACACATTAGAAGTATCTTGAGAAAGTGTTGTGTGTGATGTTTAGGTGAATAGGCTATGAAGACAGCATAAAAGCAGGAAAAACTATCAGCTCAAGAGAGAAAATATAGATTTCAGGATTTTGGTTAACAGGCTAACAATCTTGGTGATTTAAATGTCCATATCTACCTTTAAAATCTAAGATTTATGAAGACTTTTTTTCTATCAAAACATATAATATTCAAAATGAGAACTTCAGTGGAACACCTAGAGAAAAATGTGAAAGATCTTTCTAATTTCAAATTAATGTATGAAATGCTGATCACCCACAAGAATTGCATCTTTTTATTCCAGTTTTCACTGATATAGGACTTGAACTTGTTTCTTATTTGTGCTGGGGATTTGAATGTTTGTGCATTCCTGGAGTTAGTAGGGCATGTTTTCTTTCCTCTGAATTGCAGCCAGATTTTGCACTATGAGGTTCATGAGATTTTTTGCTTATGAATGGCACGCCAGTGACACATTAAGGAGCAGCTGCTGAAGCAAGTGTAGATGTAATATACCCTACTGACTGTGGCATAGCTGAGAAAATAGTTCAACCAGTAAATCCTGCAGAATCCAAGCATAGAAGAGTGACTCTATCCAATTTTTCCTTTCACTATTTTATCTTTTAAATTATATGTGAGAGCAGAATCTGTCACAGACTACCAGTGTGCGGCAGAGAACTCAGGACTTAAGAACTCAGCAAAAAAAAAAGCAAATACAGGAGCCAATAATAGAGCCAAGGACAGTGACAACCCCAAGCAAATGGTTTACTCTTGTTTAATTGGCTAATATTTTAATCGGTTAATATTTCTAGAAGTCTTTCATCTTCTTCAGCTGTATTCATGTGTTGCTGACTTCAACAATAAGACACTTGAAAATAATATCCTATGGTGACACAAACTTATTTCTCTTAATATCCCAGTCAATAAGAAGTTTCTGGGAACACAACTCAGTGATTAATAGCACTGTCTATAGAGGTTTCAACTGTTCATAACACTAATGCAATGGAGTATCATAATGCCAGGTTTTTTGGTGTGATAGTAACCATCACAACAAGCATTTCATGACCTTTTTGAACCTTTGCTCATTTGAGAATGAAAGATTGCATGACTAACATATATTTCCTTGAAAAGTGTAATATTCACCTACAAACACATTCTTCCTAAAAGTCATCAAAGTGAGTTGGAGTTGTTGTTCTTCTAGAAGAAAATACGTGGTCAGAATCTAAGAGGAAAATTTTTCCAAGCTGAATCCTGCTTATGACCAGGATTGTATGGACAATACCTAGTATGCTAGAAAATATACAAAATAGTTTTTCACACTGGCAGTGTGGGATTATTCATTGTTGAAACAAATACATGAGAAGTCACTTCAAATGGGACTGAAATCTAAGCCAAGCCAAATACAGGTCTTTTAAACTTCAAAAGCATATCTGAGGTATCCATAGTGAAAAATTGGAAAGAAAAATGTAATTGTTTACAAACCTTGCTTTCATAACCTTTTTTTTTTATAAAGATTATTTTCCCTCCCGCAAAATCAATTTACTAGAAACTTTGGGATATGGTCCTCATGGCTTGCACAAACCTTCAACAGTAATTCAAAGTTATTCAAAATAAAAAGCTGTTGAACCTTTCTTAAAGTTGTAACAGGCTGTCATTATCTGCAGAGCTGTGTTTATGTGCCTTTTCACTCTGAACAATATCAGTGGTATTCCTTGCTTTACAGTGAAAGATAAATTGTAATACAATCCACAGAGGGAAAAAGAATAATAAAGACTTCATATGAGAAAGGGAATGAATTCTGAGATGGGAAAAGGTATGCAAAAACTTTTGGTAACATATTTTGCTACCTGAAGATCATATGTGGGTGGTCCAGACACTTCTGTACAAGGATAGATATTGCTATGCTATGACAGCACCACATTATCTACAATAGATACCTTAAAAATGGAGTATGAAAAGCTGAAGGACTTCTTAAATTGCAGAGTCCTTTTGATGACCAGGACTGTAATTCAAGTACCAAGATTTTTTACTTAATCTATGGCATGTGCATCCAACAGAGCCAAATAAGTTCAGGGTTTTTTTCTACTTAATTCCTGTTAGTTAGATGATTTAACTAAGAATTTGTTCTGCAGTTTCAGATGTATCCTTAAGATTTTCTGATGCTATTATATATTACTGAAGAGCATATGATAACTCTGTCTTTCCTGGGCAGTTTTACCACAGTTAAAATAGTCTTTTATCAGTAATGATAGGTGTCTGACTCTTCTCGTTTGGGATTTTCCTTTGTTTTTGGCATATAAGAATTATTATGGTTGTAATGAAATTGGCATATAGGAAGTATTAGCAGAAAACCTATTTTAAAATGATAATTAAAGCTTTTATGTGCAGTAATTAAATTTACTGCTGGATCTCAGAATGCTTAAAAAGTGTTTCCTCTTCACTGACACCTTTCATTATGTGTGCATCAAAAATATTGTACCTTTATCTTCTCTTCCATTTTTAGAAAGGCAGTATAATATGAATACAATAGTGAGATGATGCACAGTGACGGGTTTCCTAGGGCTCCTGCAGACAAATGGCAAATGTAATATAAATTTAAGATCATTTCACATCCTTGACAATCCCTAAAGAAACATACCTGATAAACAAGCCCACCTTATTTGTGTGACAGTCTTATCTTTGCCCCTTCAAATACCCCCACATCCAACACTGAGTTTAATTTAATGTGGATTGTATTTTAATTTTTTTTTTTTACACAATCCACGAAAGCCATAAAGTCAGTTTTGTCATTCTTCTGTTCAAACCTGCTCTGAGTGCTATTCCAGGGAATTAACATTCAAAAAATCTCAAGGCGTAATTTCTTCCTTCTTCATAAAAAGACACCACCTTCATACTCTGTTGCTATTAAGTCTTGTGGAATTTTGTGTCTCTTGACACTAGCAAACTATATGTAATATGTGATTAGGATGTAACAGTAAGAGACAAGCTGTGTTTCAGACTGATATGTCCCTATTTATTGTTCCCTGCCTTTCACTTCATGCCAATATTTGTCACAGTCTTATAGTACATACCCACATGCCCTGTCATTTCCTTTATTGTGCATATGGTGTGAAACATCTATCCTTTTTATTTAGAGTGCTGTAAATTATTCTTAACTGTGTTACAGATTCCAGAAGTGATTCATTTATATTAAAATGGGTAATGTGCTGTGGGTAAACAGGGATTTTGTTCAGAATTCACCAAAACATTCTCTGTGAATTTTACATATATATACATATGTATATACACAGTGTATATGAGTGTATTTCAAAGCTTCTCTTTCTAGTTGTCAATGCAAATAATGCTTAGTTTAGAAGTGACTTTAAAATGATAAAACACTGGTTTTGTTTGCCTACATGAAGCAGATTTGTGTAGCAGCCTGCTTATGTTAGAAAGCAGATCATAGATCATATTGAGTGCAACTAGCACTAATTGGAAAACTTGGCAGGTTGATCAGAAAGGCTAAAAACTAAGTGGCCAATGGGATTGACCTTCTTTTATAAGTTAACACCAAAACACTCTGCTGCGTTAGCGCAGGGAAATCTGTTGACCCTATCCTTTTTCTATGTAGGATTTTCTTCTCTGGGGCTGCCAATCCAACCTTTTTCAGTAGCATTAAAACTACCAATAAATAAGTGCAGAAATACACAGCAAAAGAGTTGAAATGTCCTCATTCCCAGAAAAATTTAGAAGGTGAGACTCTAAATATATATATATATATCTAAAATGTATATGATAGAATAGTGTGGTATGGTAATATATTGGAATTGTCATGTATCTTCAGTGAACCTTTGTTGAGTAAGTTGTGTCCCGTGAGTTATGTTTGGGAAGGAGGAGACAAAGAAACAAGATCTCTTTCTTCATAATTTTGTGTCATTTTTGAGGGGGTGTATCAGAGTACACTGAGTTGTAAAATAATGAATCAGTATTTTGATACTGCTAAGCCTCCACAAGGCTTTTTAATACTCCTCAGGTGAGAAAATATACTACATTAATACTGTATTGCTCCACTTACTAGGAAGAAGACAGCTTCTGCTTCACCAAAGTCCTGCATCTGCAGCAGCCCTTTCCTAGTTACGGCACAGACATATTTCAGTGGAAAACTTTCATGGCTGTGTACATTATGTCTAAGTAACTATGTTTGTATCTTGTATCTTAGCACACAGGACTGAAGCTGATATTTTTATTGGACATTTGGTTTGCAGATTCAGTTGTCCTTGAGTGTTTCCAGATCAGTATTTCTAGTCTGTTATCTTATATTTATTCAATGGCTTTGTAGCACCTCTGGTGAAAAGATGTAAATACATTTGTATTCCTAAATACTGTAATACTTCATCTGTTCTTCTTTACTCTCCATAGGCATTATTAGCCCTAGAATTGCTGTGCTTTGTTGTTTGGGAAATCACCCTGGGAAGGCAATGTCTTCAGATGAGTGACAGGTCTTTATCACCTTCTCCACCCCCTACCATTTTTCTGGCTTCTTAAGGGACTCCAGAATTTCTGCTTCAATGGATGGCAAATACCTTTGCAACACTTGCACAATGTCCTTGTTTAGAGAAGAAATTCAGGTAAAATTTGAAGATGCGGCTCTAATGATTTTACTGACTGAATACAATAATGATGTGTTTTCTGGCCGAAGTGAGTGAAAAGAGGAAAAAAAGAAACTAAAAATCTTTACTTTTAGGAAGCCACACCCCAAATCTAAGAAAACATCCTGTGCAAATTGTGGAGATTCAGGCCATGTCCTTGGCTCTCAAACACATTCAGCAAAAATTCTTTTTTATCATAAAAGAAAAAGGTGGATGCAAAAACCATATGTAGTTCATCAGCCAATGTGCTGTTTGTAGTCCTTTGACCAGCCATGATAGACATTTCTTTATAAAGTTTATTGATTATATATTCAGTTTTATCCAGGAAAATTGTTTGGTTTGGTTTTACTTTTTTTTCCTAGAACTGAAAGTGAGCAATTTTAGTTCATGATTTGCTAATTTATTTGTTCAGATTTACACACTTATACTCTAAATATTTTGAGGGCCTTTGCTTGAGCCTGTGGTTTATGCTATTTTCTATTCTTTTTAATTTACATAATGTTTACTGCTAATGACTTGTAGAGCAGAATGACAAACTGCCTTACTGCTGAATAAATTTCAGTTCTATTAGACTACAACATGTAAGGATCTGGTCCAAGAATTTAATGCCAAAGTATAACATGGATACTTCCTTGGGATTAAAGTGCTATGTATTTTTGGAACAGCAGGATTTTTCTGCAATAACCCTCCCTGTTCCTGTGTCACATTTCCTCTATAACTCTTTGAGTTTCACTGAATATTACAGTGCAAGTAAACTTTGGTTCATTGACTTCAAAGATACAAGGAAAGATTATTTAGTAGAATTTGCTATTTTAACCATTACAGATCGATATTTGTCCACATATCTTATATTATAATATCATCATATCTAAAATATATACAAAAAGTCATCTATACACAAACTATATTTTCTGGATTGCAAAGTCAGAAACACTGCAAAAAAATGCAGAGCAAGACAGGTCATATTTCAAGATATTTGTACAACCTTTCCCTGTTCTCAAAATCCTCTGATGCATGATTTTACAGGAAGCATTTTGGTCACACTTTAAAGGAGCTGTGTCTGTCCATAGGAAATATACAATATTGGAACTATTGTCTCATCTGTGAAGATGACATTTGGGATTTTTATTTGCCTCAAGGCATCTGTTGGCCTTCTACAACATTTTCTTTTTATTGGTGTCCCTAATCGAATATAAGTGCATATTGAAAAGAAAGTTTTATTGCATCAACATTGGCTCCGTTAATTTATATATTTAATCTGTCACCCTCGCATCTCTTTTGCTGCTCTGCAGAGTCTCTTGGTTTGAATTTCTCTATCTCTTGCTGGCCATAAAAACCTTCTTTGCACATCCTGGTGATCATCATGCTAAACTTTTTGATAGGTAATTAGTGATCAAAACTGTGATTAGCATTTAAGTGTTCTTAGCTTATTGAAATATTTTCAGCAAAGAAAGAAAGAAAGCAAGAAAAAGCAAGGAAGGAAAGCAAGGAAGGAAAGCAAGGAAGGAAAGGAAGGAAGGAAGGAAGGAAGGAAGGAAGGAAGGAAGGAAGGGAAAGAAAGAAAGAAAAGAAAAAGAAAGAAAGAGAAAGAAAGAAAGAAAGAAAGAGAAAAAGAAAAAGATAAAGAAAAAGAAAAAGAAAAAGAAAAAGAAAAAGAAAAAGAAAAAGAAAAAGAAGGAAAGAAAGAGAAAAAGAAAAAAGGATGCATCAGCTTGAAAGATGGAGGGGAAAATAAGAAAGGATCCTTTAAATAAATAAAATTATTATATAGGATAATTATATATTGACTATATATAATTAAATATAGCACAATCATATGATCAAATTATTGTACATTTAAATTATATTGAATTATGTTTCTATTATATTATTAATATATATTTATTATACCTTTGTATATATGTACTGTAGACCTCCGTCCTCCTCAGGCTGTTGGTGCTGTTTGTGTTCATTTGAGTGCTCTGTCTGTCTGGGGTCTGCGTGGCTGGGTGAATACATATGTGGTGTACATAGGTGCTCTGACTGTATGTGCCTGCTGGGAACACACCCGCACTGCTGGTTGGACTGGGGACACAGAGTGCAGCAGCTTCTCACCTCTGGAGCTGTTGAGTGCAGTGTAGGATATTTTCCTCTAACTGTGTTGAAGATGATGACAAGGATGATGACAATAAAAATAACAATAAGGATATCAATAATAAATGTAGAAGATATGTTTCTACCTTTGTGCTTAGTTCAGGAACTGGGATCCCAGCAGTCATTCCAATGAGTGTTTCAAACAAACTGGTCCAAAATCCTTCAAGTGTAGGAAGAAGTATGATGAAGTCCATGATCTTCTTTCACCACTATGAACACCAGTGAAAGCTGTCTTGATTAAAGATACCCCAGGTACATCTGGGAGGCAACTAGACAACTGCTTTTGAAGCAATATCCTAACTGCAGTAGCCTAAGGGGTATAAGTGAAGCAATTTTTTCAAGAAGTAATAGATTTATTGGATGTGGCTGGAATATGCAAGCAAGCCTTTGGACATGTTTTTGCTCTCTTGTCAAGGTCCAGCTTAGCAAATTTATTCAGGTTAGTGCTTCTTGGTCAAACAGATTGAGCAATGAGATAGGGTACCTATGGGCAGCACCTGTGCTGTCAGAGACCTGAAATCTCTTGGACACTGCCCACCTTTCTGCTACCTGCCTAGCTCTGCAGTAGCACTTGCTGAGATAAGTAATTAAAGCTGTGTGAAGGACCTGAGATAGTGTTCCTGTGGTACCTTTGAGGGCTCAGTATTCAGAGTTCTTGTCACATGTGCCTCTGTTCAGTATCATACCCAGCTGTTTACTTTTGGACTACTATTTTTTTAGTATAAGGCCAAAAAATGGAACACACTTCCAAAAAGTACTAGAATAATCACTTCATGCTATACATGTGAATGTGAATGTTATAGACGTATGAGTAAACAGCTCACTGGAGACTTTTATTTACATATTAAAAAAACCCAAACTTATTCTTCCCAATCCTAGCTGAACTTTAGGAAGTGTATTGTAATTTGCCTTTAAATTTCTCAATATTTAAGGAACACTTTCAACTGCTTTCTCCAAATATTGACTATTGAACTAATGAACAGTTTTGGCACAAAAAAATTCTAGAACATTAAATACTCTTTATTATTTTTAAAACACCTTTTAATTTACTTGTCATCATTGATAATCTACTCCGGAGTGATCAAACCAGTTTTTAGACAGCGGTTAAGTTCAAACCTGTTGGTCATAAAATACTATGATGAAGGCTGATTAGTGTATAAATCCAGTGCCAAATTACCTCTAAAGTGTAAAAGATTTCTAATATATTGAAAACTGTCTTGGTCTATCAAATGTAGTAGTATTTACAGAAGGGTTAGTCTGATCAAGAATTGCTTCCTTTTCTTTTTGAAGCTCAGGAATTACATCTATTTGTCTGTTTGCTTGCTTGCCTATCAAAAATGTGTATTATAAATTTAAAACTGTTTCTGTTTGTCCTCCTGCCTATTTTCCATGGCTAACCTGAAGGTTTTGCTGAGAAGTAATTCAATTAGTAGTATTTAAAATATATCTGATACTTATTTTGCTGAGTTTTATTTTTTTTACTCACAAATGAAAAAAATACTGATTGCTGCCTTTTGGGGATTATGGAATTAAAGAATATAGAGTTTGAACACTTTTTAATTTTCTCATGCTTAGATTATATTGCATACTAAACAATAAAAGCATGGCTTTAGAGGCAGAGCACACTGCGAGCTTTGAGTGCACTGTTAGCTGACACTGGTGAATTAATTAATTGAGAGGGTAGCAGTATGATAAATGGGGTAAGAGTAGCAAGTCCAACAGCATTGGATCTGCAAAGAACTCTATCCTGTCTAATCAGAAGAGGAAGCTATCGGTCAGTTTTGAATATGCTAGGAGACATGAAGTATTAGACAATGATAAAAGAGCCTTCAGACTCATGAAGTCGTGATAGAGTCATCTAAATTTTCCATTATATAGTTATATAGTTATTGTCCCATTATACAGTCAACTGAATTTTCCATTAGCAAGTCACTTTCATCCCGTAGCAAGATTTAAAATTGTAAATGCAGTAAATGGTAAACCTGAAGCCTTGTAATCCATCTGTGGGTTGATGGATTGAGTTTTGTGAGTGTTGTTCTCCGATCTTGTCTTTGTGTGTGCTTCCAGAACTCAGCCAGATAATCTGACCTTTTTGTAGGGAAGAAGGGAATTCACTAAAATGAGTAAGACAAATAGACATTATCACTTCTCCAGATAAATATCTCTTTATAAGGCAGCTTCAGACTACAACAGTCTATTGAATTTTTCTACATGAAACATAAATAAAACAGCAGATTTCAATACTCTTATCAAAATTCTACTGATTAAAATACATATATGTATATATATGACTTGTGTTAAAGTAAATTTTTCTTCCATGTTCTTGGAGAATATCTTAATGATAAATGAAACTGGCAGCCGTCAAGATATACCCTGAATACCTAAGCAGATTGTAAGTATTTGCAAGGTGTTGTATTGCAGTATGTCCTAGGAACACAGTAATGTTCTCATGGAATTTTGATGAAGGTTATGCTATTGTTCTTCCAAATTCTTTATGGATCTATCTTGAGAAAATGCTAAGAGACTCAAGCTTAGCATCTTACCTTTTCTGCTTTGATTGAAATTTCCTACTGAATTTGATCTTTTGCATATCTAATAGAATCATGATGGTCATTAATAACTTCACATTTTTTCAAAACTGTCACCACACAGAGAGGTTAATTACCCTTCGTGAAAATGAAAAGGTATAAAAAGAACAAGGCTGCTAACAAGGCTGAATCTAAAAAAAGACTGACAGGACACCTTTGTTAAAACTTCACAACTCCACAATATATGTTCTATAAAATTTTAATGTTAATACATATACTTTAGATAGTGACTTAAATGCAGTCCAATGGAGAATCTTTAGGACATGCATATCAGATGCTCAGCAGAATATCAGAGGCTAAAAATTAAAGACAATGACTGGATTGAAAGGCAGCTGAGAAGGACAGGTGAAGGTAAGTTTTATTTTCGTCTTGCCCGGCTTTGTCTTTAAACAGTATTGGTTGGTTTTTCTTTTTTATTTTTAATATTGTTAATTATCCTGTTCTTAATTCTCCATCCATGTGTCATTCTTTTTTTTCTGCCTTTTTTTCTGTATTTACAGGATCTCTTTACTTAGTCATCAGGGTTCCTCTGTTTTCTGGGTCAGCACCTCCAATAGAAAAACATCATCCCAGTTTATGCTTTAGAAAATCTATTAATTTTGCTACAGCTATACAATTTTCCTAACATAATTACCACGGCCAGATTCTCATTACCGGATGTCCTGATTTAGGAGTGGCACCTGCTAATTCAGTGCTCTCTTCCCCTCACAGGCTCACTCACTACCGTCCCCGCTCTGGTGGGAGATAAAAAAGGCAGAGATCATAGACTGAGATAAAAACAACTTACTGGAAACAGCTATGAGATAAGAAAAATGAATAGTAGTAGCAACAATATTGATAACAAAAGTGTACAAAAGAGGGTGATTTACATGCAAAATGCTCACTGAGTCCAACCCAAACCAACCCGACTGCAGCCAGCACCACCTCTCTGCTCCCTCCACCATGTTTTTTCCCAAACAGAAAGGGATGCCCCTTTTTTGGAAACAAGGGGAAGAGAGAGAGTCCCTTCTTGCCGGCTCCTGACAATGAGGTAAGATGGTGTTGAATAACCTCTTAGATATGCCCTCAGACACACCCCCTCAGCTACTGCAAAAATTAATTTTGTCCGGGCCGAAACAGCATACTGGACTTGTTACACATCTTGTTAAATTCCTTTGTTAAGCTTTACCTTCTTGAATTGCAGGTAGCAGAATCATGTACATACTAGACATACATTTCTAAGGTCTAGTCAGCCAAAGGCTTTAAATCAGTTCATTTAATTATATAAATTTACTAAAAAATATGGCACTTAAATATAATTCAATTTTTTTAAACATATTTGTGCTTAGATGTAGATTTCAAACAAAATGATAAATTCCTTCCCTAATGCTAGAACTTCAGGGTTTATATTATTCTCAGCCATTGGAGCTAGAGATTTGGGCTGAAGTTTTTACTTTATTGTACTTAATATCAGCACTTCCAGTAATGTCAGTAGGAGCGGATTTTTACCCTTATTCTTCTTTATTTCAGAAGAAAACTGCATTTTTCTTATTATATTAAGAAGAAAGAAATGTTATTTAAAATACTGTATCCTTGGAAGCTCATGAGAGAGGAATAGGTTATAGCATATGTAACATAACTGTGGCTCTGCACTTTTCTTCAGCTTTAAGTTTATTGATTCAAAATACACAAGGCCAGAAAGCATCATTGCATCAGCTAGTCTGTTGTATTGTATATCACAGGCCATTACATTTCAGACAGCCTCCACTGAACTTGATTATCTACATTTGGATATGGATCACTGGCTAATACTTGTCTTCCAGGAAATATAATCTTCACTAAAAGACACCAGAAGACAGAGAATCTATTAGTTCTTTTGTTGCTTGTTACCAAGGTTAATAATAGTATTAAAAATACATCGTGCTTTACTTTTAATTTCATTTTTTTTGACTTCAGCATTGATTCATGTTATGCCTTTCTGTTGTAGGCAAAGAACCCATATAACAGCTATACATTTTCCCATGAAAATCAGTAACTCCCTTCTTTTCTTTAGGTATTCAGTGTCTCATATGCAGTCATGATGAATGCATGTCTGCCAAAATCAGACCAAAATACTGATGTAAAAAACGGCTTTCCTTTTTTTTTCAGCTGACTCTTGCTTCACAGTGGATTTCTGAAAGGCTATTTTTTATGTCTTTTAAGTTGTGTTAGCTTGTAATAGGCCCATGATGAGAAAGACATACTCCAATCTCTTCCCCTCTCCCTCAAAAGTTTGACACATTAACTCCTCATTCTCCAATCCCAGTGTGGTGTTTTGAGCTGTTCTTACAGAATTCTATAAATCTCCCTTATAGAGAGAGTAGAAGAATGATTTCTAGGTAAGAACATTACTTGATTTTGAAAGTGAATGTGGTATATTATTAAAGCCTCTTGAGCCAGTAAATTTAGTGTGTTGAAATAACCCATATAAATAATGAATCAAAGAAGGGATGTACAAGATCTTTCAGTAGGTACTTACATATGAATAAACTGCTGAGGGTTTTTACCTGAAAATCTGATTACATCAGTTTTAGAGGAGGGAAACTATGTTCCACAGCAGAACACTTTTAACATTTTACTGTAGAGGACAGATGCACCAGTCTGAAGTAAAAAAAGCATCTATAGTTATTAACTATTCATGCACAACATTTGTTACAATTTTCTCAATATGTTCCATTTTACATGATTTTTATTTTTTTATCTCTGCTGATGCCTAGTTTTTTAGCTTTTTCATATATTTGTAGCTTTGTAGATTTTTAGTATACAGTTATATAGTTTCTAGTACTTTTCCTGCCCTTTCTCACGTTTTAGAATAATAAGCTAACCCTTTCCAACATTTTCTTGAAATTCTTTTTAGTCTTATTCCCAATAAGAGAATTTCTAACAAAGACACCTTGTTTTTCACCAGAATTTGAAAGACGTAGCAAGATATAGGACAAGGAACCCCTTGGACCAACTCCAAGGGGCTGATCCAAGGGTGGGTTGCTGGGGCAACTGGTCTCTTATTGGATGTACCTGCTAGATATACTAATTAATTAACCTTATAAAAATTATAGAAATCCTCTATCACGTGTGTATCAAGTATTTGTGCACCTGAAAGCTTTCATTAAAGACTTGGTTTTTATCTTACCACTCTTACTATTGTTTGGAAAGTTTTTGTCTTTTGATTCTAGGCAACACTTCAAAGATCAGAAGTTGAAGAATCAAAATAAACAATTTAAAAAAAAATCAGGGAAAGATTCTACTTGCCTAGTATTTTCTATTCAGTTGTAGGTTCTTCTGCATCCATATGGCCATATTAGTTTGGGCTGATGTGAGGGGTCAGGCCTGAGGTCCATACCCCATGTGTGTTTTCCTCTAGTCTGGCTTCCCTGCCAGGGCATTCTCTATGCTGGAGAGAAAGAGCAATTTGTCTTGACAGGGAAATTCATGTTTACGCTGAACAGCTACAGATTGGTTAAACTAAACTGCCCAGCTTTGGCAACTTGAGGTTTAACTCAAGAATCTGTGTTCATAACAGCAGTAAAGATGTAACTAAGAAAAAACCAACCAACAGAGCAGCAAAATTTTGGGAGTCATAGGTACAATTACATTCATTGAAACTTTCTGTACCAAGGAGTATGGAAAGCCAGACATATTTTACTGCGAAGCTTTAAGAGTTTATCTTAAATAGTGGGCTAATTAATTCTGAAAGTCAATTGTTCGCTAAAGTTTGCACAACGGAGCCTCAGATATTGTGGCTACTCCAGGTGTTAAAAGTCCAGAAACAGCAGTAGAAATAATTATCAGTAATTAATTATTCTTTTATAATAACTTCACTTGAAAATTGAATTTATCTAGTTATTATAGGTCCAATCAAAAAATGTCTTGGAGGAAGAAAAAAATGATAAATACAGAGACAAACTTCCTTTTTGATAGCTGCTATATAATTCTATCGATTCAAAATAAGTGAAATAGGGTAGAGAAAGTTATCAATACATTGTGGAACTGTTTAACAGCTCCTGTTCTGTATAGTCAGTCTGTAAGAGTCAAAATTTGACATTGTGCCACACTGCTGACAAGGTTGTATACAGTTTTCCTCTGTCTGTCAATGTTTTTTCCAGTCAGTTCGCCCACACAATTCAAGTATCATTACCTCAATTCCAAGTGCAGTGGAAATAATTTTTAAATTACAAGGTGTGAAGAGAGAGACTTCTTGCATGTGTTAACTTTCTGAAGATGTGTTCTGACATTTTGTCACCCACTGCAGCATAAAACATGTTTTATCAGGAATTCCCAATATTTTTCAGGCTAAAGCATATGACACTTTTCTTTTAATTTTTCAATTTATTTTCTCTTATTGATTCCATTATGTGAGTGTGATAACTGAATTAATTGCTCACGTTGGAGAAGTCTTGCTGAAAAAATATTTACTGCCTTAAGTGATAGTATAGCAAGCAGGTGGAGAGTCAGCTTCTGGTGACAGTACAGGTCTGCATGAGCCTTAAACAAACATTCTTTGAATTTCATTAGGAAAAAGGTGACACAATGCAATTGGGAAGGGATCTATCTTACAAGTCCAACATCACATTCTAAAGTTTAGAGGTACTGTAGTATTCCCTTTACTCTAGCCTGTACTCCTGGTACTGTAGGAGGGCGCTCCTGATATTAGATCTCTTTTCAATTCCACTCGTATCTTCTGTCACTGTCACTGTTCTGCCTGCTGTCCTACTAACTGCACAGCTGGAGCTCTGATTGGAAGGGAGAATTTTATTTGAATTCTTCACATGAGATCTCCTTTCACATCTTTAGTTTTAACATCTAAAATAAAAACAAACATTACAATTTAATTTGCTGGGGAAATATATGTTGCAGGAGAGACAAATAAATGAAAATATTCAATAAACTAGTATTTCTCATTTTGATATAAGATGACAGAAATGCTTAATCTGCCCATTATGAACACGATACAGCTCATTGACCTCAAAATGCGTTTCAAAAATAAGAGCAATTGTCAGTAGGACACACCATATCTGAAATCTTATGAATGACATGTACTACCCAGAAAAGCAAACTTAGAATGATTGTGGCAATTGTTTTGAGAGACAGGGCTAAATCAAGAGGCTTTCAAACTTGAATAAAAGAATGGAGACCATAGACATACAGAAGAACTTGATCATTTCCTTCCACTAATTATTTGTTACAAACTGAATATTTTCCAACAACCCTCATTAATCAATGCTAATGTAGTTTCCCACAAAAAGCACAATGGTCAGTAAGTTCAAAGCTGTAACACAGCTATATTTGCACATTATAAAACTGCCCATTTCTCTTTTCATCCAGTAGTCAGGCAAAGTCAGGCACTGGATGTGCTCAGAAGGACAACATTTTTCTTTGATATTGGACTCCAGCATGCACACTGTTCTTCTGCAGATTTCTTTATTCAAGTGTTTGTAGTTCAGAGTTGTTTGCTCTTATAACCTCTCCCTTTTAGACCTCTCTATTGCTTTAAATTTTTTTTTCAGGTTTCATTTTCAGAATGTTTTTCAGCTTTCCTGTCACTCATTTCAGTGGAGTATTCTAGCAATTAAAAGTAACATAAGTTTAAACCTTAAAATAATATTTTAAAAAATTAGGTTTCTGTCTCAGCATCCACTGACTACAAGATGATAAAACAAATTCTAAAGTACACTAAATGTTATTCCCCAGTACAGAGTACAGAAATCATAAAAAGTGGTCACACTGAAATGATACGGCTGATGTCACAAGCTGTGAAATGTTTTTTTCCACATTAGTTGAAAGTGGATCAACCTTATATCCCAAACAAACATGTTCTAAATCATAGTATTCTCTTAGATATTTTTTTAAATTGGAAATAAAATACTATTTAAAATAGCTATGCTATTTTCTCACCATCTGGAATTTTAGAAAACTTATGTTAATCCACTGCAATGAGAGTTTCCTCCAGTGATAACAATTCATATCTGTGTGCTCACACACAACACCTACACTGCAAAGAATCCTCCAAAGGCTGAGTTTTGTGACTAGATATTTGCAAAGAACTTGCAGATCAGAGGCAGTCAGAATAGGTTGATTTATTTGCCTCTGTTTTTAACCCATAATGCTAAATTTACTTAGACTGAAATGACAACTATCTATGATGAGTTTGTTTCAGTTTAAACCACTTTAAAAGTGGCTTTTTATTTTCTAGATATGCCGCATGATTTATGTCTTCAATTGGAAATCCCTTGTGAATTAGAAGAATGTAAAACCAAGTATGCTTGTTTTTATTTCTTGTTGCATAATATGACTGTTGTCTGTTTCTGTGAGATTTGTATAAAATACCACAGTATCTTATGTAGTGCTTGATACAGTTAAGATAATGCAGTGTTTTATATTTTGCTTAATTTTCAACTGTCTGATTAGTCTATAAGAGATTTTAATTGCATTTTTCTCTTCTAAGATACAGAAATAATCCAAGAAAATATAAACTTCTTCTGTGTGACAGAGAAAAATGGAACTATAAGGAGAAAACATATAATAAAGTTCTTCCTTTAGAATTTTTTTCCATCTTATTTATTTTCTATTGAAGGTTTCTGAAAGGAAGCTCATACCTGAATAGCAAGGATTTTCAAGGATCTGTACATCTGTAAAGAAAGATAAGTAGAATTTGTGTGTGCTTTTGACACAATTTTGAACCTTTGTGTTTGGGACCAAATTCTTAACAGTGTAGGTTCAGAAAAGCTGTTGTGAACATGACATAATTTCTAATATCCTGCAAAAATATTCTGGACTGGTACATAACCTATTTGAAACAGCCATGCCTCCAATCAGTACCTGAAGGTCTTACCTTATATTCTAGAGCAGAACTCTTGTTTGTGCTCCAATGAAATGATCTGACATTCCATCAGCAGACGATATCTTTATCTAGGAAAATAAATATTTCAATTAAGGTAACATTAAGATGTAGAGGGTTACATAAAAGCCAGTAACATACTTAAGCTATTTATTATGCAATTTAGGTGTGGTACTAAATACTGTCTATTACTATTACAAAACTCATAAAATATAGAACTAATAAAATAAATATACTAAAGAATGCAAAAATATGAAAGAAATTACAAAATAAAATATAATATAGAATAAATAACTACTTGAGCTTTTTATGAGAAGTTTAATGTAGAATATATTGGTAACTCAAATTTAATCTAAGACTGCATAATCTCACATACACTAACAGTGTGATTGGAACAACAATCTCATACACTGAGTGTGATTGGAACAACACTTTGCAATGAAAAGTATTCTGACAAACAGATTTCAGCAGCTCTAAACATTATTTCATCATCACTTTTCTCCTTCAATCTGGTATACTCTTTTACAGCTTTATGATTTAAACTGGATTATAAAGTTCTCATTGAAGAAACTGCCTACTGGTCTTGTGCAAAGCAACCCTGAGGTTCCCTCCTAACTGGAGTCCCTGGCAAGGCTGTGTCATGCTTATACTGATAATATTAACTTTACACAACTTACGCAAAATTAATGGATTTTATAACTGGAATCTGTAAAACTGTGATTGAAATTATGTTAACAAAGGCTGAAATTAAAGAACATTGCTCACTCACTGGAAAAAAACCCATATTTGTCCTAAGTGCCAATGTCTCATTCAGTCCAGAGTTTTCTTTCTGTCTGCAAATTTGCATGATAAAAGCAAATGATGAATGGACATGGGACTGAAATGTTTGGGAGAGGAGCCTGTGACAGTTCCTTTGAAGCTTTAAGAGTTTATAATGTAAATAAGTGTTTAGGGGATTATTAACATTCACATATTTTACCCCAAAGGCTTTCCATAAGGTCAACATTTAAGCAGCTGAAGTATGCAGAAAGAATTGTAAAATGTATGTGTGAACATGTTCAAAGACTTTAGAGAGTCTGTGCTGCAGAATGTTTTCATTTGACTTTTAATATGATATTATATATGCCAAATTAGTGTACATAATTAGTCATCATCGTATGTAACATAGACCTTGGGAGTTTTGGAAGTCAAGGAATGCTAGGATTTTTTTCATATGAAGACATTTTGGTTTCAGAATATCACCAAAAGAACAGACAAGATTAAGAAAAAGAGTTTTCAAATGAGCTTTAACAAGCAGGGGATCCACTTATTATGGCTGCAAAAAAGGTAACTTATTTCTCAGAAGTATAGCTTCATACAGCTGTTATCTAAAACGTCTGGAAACCAGTGTGCTTCTTTATATGTCCAAATGCTTTTAGATATCCTGAAGCACACATTTTAAATTCACAAGCTGAGGCAAATGACCAGTGCAACTCTAATTCCCAGCTAAATTATTAACTGTTAACCATTATTACTATATTATAAGGGCTTCACTACGTATAATAACCCTGTGAGACTCACTGACTTTTAAAATTTGTTGCACATATTATTGAAATGTTGAAAGAAGCCTTATTTTTCTCATTCAAATAAAAATAAATTATGTGAAAATCTAAGCATTACATCAATCATACTCACCTTTTTTATTGCATATATCAATGTTGACCTGAATTTTCATTTTGCAGCAAATAAGTCAATCTATTCAAAATATTTTTGCACATGTTCTGAATTCCAGATCTCCCTGTGACACTGTATCACTGAAATTTCATGAATGATGATGAAAACATTGCTTATATGAACTGCTATAATTTCAACCTGAATTTTGACTACTTGACAATCATGAATGTCAACCTTAACAAATGAATTTGGTAATATTATGTCCATTCACATATTACTGATATGCAGTATGCTGAAGCTATAAAAACTGTTAAAAGGTGCTTGTCATCTCTGATCAACATTTGCTATTTCCCCTAGAAATCTAATTCAATTAAACCTGTCAAGAATAAATCAAGAATAACTTCTGCAAACTGAATATTCCTCTGTTTCACTCACTGTGCCTTGAGGAGTCTTTAGCTCCCTTTTGTCTATATTTCAACAATTTACTTCATAAGGAAGAATTGACAAAGAGCATAGCAGGAAAGGGAAAGAAAAAATGTTGGATAGCACTCATTCTTGAGATAAGTTAGTTGAAAAAGCTGAATTATTCATACACCTATAAAGTCACACCTAGGGAAGTGCAAAGTTGCTTATCACAAGGAGAAAGAAGAAAATAATCCAATCTGTTTACTAACATGTATAATGCAGCCATTCACTTAATTCTGCAAACATTTCTTATCAAATTGCTTCTTAGAAAATGAGAAATAAATTGCTTGATAGTATTTATACATTGCTTATATAGCAATTTTCCTTTAGTATTTGTCAAATACTCCAAATAGCCATAAATTCACTCTGTCTGTCTTGGTTATTCAGTGAAACAACAGCACCGCAGTAATGCCAAATTCATACGGTTCCTCAGAGTTTTTAAAATAATAAGGTTAGAAATACAAGTTGGCATTTTTGTTCTAATCTGCTGGATAGTCTCATCCAATTAAAGTGCAAACATGGAGATACGATGAAAATTCTGAATTTGAAATGCCAAATTATAATATGAAAAAAATCCTATTGACATATAATAAGAAAAGACAGTTTTCATTATCTAAAAAAGTAACCTCTCCAGGAAGCTGAAATTAGAAATTAATCTTGAGCTGCTGCTTCAAAGACTCTGCTACATTACTCAAAAGCTTTTATTTGAAAATTTCAATATATAAATAACTTTTTCAAGTATACATCAATTCAGTAAAAAGGCCACAGTTAAGATGCACAATTTTCTCCGACCAAAACCACCTTTTTTTGGGTACTGTGAAAATGTGTGAGAGAGAAAGCACCTTGAGTTCATAGGAGAGAATATCAGTCAGATATTCATTCAAGGAATTGACATAGAAATTGTTATAATTGCTCCACAGAAAAAATTATAAGTAAACTTATGAAAATATTAATTTAAACTAAGAAAAATGAGTGTTTTCTCTGTTTCAAAAGTGATTGAAATGCTTTAAAATGAAGGAAAAATACAGCAGAAAAATAGAACCTCTCTCAAGAAAAGCAAAACCTGGATGATTAAGAGCTTCATTCTAGTTTTCATTGCTCCTTCAAAACACAGATTTCTAAAACCTGAGGAGGAGATGGCTTAGAGCATGTTGGATGGCACTGGACACGTGTCTGCAGGCAATTGAAACATGACTCCATTGCTTATGGTAGCTAAAACCTCAGTATGTTGTATGTTCAGTATGTGTTTTCTAGGGATTTGAGGTCTTGGGTTTCCTGTGAATACCACGTCAGACCTGTGTGGATGGTTGAAGTAAACTGAACGCTCTTAGACAACATTGACATCATCCTGTCGGGCCATTTTGGGTGGTACACAGCTATATATTTAACACAGAGGCAGAAAACTACATGTATGGACCTAAATATACTGTCTTAATCAGGAAATGAATCCACACCCTATATATGTTTTATTTAAATATATATTTATATCTAGTCTATATGTAATATTCTCTAAATATACATATTTTTCTTGGCATTAAATCTAGAAACATGACTTTGTACACTTTTCAAGTAAAGTTATCCTCATAGTTCATCCTTGAATAAACTTCAAAGTACTGAAGGAGAGACCTGAGTGTGCAGAAAGAAAAGGAGAGCACTTTTACAAAGTACCCTGCTACATCTCAGAAGCAACAACTGATACATGAATTTAGTCTATTAATCTGGAAATATATTTAACTGACATAGACATCAAATTGCTCTATTGAAGAGGGTGACTGACTCTGTAACTGCTAATTTACAGGACTTTGGGGGAAAACCTCTGCTTGTGAAAGGAATTCAGTGCAGCTTTCAAGCACTGGATATAGATCAAAGATCAAACTAAAATATTAATTGAAAAAAGAAAAATTATAAAAGGCATCTTCCTTACCAAAAATTCTTAGATTTGACACAAGGAAAACATATTAGGTCTTAACTTCGTGTGACAATAGAATCACAGAATGATTAAGGTGGGGAGGGGACAGCTGGAGGGCATCTAGTCCAAACCCTTGCTCAAGCAGGGGCACTTAGAGCTTAAAGCCATATACAGACAGCTTTTTGTATATCTCCAGATATGAAGACTCCAAAATCTGCAGCTAAATAATTAATTAAGATGTCTCTATGTTACAGATGGAAGAACACAAATCAGAAGCTAGGAATTTGAAAGAAAACTAGGACTACACATGGAGAAATATAGTCAATATAAGGCTAAAAAGGAGGAGGTTCTCTGTGTGTCAGAAATAATTCTAAGTTTTATCCATTAATAATCACATTTATGTTTTTATGTTCTGTGCTTATGAAAATATCAGATGTTGTATTTAGATTACTTGAAAAAAGGTATACTTTTTCTTTCTTGATTATTGGGTTAATGTTGCACAGCCTGTGCTAAAGCTTAATGGGTTTTAATCAGAGAGTTTACTTAACTTGCTGCAAAATGTCTGACCAATGAATATTCTGCACTATTAACATTGATTTTCTGTAAGTTTTGGAGCACTGGGGCAGTCCTCCAGAGACTGAAAGAAAGATGATATTGTGATAGCATTCAAGAAAGGTGAGTTGGATGACCTGGGTGATGTTAGGCATGTCAGTCTGACATTGATCTCAGACAAAGTAATGGGAAGAGGCTGAGAGAACACTTGATTAATAAAGAAATAAAGGAGGTAAATATAATAAACGCCAGTCAAAATGGTTTTATGAAAAATAAATCTCATCAAACTGACTTGATATGTTTTTCAACACTATAAGTTTTGTTAACAATTAAAATGAGATTGATGAAATACACCCATTGCACCACAAGTCTTTCTCTTGATCTTATACCACACCTTGTATAATGAAAAATGAAGGTACAAAATTAGTCTCACACAGAATAAATAGAGGTAAAACTGTCCAGATAGAAAGTTTCAAAATTAACTGAGAGTTGAAAAACTTTTAGTAGTTGAGTTTCTAGCAGGACACACTTTTTTGTGTTTTACTGTTGTTTGTTGCCTATGTCTCATGGGAAAGCATTGCTCCTCATTGAATGTGCTAAGAGAAATATGGTTGAAATAGTTGAATGAGACCAGTTACTGATATTATAAAGTCTGATTTTTGTCAATAAGCTTTGGTCTACCCAATGAAAAATGTTAACTACAGCTAAGAATACAATAAAAATATACAAAAGAAAGAGTAGGCTTTTTTGTAGCAGGGTGGGCACTATCATGTAAAGCAGAGGCCTGAAAAATACTTTAAGTAATTTTAATAATTAGTTGAGAATATACCTTGACTGTAATTCCTTGGAATAATGTAATCTGGAAATTCATAAATAAAACTACTGTGATCTAATTCCTCTGGAAAATCTCCAAACTTTATTATCTTAGACTGCTGTAATTTTGTGTTAGTAACATTTAGCTTTGGAGTTCCTATCAAACATGACTGAAATGGAACAGGTTAAAAGAAGAAGAACAGAAGTAAAGATGGGGAGAAAAAGTGTTTGCTAGCAACTAAGTCTTATAATTAAAGGGGACCACTGATTGGCAAGAGAAGTTTCTTCAATCTATCAGAAAAAATACATAATAATGCCAGATGGCTTGTAGTTGAAGCTAGATATATTCAAATTATAAATAAAATAGTTTAAGAATAGCATGAGACACATTTTAATCAAGTGATAAGCACTTGCTTTTCTTCAGGTCTTAAATGCAGGTTGGTTCCCCCATGCTGCTCTAACTCAAGCAGGAATTAATTTGAAATCTTACATTACACAAAAAAAAACCATGCTGGATGATTGAATGGACTTTTATGGCTGCAGTCCATGAATCTATAGCAACAGAGAGAGCTGACTCTTTTGCTCTACTTGCCAATAAAATGAATTGAGTCGGATCTATATAGCAAATGTTCACTAGCAGAATAATAATTGGATGGTATGTGATTTTTTGATTAAATAATTACACTGATAAAATCTCTAGTGTAAATTCACCTATACACAGGGCAGCTTAGTCTGTTTTTTAAACCAAATAAACATGCTGATTTACATTGAAATTACTGGACATTCATGACAGACTTTAAGCTTAAAATGAAAGAACTTTTACAGTTGTGCTGTGCTTAAAATTTATAATAAATGAGGGACTGACTAAACCTTGATGAGATATCTTGACCAAGCTAATATTTTGAGTAAGATGAAAAATATGTTTTGACCAACTTTATCAGAAAATGTTCTGTGCCAGTTTGTTCCTTATACCCAAACTATCCTGTGTATCATCACAGGGGAAAAGTCTTCAGTGGAATAAACTGCATTTCTTAATGTATTGTGCTTGTGTGTCAATGTTTTTGCAGCAGGTGTGTCTACAGGAGTGACTTCTAGGGGAAGCTGGCAGAAGTTTCCCCATGTCCAACAGAGCCAATGCCAGCCAGCTCTGAGACTGACACTCTGCTGGCTGAGGACAAGTCATTCAGAGAAGCCAGTAGCACCTCTAGGACAACATATTTAAGAAGAAAAACAAAGTTATTGTCCAGAAATAATTGCAGACAGACAAGAGAGGAGTGAGAACATGTAAGAGGAACCGTTGTGTCTGCATATGTCGGCTTATGTCTGACATCATGGTCAGTGAAGAAGGAGGGGCAGGAGGAACTCTAGGCATGGAAGCTGAGATTCCCCTGCAGTCCATGGTGCAGACCATGTGCCCCTGAGGCAGCCTGTGAGGCAGCCGTGCCCCTGCAGCCCATGGAGGAGCACGAGGATGCAAAGATCCACCTGCAGCTGTGGAGGAGGCTCACACTGGAGCAGGCTCCTGGCAAGGACCTGTGGACTGGCGTAGTACAGCAGGTCTCCTGATGGGTCTTGTGACCTTGTGAGGGGCCCACACTGGAGCAGGCTGTTCTTGAAGGACTGCAGCTCGTGGAAAGGGACCTAAACTGTGACCCTAGTGGGACCTACACTGAAGCAGTCCGATCCTGAAGAGCTGCACCCCATGGAAGGAACACATGGTGGAATAGTTTGTGAATAAGTGCAGCCTATGGGAAGGACTCACATTGCAGAAGTTTGTGGAAGACTGACTTCTGTGGGAGGGACCCTACAATGCAGCAGAGGAAGAGTGTGAGGAGTCCTTCCACTGAGGAACAAGTACTGGAAGAAAGAACATGTGATGAACTGACTGCGGCCCCCTTCCTCCCCCTGTACAGCTGGCAGGAGGAGGTAGGAAATTGGGAGTGAAAAGGTGAGCCCAAAAAGAAGGTAGGAGTGGGGGGAAGGTGTTTTAACATTTGGATTTATTTCTCATTGCCTATTCTGATTTCACTGGCAATAAATTGAACTAATTTCCCTAAATCCAGTCTGGTTTTGCCCATGACAGTGACTGCTGAGAGTGATCTCTCCCTGCCCTTATCTCAACCCACAAACCTTTTGTTTCTATTTCTGTCCAGTTGAGGAGAGAAGTGACAGAGTTACTACAGTGGGCATCCAGCCAAGGCCAATCTACTACAGTCGTTTTCGGCACCCAACGTGGGTGCTATGAGGGCTACTATGGTGAAAATTAACTCTGGCTTAGCCAGACCCAGTATATTTTAGATAGTGTTTCTAGTTTCCATACAGAAGATTTAGGATTGTAAAATCAGTCTGGTGTCATAAACAAATGGCATGACTACTGTTAGGGCAAAAAGTAAA
The DNA here is from genome assembly GCF_017639235.1 of Corvus kubaryi. Classification (NCBI taxonomy): domain Eukaryota; kingdom Metazoa; phylum Chordata; class Aves; order Passeriformes; family Corvidae; genus Corvus; species Corvus kubaryi. The sequence goes on from NW_024582083.1 coordinate 4,976,491, forward strand.
ACAAACAAAGAAGATGGAATTGCAATTAAAGCAGAGGTCTGTGAAAGCTACGAATTAAAATTGCATTAAACAGAGTAATATTATTTGTGACTTGCCTGAAATGCAAATATAAACCTATCAAAATAGTGCTACCAGCAGTAGTATTAAAACTTTTGTGACACTCTCATGGTATGCCAGCCATAATATATAAGCATTAGATCCAGGTATGGGAGAGATGTGATGAGCAAAGGTGCAAGTTGCATGCAGGAGCAATCAAAGTGTCAGAAATTGCAGTCTTAAGGTAAAGAACAATGAACAAAATAAATGCAAGGCACTTCAGGTAGGTAGAACACTCTGCTTACACACAAAAATTGACTGTCAAAACCAAAACCAAGATAAACAGTATCTGGACACCGTCTGAGATCCCTTTTGGGTGGACGTAGCAGGAGATATAAACTGTCAGTCATGAACTTAAAGAAGATTAGGTCATGTTTGTTCTCATTTCTGTTATCAAAGAGTGCTCAAACCTGGTCATCAGTGGACAGCAGCCATCATGCAATAAGCTTACAGCATCGGCTTCAAGGTATTGTACGTTCACAGCTAATTCAGGATATGATGACAATCAGTTTTCTATTTGCAGTCATAATGATTAATAATATATAAGAAGCACAAAGGGGTTTATGAATTAATTAAGGTAGTAAATTTTGATTTTAAAGTTTAAAGAATGTCCCAATCTGCCAGCCCTTTAAATATTCCCGTCACAGTAATCTCAAATTACCTGATAGACACACACACACAAACATACGTGTATAAATCTGTATGTATACATTCAGTTCAAAAGTATGTCTGCCACACACTGTTGTGTGACTACTTTCTGTCATAGAAAAGAAATATGTCACTTCTGTGACTGTGTGTACTTGCTCTCTCTGGTTTTTTTGAGACCACAAAAAATAGAAAAAAAGCCAGACAAATTTTTTGTCACTCAGTGTAAAGACCTTCAAGATAAATGTTCATTATTCTCTAGTAAAAAAGCTGTTTTATTTTGAATGAAGTTTCATAAAAGTACGATTGTTCACCCAGGTCTTCTACTATTAGAATTTAATGACAAGATATGAGGGAAAAAGGAAAGGAAATTAGTCAGAAGTCTATGTACAAAGTAATTATTTTACATTTTTATATTTCTGATTCCTGTTACTTGTGATCTTCAACTGATTTTGTGTTATCCCTGAGAGGCTGCTAGAATTTAGTAGGAGATTATAATGCAATTAATGTATTACTGTTTAATGATACCACTGTAAATATTTTATGTATTGATTGTCCAATTTACTAGATCAGAGCAAAATTATCAGCACATGAACCAGCTAAAAGTGACACTTGTTTGAGTTTATGGAGCAAACTATCACTAAGTAATCAGCAGGGGTCCAGATGTGAGGAAACAAAGCTAGTGTGTAGTAAGAAAACTTTTGGCACACTTTGTTTGAATCTTACAAATAGCAAGCTTGAACATGAGAATCTGAGACTGGACTTACCATAAACTGTAATTTAACAATTTTTCATAGATACTTTAAGCTCAAATTCACTTTTCATTGAGGGTTTAACCACACAGGTAAATCAAACACTGGGACAACAGATTTTCACTTACTCTTTTTTAATTTAATGAATTCCACCCCTTAACCAGAACAGGGATAGTTGGATGAGAAAGAGCTTTGACCTTTGTATGTGAAACTAATCACCAAATTGCTTGTGCATGAAGCTGATGACAGAATTCGTAAGATGAACAAGTAATAAGGTCCTATATCTAGTATACCCCAGAACAGTATCCACATATGAAATACAGTCTGCACATACATGCACACACTTGAATACCTTCATATAAACACATAGGTACATGAATGGAAAAGAGGGGATTTAGAAATTCTCATTTGTATTTTTCCATCCAGAAATGAAGACCATAAAAGAAATAATGATTTAGCTTTGAGATGAGAATGAGAGCAAATCTTGAATGAATCAACAATTTGGACGATACACAAAAATAGACTCAGTCCTTTCCTTTCCTTCAGATATCTTTTCAAAGGGCATTAGGAAAGAAGTATTTTAACACACAAGCAAAGAAAGAAACTTAAAAAGGAATACACAATTCAAACTGCTACTTATCTGCAAAAGTTCAATAGATAGAAAAGATGTTATATATGCTTCTCTGTTAGACATTCCATATTGTTTACTAGAGGCATCTTATTCCAAACACGCAGGGTAATGGGAATGTTATTCTGAGATATTTAACTTTGGTCATTCAATAAATACAAATTTTAAACATACACTCTAATATGTTTACTCTCACTTGCAGAATTGATTATAATGCAAGTTAACTGCCTGCGTTGGTCCAATATTATTTTTTCTTTGTTAATGGGCAATATGTTTCTGTTTGGGTTTGTTTCTTTGTCTGGGTTTTTTAATAGCAGACTATTCTGTATGTTTGGGGCACAAGGGTTGACAGTTTAGGTAAAGTATTATTTAGGTTCAAAACTTATTGTAAAAGTAGAATTAAAAATACACCAGGTGGGTATTTTCTGACTGGAATCCCAAAGCCTAAGAACTACTCTTACATTAATCACTTTAGGAATCAGATTCAATATAGGTACTACTTGCACAGAAGCTTGATAGATCCATGAAAAACGATAGCATATTTTTCTGTAAGTCAACAGTTCACAAGAATACACACATACAAAATAAAAAATTGCAGTGTAACTAAAAGTCTGGAAACTGAAGTAGGAAGTCTGGAACTGGTAAACTGGTAGGTAGATCTTAATCTTTTATTCTATGGAGAAGGCTCAGAGGCACTAATTAAAAAAAAATAATTGTTCATTTTCTCAGACTATGTATAGTAGACAAGTAGACAGAAGCAGAAGACCCAGAAAGAAAAGAAATAACATCCTGGAAAACAGCTTTTACTGTATAGCTATATCAACAGAGAAATGGAGCAGAGAATTATGACAATGCTCAGGAAACAGGCTTATAAGAATAAGGGACTGAAAACGTGTAACCAGGTGATTCTGAGATTGTTATGCACAAATTTGCCCTATATGTGTCAGTCTAACTGAAATTTGGTACAGACTCAGCTAACTATTGTATTGTGCTAATTGCAGTAGATCAGTTTTTGTCAATCAGGGATACATTTGTGTTGGATCTGCACTCTCACATCAGCCTTACAGATTTTCTATATTGTTTTATGTGTGGTAGCTGCTATTAGTATTTTATTTATAGACACAATTTCTCTGAACATATTCTGGTTCAGCAATCCAAACAAATATTTAGATCTGGAATCCAAATTCGGAATTCTACAAACAGCTGTGTGGGTGGTGGTACTACTTGCAAGTATAGGTTGAACACCAGACCTGCCCCAGCCCACTTCACCACAACAGCATTACCATGGATAAGAGAATTTCTACGTGATATGACCTGGAAACAGTCTATATATTCTTTAGGTTTTAAGAGTTTCCATCCCTCATAGGCAAATTTCTCTCATGATAATAGTACTACAGACAGCTGTATAAACAAAATATTTGCAGCCACCGGTGCTAAACATACTAAAACTCCTCTTAGTAAAAAAAGTTAAAATATAAAAGCTGGTAGAGGTCTGATCAGCTCTTGCTCTAAAGAGATGACTTGAAATGGAGGTAAAAAACCCAAGGTTTTTGAGGAGCTGGTTGTATTACCACAACCTCAGGGGAGAGAATGGGCAGTCAAGCTTTTTCCAGGTAAACCCAAACTTCTCAGCATGTAACTCTGTCTTCTTGATATGATCAATGAAGATTTCTTTTCTATAGCTGTGCCTGCCTTTTTCATTCCCTGTTATTAATGTGGTACTGATCCCTGTCAGGAAAATGGACAGGCAGGGAGTCATAAGAAAAAATAGTAAACATATAAAAATCCCTTTGTGAGACAAAAATAAAATGATTGAAACTGTTTCAGTTAGACCCCTATATAAGTAATAAAAACTGTAACCATACAACAAGAACTAAGAAAAAATAGATTTTTGGTACTACTTAACCTCTCATCATAGCTTTAAAAAGCCCTGTTAAACAGAAAGGAGCTAACAGTATGACACTTTCTAACAACATATCAAAAATCCTTGGAGCTCACCCTTACACATGGAACTGAGAAGCTATATGCTAGACATATTTCTAAATTATTAAATTGTTTGGAAAATGAGAACATATAATTCCTTTGCAACTGTGCACCCTCTAAAGACAAATATATGTTCCTTACCAGAAAATATATGTACTTTTTTTTTTGCAACTTCAGGAAATTTTGAGAAGAAATAAATTTTAAATCATTCCACATCTCACATTAATACCCAGAAGGTAGGAATGCTATTTTACCTAATATGTTGAAGGGATCAATAAGAGTGGGAGCTGGTGAGAGAGAATCTTAGCATTTTCAGGAGCAATTTACTAGGTGCAATAAAATTATATGTCTTTATCTGTGCATGGTTATCTCTTAAACCTTGAGTAATTTTCTCTCTGTTAAAGCAAAAACCAAGTTCAATTATAATTTTATGTAGTACACGTAAAAAATTGTACAAAATTTTAAGTTCAGTTGCCATAGTGTCCTCTTATCTGTAGAAAAATTAATGTAAGAGGCGTTTGGAAAAGAAGTTATCAAAGCGCTACAAAGTTTTTGACATTTTGGCAATGTTAGGAAAATATTGTTTTCATGAAGTACATATATTTTGTCCTATCACAAAACAGAAATAGGTGTCTACTCTTGGTGAATTCTGTCATCTCAGCTGAGCTTACATTTCCATGGACAACCATCGACATTTGTATTATTGTTGATGTATCTTCTTGGTTAATTAGCATCTGTTACATCCTTCCATTTTATGACTACAGGTTTTTGAAAACAAATATAAACATCAAAAATCACTCTTGTTTTCATCTTTTTTTCCCAAGCCCCCAAATCTGGGCTTTTTAATTTCATCACCCACATTGACGTCTATCTCATATCTACATTACTCAGTGCTCATTTTGAAGAAAATTTCTTTAAAATTTACAAGACAGCTAGATGGATAATGTTAACTGATATCTGCCAAAAAAAGTTTTTTGAGAAAGCATATGCATGCTTTGTATGAAATCTTAACTGCATTTTTGTGAACAGTTTACAGGGGAAAAGCCCCAACACTTAATTTGAACTGGTGGCATTGTGCTTTTCTCTTCTCATGGCAAATTATGTTTAGATGTTTTTAGTGCCAGATCAAATCTTGAACTAATTTTTGCTGAATCTATTAATTTTGGCTTATTTTACTCTAGAGCATGATGCACTTGTTCTTTGAGATTCTTGCTTTCCTAAATATTAAACCTAAGGCATTTATTCACCACTGGCATCTTCAGGGATTTTTGTGAAAAATCTCTGTGAAGAGCACCATGTAATTGGTGCTTAATTCTTTGGCAAATATCTCTGGAGGCTACAGATGTGTGTCATGTATTGTATATATTGATTTCTTAACTTAGTATGCTTATTGGACAACATCTGCAAAAGACAGTAAAGCCCCTGATGGTTTAATTTAAAACTAAATGATACAAAAAAAACCCCAAACCTTAAAAATCAGTGAGCTTCAAAGACTAGAAGAGGCCAAAGTCTGGCCCCAGTAATTCACAGGGAAATAATGAGAGGATTTATGCTAACAATTAAAGACATACTATTTGACATACTATTATCATAGCATCCAAGTCCTTTCCTAAACCTGTAAAATTATCCACTGCAAATAGCATGCAATATTGCAATTAATATTATTTGAGTATATTAGTCATTTATTGCTAAAAATGATTAGTTTTGAAAAGAGAGTCAAGTAAAAAAACTTAAATAAAAAGTCCACATGTCATGAAAGGATGAGAATTCAGGCACTTAAGTGTAAAAACTAAACACATGATGGTTTCAGATTAAAAGAAGTAGAGTTTGTGTGAAGAAAAACTTTTTAATGTGCGGTAATGAAAAAGGTAGAAGCCATAAGTTGCCTGATTTGTAACAAAATAAATAAATTCTTGGTTTTTTCTACTAGCTGTTTCAAACCTGACTTTGATAAATGTGCTTGAGTTTAGGTTTGTATTCTCAAGCCAAAGGTGGAGTCAGTAGGACCCAATGTACATGTGACTCCTCCTGATCACACCCATACCAGCCCTTAGCAGGATATAACTAGGACTTGCCAAACACACCCAAATCCTTTGCTACTCACACTAATTAGTGTGTATGTCCGACCTTACTCACTAAGGCTACTAGATAAACATACAGCTTGTTATCTGTGAGGGGAAAGAATTTTTCTCTGAGTATCCATGCAGAAATGATGTCTGCTGTGGTTGTTGGGATAGGCAGTGACTAAGAAAGGTGCTTTAGTCTGTTCTCTGTAACTGGAGGCAGAACTCCCACCGTAATACTGGCCCTAATGCCTAACACATGCAGCACTAGGAACACATACTTCTTTTACTGATGAAGTCTAACAAATCTTCCTAGGATTAAAAAGATAGCACGGTGCAAATATGTATTATACATTGTACCTCACACTTTTTCTTTCCTTGTCTCATGCATCCCAAAATGAACAATGCACTTTCAAAAGTTAGTCACATTATTTCAGGATAATCAGAAGCTCAGAGGTTTAAATCTCATACACAGTTTTGTTCTGGAAATGTTTATTAGAGTATGTTGGTGTGTTTACTGAGGACACCAGAAAAGTGTTCCACTGAAACAAGGAATTTTAGATGTCAGTTGTCACAGGAATGTTTCAGCAGCCTGAACTTAAGGTGAATGGGCTGCATCTAATTTGCAATCACGTGCGCCAGCTTGTCAAACTGCATCATGTACTAAATAGCTATACCTAGGGGGCATGGGCAGGAACAACGTTCTCTCCAGTAAATCTGTAATTTGCTCTGACTTTCTTTTCATACAGAATTGATCATGTCCCCTCTTTACTTCTCTCAAGCAGTGGTCTCTCTGACTCACTTTCATGACCTGCTTCACCCAGCTTCAGCCTGTGGGCAAACATCAAGTCATGTCATCCAATGTAATAAATCCTAAAATCCAGTTTATTATACAGTGGTCTTTGGCTGCCTCTCAAAATAATGTTTCACACTCCTAATAGGCCTCACATGCGCTCTCCCTCTTTCTTGGCACAGAAGTTATCCCTTGAATCTTGAAATGCCACTTTAGCACCTCTAAAATCTCTCTATTCCAGACTTTATCTCACAGGAATTTTCAGCAAACTGTCAGACAGGGAAAATGAAAACTTAAACGCTTTCAGAAAAGTTTGAATAGTATGAATTCTTCAAATGGCTAAACACATCTGGTTTTTCATCAGCATTTGCACATATGTCTAACAATAAGCATAAAGGAAATGTATGCTGACAAGGACATTACATGACAGAACGAAACTGAAAAGGTAGCAAATATAAAGCTACTTCACTCCTTCAGAAGTTCCTGAAATAGATTTTCTAGGGTCATTTTTATGCCAACGTGTGGCCTTCTGTAGTCAAATAATTCCATATTTTTTATCTAATTGTAAGGAATCATTCAGGCTCTGAAAATACTACAGTTTAAAAAGATTTCTTGTACTGAAATAGACTATTTAAATAAAATAAACAAATATGTTCCTTTTTGCTCTGCTCAATGCAGTGTTGTGGCCTGCCAAAGTCTAAACAAATTGGAGAAGTAATTTCATCTTTTACGCTTGATTCATTCATAAAAAATATTTGTGGGGGAAACAGTGACATCATTCACCCTATTTATGCATTGGTCTTCAAACTCTCATGCTCAGCTGATGTTTTCTTTTGTCATTTTACCTTTTTTGCCAAAAGGTAAGTCAGTAGCAGAAGATCATTGTTGTGTGCTTATCCTACCTTAAGGTCTGATTTTGTCTCCCCTTGCTTCTTTGAAATAGCAGGAAAAAAATCCAGAGGAAATATGACTGCCAGAGACATCAGTAACAGGAATGAGTTTGATAAGTTGCAGTTGTTGCTTAGCCATTGATCTGGGCCCAGGGCTGAGAATCCCTCTTAGGATCTATACGTCTGGCTTGATGTTCTCCTTCAAATGTGTCAGCAGAAAAAAAAATAAAGGAAGATGTATTAGCCTTTCCAGTAATCTGAAGATATAAAATATTAGTCACTTTTAGCTAGCTACAGTCTGCTGACACCCTAACCCATGGCTGTATTTGTAACTTTCCATCTGTTTATTCTGGAAGATCCATCCCTTTGCAGACCTTTTCTCAGGAAGACTGGTGAAGAGCTCTGAAGAAAGCAACAAAGCCCTGTGGCAGGTGTTAGGAATGTTCTCACATGAAGATGAAGATATAGAAGATTGTCATTTTGGCTCTTCACAGATCTCTCTTGAGATACTGAAGATGCAGCATTACAATTCAGGGCCTTGTCGCCCATACTGGGTCATGAGACAGGAAGACAACCCAATAAAACAATGTATAGTGAAGCACTTTGCTTTGATGTGAAGAAAATAATCTTCCCACTAAGTTTTTACACAGAAATAGTATTTAACTTTTAAATATATATTTTTTAAATTAAATTAGCTTTTACATTATGAATTTGCATCCATAAGTGCAGTGACTGCATTTCATTCCCATTTAGTCCCTGGGATCTTTCTGAGCAAAGGTTGTTGAAAGAATTACTGTGTATCACCAAAACGTTGTAGAACATGAAAACATTAACTTCAACAAAATGTTTTAAGAAATTAGAAGGTTTGCTTTCACAAAGTTTTCTTCAGTTTTATAAACTTTGTTTGTTGTAGACTGTTAAGAATTTCCTGCACAACAGTTAAATAGGAAAGAATCAAGTGAGTAGATGAATGTGAAATAAACACTTGCAAGGTATCTCTGCCATGACTTTAGGAAAAGTCTATTTTGTAATTACACGGTGGTTAACAATTGTATTTGTATTTTCTTATCTTGGTGTCATAAACATCCCCATTTTTGAAGCTGGCATTAATATGAGCTGCGAAAAAGAATACCGATAGCTCTTTTGAATGTTGAACAATATTTTCTTTGCGGATTATTGAAATTAGTTATAAAGTCTCATGAAACGATAATTTTAAAACCAATTCTAAAATCAAACCCTAAAAATTCTTTGCTACAATTCACATCAGTGGAGCATGAAGTTGGTAGGCAACACAGTGCTAGATATGGTGCTCATACTTCTATATTCTGTAAATATTTTATTTGCATCCAATATTTTCAAGGTACTGATTGCCTAATATGCCCATTAATTTTTTTCATAATATATTTATGAACCAATTTATATATTCTTGATGTTAAATACAATTCTAACTTTTTTTAGGCAAATTTGACTATGCATCAAGAGAACCTGATAGCCAGATACTGACAGGAATATAAGTAATTGATTTTTAAGATAATATAATGGTATTTAAAAGATAATCAAATATAAATTGGATTCTTTAATCATCCAATCACTGCTTACAATCCTAGTACTGTAGTAGCACTATGTTTTTCATACAGGGCAAAATTTAAACTGTTCATAAGCTTCTTTTCTTATCATGAGATACATTAAACATGTGACAATTGACTTTGTCAAAATGTGTGTCAAATTAGACAGCCACTAAACAGATATATTGTAAAGCCATTTAAAATATCTTTTAAAAGAGCCAGGAGGGAACTGTGGAAATAATTGATAAATCATAGTAATATTAAAGAATGTCAGAAGTAAGCTTGTGGGGATTTGAGTTTGGGTGTCTACTCACTTATTATCAAAACACATGAAATTTCCTGCCACATCTGAGAGGGAGAGAAATTGCACTAGTCAATGCATGTATTAAAGAAAATAAGAAAGCAGCAGCCCCCAAAAGGCAAATAAAGCCAAGAAAGAAGTTGGAAGATGAAGATAACACACTATTCCCAGATGAATCTTGCAATATTTGTTTTCCATTCATTTTTATTTATTGAGAATTGGGTTCCTTCATAAATATAGAAACAAAATTACACATAAATGAAGAAAAAAGATAAATAACCTTGGACACTTTGTAGATTGTTTACAACAATCTGCTTCAACTGAGTAGTAAATCAAAAGCCATTTTGTTTAATGTCAACAGATTTCAGATTCTGAACTTGTGCTTCAGTCTAGAATTTATTAACTATGTAAATATTGTTAATTGTAAATACATTATTAAATAGAAACACTAACAAATCTTCCTATGTTCATATTTCATTCTTCTTTGAAGATCTCCTTATTGTTTGCCAGGAATTACTTTTATTCTTTGGAACATTTCAGTGATAAGCAAACCTTTCAAAAAGAACACCAGTGCTTTGATTTATTTTGAAGGCATTCTCATTAAAGTGTGTACTGCTATATTGAAATACATGATTACTGTAAAAGTGCTGACACAAATATTTTTTCATATAACTCTTTAAGTTAGTTGATTTTCTGTGAATGTTAAATCAAGGACATGAACATACACTTCATCTGCATAGAGATGAAGATGCTTCATATATTCATTATTTCTTCCTCTGTTGTCAGTTTTATATATATAGATTTTTAAAAGTAAATGTACTAAGCAAGTTCTTAATAAAACTGCCAATTTTATAACTCTACAGCACTGTAATTTTTTAAGTTCAATTAGAGGAAAAATCATCTCTATTAGTAATAACTCTACTAATAGACTTTCTTGTAAATATTTCAGCACAATTGAATAAACTAATACTAACATTTATTTTTAGCCTTGATGTGTCTAATTTTTAGTTGAGAAATTTTTCTAATTTATCACCTGCTTAAGGCATTTGTAATTTTCTATGAAATATTTGGAAAAAAGTCTCCTAGGCTTTTTCTCAATAACAAATTATTCCTTCTTTTTTTCTAAATGTTGGATTATTGATTTTCAGATGAATTTGAACATTACATGAAGGACTTTCTGTATTTTGAGCATTGACTATAAACAACTTCAGAGTGTGTTTGAGGCACGCAGACTGATTTTAAATGCATTTTAACAGAGGTTTGTTAACACGTTATTTTGTTAATGTTTCTAAAGCCAGGTAATGCATGTACTTGTGGTTTGCATGCCTGATTACACTCTGGTCTGCTAGTAGTGACTGAATAACATTTGCTTAACTGGAATACCACAACCCAAGGGTGTGAATGAGGTTAGACTTTGGGATAAATATTCTGGTTAATATGTCTGATTCTGAGTATTTGCATATATGAAATTGTCATGAAATTTAGAAAATAATTGCTATTACCATAAAATGTCATATTGTTATTTGAAAGACTTTTTCTTTCAACCTTTTACCAAAATAATTGTGTCAATAAACACATTTGGTGAAAAAATTTAAATATCACATAGGAATTACCTTCAATATTATGATTTCTCCGTAGCTTTTGACTTCTTCACATGCTGCAGGACATATAATCAGACAATTTTGTCAAATTTATTCTGTTTTTAACTTCTGAGTTCTTTGTGCTCTGACACTGTCATGAGGATTTAAGCATTTTTTCAAATTTTATGCATTTTTTGGATATCCTTCATCAATACACCAATATCATAAAGGTAATCATCTGGTTACTTGTTAGAAGTTATTTAAAACATGGTTCATTGGCTGTTTTTTGGTTTTGTTTTTATTTTTTCTTTTTTTTGTGTGTGTGTGGTTTTTTTGTTTTGGTTTGGTTTTTTGTTTTATTTTGTTTTTTGTTTTTGTAAAGTAAACCAATTTGCTTTTCATTCTTCTGCTATCACTACTTCTGATAAGCTGGAAGCTAAATTAGTGTTGTTCTTTGGGTATCATTTATGAAGACAGTGTCAGAGAGCACTTAATTTTCTTTCTTTCTTTCGTATAGTGTTAGTTACATATGCTCATTAAACTTTTTATTTTCACTGAAAAGAAATATTGTTCTTCTTATCTTCTAAAGACAGTTTAATCCTTTTCCAGCCACAGCAATGCAGAAGATTTCATGACACCACTGACTGTTTCCAACGCATATCTACAAATAAGACTAACCATTCTTCCAACTTCCTTCTATGATATACGACTTGCTCAAATATTTTGGGAAGCATGTGAAAACAATAGTACTATCTATCAAGTCTTTCTATTTGAATTCCTTAAATTATTTGAAGATTTTTCTCGATTATTTTATTTGCTGTAACACAGGACTTTACTTTTTGAATAATACAGTTTTGGAGAAAAAAGCAGTCTCTCCGTTAGAAAAAGAGGTCTCATTAATTCCATTACTAGCAGCAATAATTCCTGCACTAACAATTTGCATATGATTTGTACTTCCAAGCACTTGAACTTTTTCTACATTCTAGATGAAAATATTGAAGATTTAAAGGCTAATGAAGTGGAGATTTGCAGATTGCCACAAGATAAAAAAAAAAAGGTGGGGCCATCTAATTGAAGAGAAAAGACAAATGAGAAAGGCTATTAGAAATGAAAGGAAACAAAATCAGGGCCAGAATCAGTGGAGACCCTGAGATATCACTTTGGCAGTGATAATTTCAAGAGAAAAGAAGAAAGGTAATAGATAGGAAAGACACAAAGAAGCTGAGACTAGCAGTACAGGATTGTCTTTCAACATAGTGCAGAACAAAATCATCTGACATCAAATGGAATACCTTCTTTCAAACAAAGAAAAGATCTGGAAGCTCTAGGACTACTTACTGGGTTTTGGTTGAATTTTATTATATTGGTCCAAGTCTCTAAGCCTCAAGTGATGTGGGTTCTGCTTGCGTAAGAGACTCATTAACATAGCACTGCTACAGATTTTATGTGTTTATCAGCTTTCAAAGTAATTAATTTTATCTTGGAATGAGAGCAAAACATTTTGTGAGTTTGAGTGAAACAGAGTCAGATTACTTGATCCTCAAGTTTCAAGTTAGTCCTTCTGGTCAGAAGCAAAAATCTGTCAAAAATCTTGTTACAGAAATCTTCATAAAAATCAATAAATCACTGCAGAACAACTTGACTTTGAAAAAAACATGTATTTTGATGGATTACATGTTGTCAAAAGTATTTTGGCCATTTAAACTTGTCAGTTTAACATTTTCTGTGGGGTTGTGAAACTCACTCCTTCCTTTACACCCTCCCTCTGAAACCTCATTTCTGAACAAAAATATCTACATTTTAGTTTTCTGTAAGCTTAGGAGGTCTGGGATAACAAGTCTCCGTAACTGGATCCAGAAGAGGAACCTACAGCAGAAGTTTTGTGAAGCAATAAATATAGCAAAAGGTGAAAAAAAATTTGGAAAATTATTGTCTTTCATGAAATACTGAACGATTTAAAGAGTTTGCATCAAGTTCTAGTTCACTTAATTCACATACATAGGAATAAAATGTAGATATCTTTGAACTTCATATATAGGAATACTGGGTCTTTACCCTGCCCAAAGTTTTTATGCAAAGAAGAGGAAAATGCACAGGTATGTACACACACATATTTTTATATTTGTGTCCGTGCTTTTCATATTTTCAATGATTTTTTTAAAATTAAACTGTGGAGGTAAAAGTAATAGATTGAGATTATATGATAAAGACATGGCAGAAGTTTCCTTGAATATTATCAGTCCCTGTACTTTTAGTGGCAGATAATGAAGCAAACATTTTTTGTAGGGGGTTTTGACGGACAGCACAGTCTCTTTCAGTGTAGCCAAACACTCAGAGAAGTTAGAACTCATATGTGGCACCAGTAATAGTTTTATGTGCTGAATATACTTTTCACATCATTGAAGTTTCTGATTTTTATGTCTGGTATTCAAATGTTGAAAAAATATGATAACACATGATATAGATATCTTACTACATTGCCTATGAATAACTATTTATAGCACATGTTAACAAATGTATTAGATGTACTATAGCAATATTAGCCAATGTAATATGCACACAAGCTCATATACTTTTCTACCATGCCAAAATGCCAAAATGCCAAAATGCCAAAATTACATTTAGAAATATAGAAGCTACAGAAAATATACTGTTCCTTCATCCAGGCTCTCATTGAGAATTGAATTTACATATAAAATATATATATATTTATATATATAATTGAATTGATATATTCATGCTTCTTAGCAGTAAAAGTCTGTAATTTAGAATTATACATGTATACACAGAAAAAAAATGCTGTAGTGTCCTTTGCTTTGGCTTTCTCCATTGGCTTTATAGACAATTTCTGGATTTATTTTTCAAGACAAGAATGAAATCCTCAGGGTTGGCTACATAAAAAAATTATAGAGGATAAGAAAGCTACCAATAGTGTTTGCACAAACTCAACAAAAAATGTCAATTATTGTTGCAAACATTTAAGATCAATTTCTGTTGGATGTTATGTCATAATCTCACTGAAATAATTTTAGGAATGTACTAAAATCTTTATGCTATGGACGTTAAACAAATACATAAGTACATGTTATGGCTGTGAAAAGACAAAAGAAATAATATTATTCTCTTTGATTTTAAACAAGTACATTGCTCTTCACTCCTATTAATACTTATCACATGAAATTTCCTACAAAAATCAGTCATGTTACATCAGTATAAAGGCAAACTGAGCTTATAATGAGGCATGAAAAGCTCTTTTATCACTTTCTAAAACATATGAAAAAAAGAAACACTCCCCTAAAGATCTTCTGTATTCTTTTGAATCCTTTATTACCCAAAAGTTTTGCTTCTAGAATAAACAAGAAAAAGCCCTTTTGTGTGATTGCTTACAAAAATACTCTAGATACTAATTTTAATATAAAACATTAATGCTTAAATAAATAAAACTACATTTTATAAACTAAAAATGTACATTGGTTGTAAAGTTTTAGGATATATATAATTTACTAAAAGTTATTGTAGAGGTTTTATTTACAAACTATTTTCCTTTTTTCTTTTGTAATTAATGTTTATACCTCACACTTTTTTTAGGGTAAGAATAAAAAATAATAGCCTAGAGTATATAAGAAAATCTTTCCTGGATTTCTCAGTAAAACAGTGTAAAGTCTTAGTCTGAGGCTGACAAAAACAAGGATTTCCTTCAATCTAATACAGTAGTATGTTGAAGAAATAGGTGTTTCACTGAATCAGCCACAGAATAGGTAAGGTTGGAAGTGACCACCAGGGGTCATCTGGTCCAACCTTCTGGCTCAAGCAGGGTCATCCCAGAGCACAGGATTGTTTCCAGACCATTCTTGAATATGTTCAGTGAGAAACCTCTCTTGGAAACATGGTGCACAGTCCAGTACTTTTCCTGATGCACCGTGGGACACCACTGGCCTTCTTGGTCACAAGGGCACTGCTGGCTCATGGACAGCTTGGTGTCCAGCAGGACCCTCAGATCCTTCTCCACAGAGCTGCTTCCCTGCAGGTTGTCCCCAGCCTGTGCTGGTGCCTGGGGTTATTCCTCCCCAGGACCCTGCATTTGCCTTTGCTGAACTTCAGACAGTTCCTCTCTGCCCATCTCTCCACCCTGTCGAGGTGCCTCTGAAGGGCTGCACAGCACTCTGGGCTATCGGGCACTCCTCCTGGCTTTGTGTCATCACTGAACTTGCTGAGGAGGTGTCTGCTTCTTCAAGTCATTGATGAACAAGTTTAACAATAGTGAGCCCAGTACTGACAACCTATTTTTTGTCAGTAGTCTTTCTCCTTACCTAAATTTCTGTAAGATTCTTCTCAGCATTAATTTTCTTTGACAGAACTCACGAAACCTTTATCTTTAGAAGACACCTTCTAAATGCTAAAGCACTATTTGAAAGAATGCAAAGGGTCTTTTTTTAAATTTTATTAAATTTAAATTTATTTTCTAGAGCTAAAACCAACATAATTAATAAACACCATTTAATAATATAAAATTTATACAGATAGAATACAGAAATTATAACTATATCTCATCCAAGTTCAGGAAAACTCTTATTTGCTACCTTTATGGATTTGGATAGTGTAAGATATTCCTAATGTCTTTGGAGCATCATTTTATATCAGGAGCTATGAATTTCCAAGGGCATCCAGTTTTAAAGAATTTCTCTTGTCTTTCAAGGCCCATGTAGAAGCCTGTTCTATGAACACATTAGTTTGTCCAACAGAAAAAATGGCTTTGGTACATAAATTTATCTTTTTTGCAGCCATCTTTGCCTTAGGAAGCCCCAGGGCCATGCAATTCAAATAATATCTGAGAGCATCGCTTTGGTTCCTTAAGTTTCAGCTGACAAGGTGCCCTTGGTGCAAAAAAGCTTAGGGCATCAGACTAACACAGTTTTAGAAAACTGCGTCTTTGAGAAAACAGAAAGAAGGGATTTCTTTAGGAAAACTGTGAGGCCATTGGACTTGAATTCCCATATTAAGTCAGATAATTATATTAAACCCCTCAGTTATAGCCAAAGAAATGTGCACTTTAGGGTGTTAATCCATGCCAAATAAAAATACAACTAAATGAACAAACAAATAAACAAGAAAACTTCCCCAAAGTTGCCTTAGGGCATCAGCTTTGTTCAGGTAGCTTTTTGCTAGGATACCCCAATGGCATAAATGAATAATAAAAAGCAGTAGACAGACCATATCCCAGGTGGACAACACACACATGAAGTGAAAGATAAAGGAGCTCTGTTTTCACATAATGCTTTTTTTGTAAGGTAGGAAGAATGTGAATTGAAAAAGAAAGAATAAATGGCTGTTAATAAAGACAACTTGAAACAGAAATGAGGAAGGCAGAAGGCACAGAAGAGGATGAGGATGAGAAAATAGAGGAAGAAGTGGTTAAAAACAGAGAAGGAAGGAAGGTAGCTGGTTCAACAGGGAATGACATGAGGTTCTTTCAAAGATATAGTATTATACACTATAGCAGCACTGTATTATTCTCATATCCTATATTATATGTATAGTAACACTTTTACAGAAAGACTTCTGATGCAAGTTGACTAAGCATTTGAAAACAAAAAGAAAGTGGTTTCAAAAGGTTATACTTTTACTGAGACACAAGAAGAGTATGCAATTATAGATCAACCAGAACACAAGAATGGTAAATAGGATAAAAGAGGCAGCAAAAGTAGCTTTCATTCAGGCAGATCATATGTATAAGATAAATATACAAAATAGCTCCAGAAAGGATTCCCATATTTTATGTTTGTTGATTCTTGTAGGAATCATGGCAATGTCTTTACTGAGACTTACAAGAAACAGATGAGGGTAGAGAAAGAAAGATGAAAGAGACAAAAAATGGACATTAAATCACTGTTTCTAGGCCCACCTTTAGAATACTAGTAATAAACTTTTTTTCTTCCTTTTTGTATTAAACTAACTGTTGATTATGCAATTATTCAGTTCAGTTTAAGTTTTAACTTCTCCAGTGATTGGTTCTTAATGTCGCAAGGATACTCTAAATGTTTTGCTGCTGTTGTAATCCACTTCTGTATTACTACCACATGTAATTTTATTTATTTAATTTTTCTAACAATATGAATACAGAAGACACCGAGCCTTCCTGTCTAATATTTTGTCTCTGTCCTTATACAGAATATAAGGTAGAGTATTTCCTATCAGTAACATCAAAAAGTAGTTTGTAGTAACTATGGAATTTGCTTTGTGAAACACATTGCATATTATTTAAGCCATACAGGAGAGAGTTCTTGTATACAGGCAGTAAGTATGTTTATGCCACAGATATTTACCACCTCAAGCAATGCCATAAGAGCTTGAGCAGGAAGGGCAAAGGACAGTTCTTCACACCTTGCAGGATCAAGCAAGCTGATAACACTAAAGGCTGAATTAAGCACTTGTGACACATAAAATATAGGATACACTATCAGTCTTACAGATTTTAATCATCTTCATAGGGCAAGGAAATGTTTCACATAAAGAATGTTGTTCCAAATTAATATATTTAAAATTTTAAGGAGAAAAGCAGGGATTACCCCAAGTGCCCCATGGCTTGTGGCTTGCAGACCTTTTATTTAGCTACAAGCTATTTGCTTTAAATTAGAATTTAGCCACTGTTAAGAAGACATAAAAGCAGACAGGAAGAAAGACAGCATATGCATTTTTAATTGACTTTGCTGAACACATGAGGAAATAAGGTCTTTTGAGGCAAGAACCTCAGAAATATGGGCTTCCAATATGCTCACTCCACATAAGCTATTGAATTCTTATTTGGTGGTAACTGAGGCAAGTTAAATTTTATCTGAAGGACTGGATTTCTGCTAGCTGCTGAAAACCTCAAACATATAGCTTTCTGAAAGAGTTCCAAAGTGTTTAGAGAAGAAATATTATGGTGTCATTCTTCTCAAAAGCATCCATGTGATACATGCTACATAATACTATTGAAGTAGGAATAAGAAAAAAGCATTCTGAATTAATTGTGTATTTCACAGTAAATCTGCCATCCTTGTCATATTGCTAAAGGTTTGCATCTAAAATCATTTAGTAAGAGAATGAAGGTGAAGAAATCTATATAAAGATCATTAGAGTATTTGTAGAGAATAAAGAATATTTATATGTTTGTATCATGTGTATTTGCATGCATATTTGTATGTATAGCACATACATAGAGTATACATAAAGTAAAAGTATAAACCATAATGAACGTTCTAAAAGTATTCACAGAATTAATAATATATTTGTAAAAAATTTACCTCAGTTTCAATGCTTTGGGTGTACATTAAGTCCTAAGTATCAACATAAATGGATATATTAAAAATGAAGGTTATTAGAATAATGTACTTTTCACACATATTTTAGTAAATAAAGGAGCATTCAGTTGAAGTTTTAAGCTATTTTCAGTCATTAACTTTTAATCATACAAACACTTGCAGGGCCTTCTACTTGTTTGCTAGAGGAAAAATAGAGCCTGCTTCTGTGTGTCTACAGGGTAAACCAGAAAATTCTAGGTGAATAATTTAACCGTCATTTAACACTTCTAAATCTTCAATGACTTCAAGGGTCACAGAGAATACAAAAAAAAATGCAAATATCATTATGTTAAAATTGTATATACAGGGAGAATCTATAGTCTTTCTGGTTATTCATTGTTCTATTTTTAAAAAAATCTCTGGTGCTTAAACTCTTTAACACAATATTCCTGCGAGACAGATAATCAATCCGTCTCCTTTTGTCATCCTGTTACTTATTTCTCTAATTCTTTGTTAGCATGGCATCTAGAACCATGAAGTACTATTTATGTTTTAGTGTTACCAAAACCATCCAAATTATGCTGAAGAAAAAATAGGGATGATACTAAGGCCATTAAGTAAAGTCTCTGTATTCTGAACAGTGAAAGGAATTTAAATCCTTGCACCATCAGCATAAAAGTGACATTTGAGTGAGATTGAGAAAGGAAGTATTGAAAGGCTATTAGATAAATGAGGGGTTAAGACAAGGCTTAAACCCTGGAAGACAGCATGAAAATTCTAGTACATGGTGCAGGTCATAGCATCATAGAATATCTCAAGCTGGAAGGCACACATAAGAGTCCAACTCCCTGTTCCTCACAGGAGTACCTCAAACTAAACCATATGACAAAGAACATCATGCAGATGCTCACTGAACTCTGTCAGGCTTGGTGCTGTCACCACTTCCCTGGCTAGCCTGTGCCAGTGACCAGCCACCCTTGCAGTGAAGAACACTTTCCGAATGTCCAACCTGAACTTTCCCTGATGCAGCTTCATTCCATTTTCTTGTGTCCTATTTTTGGTCACCAGAGAGTAGATACCAGCATGACCATCTCCACTGTCCCCTTTCACAAGTGTAGACTGTGATGAGGCTACCCCTCAGCTTTCTCAGAGCACCCTACAAAGTTGTCACTTCGTGGAAAGGATCGGTGGCAACAGCTAGTTTAGAATCACAACATTGGACAGACGAAGACTGATAACAGGACAGAAAGTGTCACCACACTAAGGATGTAGTTCTGCATCTTGTTTCAAATGTTTTGTACAATAAATTGTGAAAGACCGTGTTCAGTCAGCAAGATAAGCAGTGACAGCAGCAACAGCAGTGGCAACTCTGGTAAGTTCTGGGGCAAAACACTAGACAGGGGGTTCCCAGAGCCACAGAAACCTGAGACAGCAGAGAGACCCTGCAAGCCCCAGCAGCTCTCTGAGTGAGGTTCACATGATGAGAATGTTGACAGAGCAACTGTGGGAGATGGAAATGGCTCTAGGGAGCATGAGCAACCAGGAGCGCAGCAAACAGGCCAGGCAAACAGGACGTGGTGTATTAGAAGTACATGATGTGGCAGTTTGTGTATGACGGCACAGTCACTCTCCCGACTCCTGGAGCAAGCTCACCTCTGGGTCTTTGCCTGCTCAACTAGAACAGACCCAGTGATGGTTTACACATATTCAAAAGCCATCACTAGAAGACTGGAGACCCAGATGGAGCTTCGTTAGAAACATGCAGTTGCCCAGGTCTCTGGCTGTAGGGAGTATTTGAGCCTGACATTAGTACTAGAGGGCAGCAGAGGTGACGCCTGTGTGCAGTGTGACCAGGTGGATGATCTGCTCAGCCTAGTGGCAAAGCCTGAAGTGGAGAGCCTGAGGAGTATCAGGCTGTGAGAGACTGGTGGAATCGCAGTCTTCCATCTCTGGGAAATGCAGCAGATGGAAGCTTTGCAAGAGTCAGAGGAATTCTGACCCTCTTGCCATCAGGCAGAAGGAGAGGACCTAAAAGACGGGGAAACGAAAACTTCTCCAAGCAGCAGGAGAAGTTCCTTCTGGCTTCCAGTACCTTTGAAGTTGCCCTTACAGAATAGAAGATATGAGGCTCTGGAACTTGAGGGTCAGGCAAATTATAGTGAAGATGAAGCTCTGTCCTGGGGGTTTCCTAGAGGAAGTCAGTCAACCTTAGAAAATGATATTTCATGTATTTAATAACATATTAAGGAATAGGACACAGTTTTATAATAAATTTTTCCTCCTGTTTGTCTTGGTTTGAACCCAGATGTTCTACTTTCTCAATTGCTACTTCTGTCCACTAATAATGCTTTGCAAAAGCAGGACTGCTTTAGGAATAACTTGGTTTGAATATGGATGTTTTCTATCAAGTAGTTTTATGGTTCCTGAAACCATAAAATAATAGCAGGGACATAACTTTTTCAGTCAGTAAATGCAGATGCCCCCAGATAGTCATTATAGACACCACTGGTTTATTTGATGCAGATAGCTTATTACCTGTGGCTGAAGTACCTGGACAAGCACTCTTAATATTATTTGAGAGTTTATAGTGAAAATATTCAAACACTATGAACCATACTTCTCCCTAAAGATGAAGATGATTTTCTTAGAAGAGCACAGAAGTTTTTTGCTTTGTGAGACATAAAACAGCACTTACATATACAGAAAAAAACCAAAAAAAATCACTGGAAATTACTATTAGAGATGTTGTATTTCGTAATATAATGTGGTTTCCATTTTGGTAAAGATTTGTGAGGGGATGGGTTAAAAGAGTTATGACAATAAAATGATAAGAATGGCATGAACACAAAGGCAAGTTTGTATATTTTTGCCATATTTCAGTGATATTGAACTTGAGTACTAAAGATGCATACAATCTGATTACTTATAGGCAAAAACATGTAAGTGCAATCCTGCAAACATTTATCCATGTGCTTACTCAGGTCAGTGAGACAATTTATGAATTGCAGCCAATAGGTCTATTTTTATAAGCAGTTACTACCTGGCATTGAGTGCTCACTGCTTAAAGGGTAATGGATTATTCATGGCAACAAACACATAATCTACTAACAAACGATGACAGGATGGGTCTTAAGATCATTTGCAGGATTCATGTTGTCCAATACTAAATTGTCTCTCTAAGTAAAATGAAGTTTTCAATAAGAAATGAGTTGCATATATATGGAGTAATCAATAGGTTTTGAAGCTTATCATTTTACATTGCATTAGCCTCTCTGCAAGCCTGGGCTTCCCTTACAAGAACTGTGTAAGGTATTTTTCAAACTAAAAATATGGTTTTCTTCAAGTTTTTCTTCTATCAGCAAAATAAAATTGAGCAAAAGTTGAAAATTTCGACATCATTGTCAATAAGTTCACTTTGTGTCCTTTCAATTTTTTACACGTACCATAGTGAACAGAGCAATTCACCATCAGAGTACCAAAAACTGAAGTAAAATAAAGTGAAATGGGTGTAATTTGCCAGAATATAGACATTTTGGCTGATTAGTATCATGCCATAAACATCTGGTTAACAAGAAAATCAAACAATGCTCTTATTTATGTTGTTTAGGTATTAGCAATGCTGTAGTTATTAACTATGATGGTCAGAGTGTCCTTAAATAAGACAAGGTGTATACAGAAAAGTTAGACCAGCTTTTGTTAAACCAGCTGAGAAAACCTGAAAAAATGAGAGACTTGGTGGGCTTTTTTGAAAGATTTTTTTCAGACCCATAAGCCAGAACCTCTGCTAATTTTCTGTTTTGCTGGAGCAGCTATTAGCAATTAACTTGCCTTTCAATCCACACTTCATGCATTTGTTTCACTATAGCTGTGAAAAGTGGTAAATCTGATTCAAGCTCATTTATTTGTGCCTGGAAATGGAAATCCAGATGTGTGCCAGTTTGGACAAATTTGGAGGAAAAAATCCTCTGATAGAAGGCAGGTTACAACCATCCCTCCCCCATCTGGTTCAGGAAAAAAGAAATTTTCCTCGGAGGAAAGTGAAAGAGAGAAAAAAACCTATTTATTTAACAAACACACAGGAAAAGGATAATAATGCTAAATAATAAAACCTCTCACAGTGGAGAGAACCTGGGAAGATTTCAGAGCCCTTTTGTAGGTGTGGTCTCTCTCCTCCTCCTCTGAGCTGGGTTGGTGTGGGCCCACCTCCAGGGCCTCGGAATTCTCCTGATGTGTTCTCATGTTGAAACAGACCAGAAGAGAAGAAGGGAAAAACCAAAGTCCCAGGAAAACAAAGTTCAACTCTCCATCTCCCTCTGGAGAAAAGGAGCTGAAAGCTGGTTGAAAAGCAAGAAGGGTGCTTCCTCTGCTCTTGCTCCTGCAGCAGAAGAATGCAGAGGAGTGTGTGTCTGTGTCCTTGAACAACTGCTTTGAAAAGTTTGCTTGTTTTTTTCCTCTCCCCCCTCTCAGGCTCAGTTTAAAGGCACAGAAAGGCACAAAGTTAATTTCTGGGCATAGAGCAGCAATAGGGGATACACATCATAAAGTCACCCCAAGACAAGCTGCATATTCCATCATCATACAGCAAGGTGTCAACTGGATCCAAGAACATCCTGGCAAACCACTGCAGTTTTTTAATCAAAAATGTACAGAAAAGAATACCTATTTGTGATTAAAAAAGAGAAGAAAACAATTATTCAGTAAGTTTAGAGTTTATTTCCAAGAAGAGGGGAGAGAAAGTAAAAAATAATATAATAGGTTATTTTTTAAAACTATTTTTACTATCCATGCAAAAGCACCTGCTGTCAACTAGATTGTTAGTAGAAAGAAAATATGTGCCTCTCAGAAAAGTGTGTGCAGTCATGCAAGTTGCTTTCTACCACCAAAATTAATATCCACCTGAGGCCCATCATTCAAAACCAGAAGCCTGCAGAGCATACAAAACTGCGGGTTATCCCCTGAAATTCACTAAAATATTTTCTAGAAGTAGAGAATCTCTGGTTTTATTCAAAATACAAAGGATATATAGGAAACCCTAAAGAGCAGCCAAGAGACTCATGGCTCCAGGTCCCAAATTCAGAAGCAGTTTAATCCTTTTTTAATAAAGTGAAGCACATTCCTACATTTTACCTTGTCCTAATCTGTGTTTATCAGAACTGTCTGAAATACTGATATTGAAGAAGATAAACAGCATCATAAAGTTATGTCATAAATCAATCAGAAAAAAATTGAGAGGACTAAACCACAGAAAACCATCAAAAGAGTGAAGCTGTTAAGAAGGCATTGAGCTGCGGATGAGGAAACTAACTGAACTCCCAAACACAAGAATCTTGTCTTACCAAGAAGTTTCCAGGTGTATTGCTACAATCAGAGATGCAGCCTAAAGGCATGGGGGCTGCTGGTGATGCCTAATCAAAGAGAGGAGCAGGTGCTGTGCTAGAATCCCCCTCAGGCTTTAGAGAACAGTGCTAGAAATCTTTGCAGCCACCGTGTACCACAGGGAGGAATTCATTGCTAATGTGTGTTTTGGGTAAGAAAGTGAGGCTAATTGTATTTGTTATGTCAAGAACACGGTGTTGGCAAAATGAAAGCCATACAAGGATATATTTTAGGATGTGAGTTTATTCATACCTTCATACCTGAATTACCCCTTTTTAATGTAGACTTAGTTCCACATATTCAGTTTTGAATGTAGCTCATCAAGATCTTGTGAAAAGTCAATGGAAGTATATAACAGGATTTCTAATGATGAAGCAGGATTCCCTAACATCGTCTGTGATGCATCCACAAGATAAATTGCATATATGTAAATACACATCTGGGGTTCATAAAAGCTTTAGGAATGTATTCCATAAAGTGTTGCTTTCAAAAGTATCGTTACGTTTCCTCTCACTTTAAATTGAAATAATTTCTAATGAAAG
The DNA here is from genome assembly GCF_017639235.1 of Corvus kubaryi. NCBI lineage: Eukaryota > Metazoa > Chordata > Aves > Passeriformes > Corvidae > Corvus > Corvus kubaryi. The sequence goes on from NW_024582083.1 coordinate 5,000,985, forward strand.
GTGTTTGTAATTAACAAAAATGGATTAGGAACTAAATGAAAGCTAACTTTATGTGAGCCAAGGGAACAACAGTAGAAGCAAAAAGCTAACAGCAGTAGCAGGTATATATCACAGCACCCACAAAACCTGCTTTAGTTTTCTGAAAATACATAGTAGTGCACTGATGTTTATAAAATATGTTTGAAAGCACAATGCCAGCACCAGCATTACAGAAATATACAAAGTTTCATGCTGAAAGCTGTGGTTAAGACCATAAAAATACAAATCAGGGCATACTCAGCAGCAACACCATCATCATTGTATTTCAGATCTTGTACAAATCAGCATGAACATTACACAAATTCATACCAAGGTATGTTCAGCGTAATACCTTGGACTCTTACTGGCAGCTAGCCATTTTCTTTTTTGCCTCCTACCTTTCTTCATAATATTTTGCAATGTGTTATATTTGTAGTTCTCATAAAAAACTGCTCCTCCTAACTGATGTGTAAAGCCAGATTATCCTACAGTGAAATCCAGATCACAACAGATGTTCACATAAGCAAGCACAGAAAATGTGTATGAAATCCATATGAAAAAACTGTATTTACACAAACTCTAACTACCTTGAAAATGTGTATATTTAATACACTTTTTAATAAGAACTTCACTGAAAAATTTGCTGTTAAGTTTTTGGTAGTAAGGCTCCAAAAAAAAAAAAAGCTGTTCTTGCTACTTCAGCTTCTTGGAAAAGCATATATACATGAAAAATTTGACTAAACAGAGATTTCATTTTCTTTCAGGGTTTGTGAAGTGTACTAGCACTTCACGTCTTAGTCCACTAGCATTTCTCTGCCCACAGGAGGATTTTCAGTAACTTTATCCATTTGGGGTTTAAAACTTGAATTTCTCTATGCTATTCATCCCTTTCAGTTTATGAAGAGTTATTGAAGAAGCCGTGAATCTTGCATTGCACAATTCTTATCTCTAGAAAGAACTAGGTTTGTTGCTACATATGACTTGTCATAGGGATAATACAAACAGCTAGCACATTGTTGTCACTGAAAGAAAATGAATGAACCCAAACCCTTTCTTAATAATAGAATTTTTACATTAGAAATTTGGCTACAGCCAATCCTCATATAACCAGTATCTCACATAAAGAAATTATGCTCTTCAACTAGGTTGGCTGCTGCATAATAAGAGCACAGTTTAGGAGAAGACTATCTTTCCAGTCACCCACCTTTATGTCACACGCAGTTACGAGCCTTAATAAAGCTGCACCACCTATAACAAAACTGTTGTTGCATGCAGACCCAAACAACCATCATCCAGGGTAATGAGGATGTGGTCTCAGCTCCTGGTAGAGACTTCTTATCAGAAACACTACAGAAAATATGAAGTACACGTGAGGAACTGGATGAAAGTTCACTTGAGACTTGATTGCTTCAGAGAGTATTTTTGGAGACACATAACTGAATTCTGCAGTCCTTGTATTGCTTGCATAGTCCAAAGGAAGGTAATTATTTTAGAGGGCCTGATGCTTTGGGCTGTATATAGACAAGAAAATTTCCAAAACAATATTTGTTTGACCTGAAGTAGGTCAGTCTGTATCACTGCGCAACAATTTTTTTTTAAGATTTAAAGTGGTTTCATGGTTATGACTGACTGCTGGATTTTAGAGACATTAGTCTTTAGAAGATCACAGCCTCTTCCAGGCTTTTCTGAGGAGAACTTCCTGGCAGGCTGACATGTTATCAGAAGTTGATAAAAGTACAGGAACCATACTAAAAACATGCTCCTAATTCTTATGTGTCCTCTCACAAGATGAACAAAATATTTGCCTTTGGCCTTTTTTCTTTTCTGTCTCATCTAGGCAATTTGAACATCAGATGACAGGATAATAGTCCTACACCTAAAAGGACTTTTGCAAAATTTGTCCTGGGAAACCCTCATCAAGGTTGTGTCCTCTTTTCAGAAAGAAGATTTTTGGGTCTAACTCAATAGCAAAGAACTCTCAATAAACTGCCAGCATCTACATACCCAAAAGATGGAGATATCCGTCTAAATAACCAAACAAGAATTGGCTCTAGTTTCTGTGGGTGGGTTAGAATTTTTTGCCCTTACTGGTAGGTAGAATGTTTCTCCAGCAGGCACAGCTCCTTGTAGAACCAGAAGCCATGGTGTTTCAGAACTTCAGAAAAGTAATGCTGTTTCAGAACAATTGGAACTCAATTAGGAAACATCCGTGTTACACACTTACTAGCATTTTTTTTTGTTGTTGAACAGTTCAGAAATAAATGATAGTCAGGCTTGTCATAAAATCTGTAACTCAGATATTAGTTTTTCAGACTATTTTCTTTTTCAGGCAAATGGCAATATTAACACTACTAGCCTCTCCTAATACTTTGCAGTCAGCCATAGCAGCAAAAGGTAAAGTATACACTGATTGCAGTGTGGTTTTATATACATTATGAGATGAAAATGCTAAGAATGGGAAAACTCTGTTGGACTTGTCAAATTCTTGCCTAGTAATCTACAGGTATCAGAGACAGAAGAAAACAAAAAGAAAAGCAGCATTAAATGGCACAGGAGAGGAAAAGTCAAGATATGTGACAGGGTTCAACAAGATCTGCAAATAAAAAAAACAAGTGTTATGTCCAACTGTTAATACCATAAAAATATTTTATTCAGTTCAGAAGAAAACTTGCATTTTATATTACTTACATGGGTGGTCACTTGACGGACATATGCCAAACTTTTTTTCAATGGCAAAAAATGAAATAGAAATAAAAAACTTTATCTACCAAGAGGATAATTGATTCCAAATAAAAAAACACACCCTGCCTTTAGTGCTGTCTGTTGACTGATAAATCATAGATCAAAATCCCTCCTATAAAATATTGAAGCAAGCCTTATACTCCTCAAGCATAGATTAACACTTTAATGATTTGCACATACTAAAGACCATTTGAATCCCAAATAAATTCAGAATGCTGTATTGGTGTCTGATTTCATTTCAATTTTATAGACATCTGCTTATGACAACTCCAATAATAATATTTCTGAAAAGAAGAGGAACATTCATAAAGAGTGCTTTTAAATATGCAAACCATAGAAATTTTCACTTTAACAGAATGCTTAGTTTTACTCACTTATAGACCTCCAGATATAAGCCAGATATATGGTCAGTAGCTCATATGTCTAACCTTTTCAGCATAGAAAATTGCCTTTAGTCTTCAACAGAATTCTTTTCCTACTTTGTTTTCTGGAATAATTGGCTATTGTTTTTCAGGCAGTAAGATTACCATTTTTTCTGCAGATATTCCTTCTCTTAACAGAGGTTCTTCTCCTGTCTATTCCCAAATGGTGTGCCTTGTTTTTTGCAAGAAAAAATGTGCAAACTTATGCAGGTCAAACATATCAGACAGATAATAAATTGCTGCTGGGGTTGGCTTGCCAATGATAAGAACTTGATCTAAGGTTGTGAATTTTTTCCTGGAGGCCTTAATTGTGTACTTGAATAGAAAGTCATCACTGTTTTTTAATAGGTGACATCTGCAAAACACTTAGTTGTCGTCTATTCCTTCAGTGAATTCTCTTTGGCCTCAGAAGACAGACATATTTTTTCATTCTTTGTTCACCTGATTGAAAGACAAAACACACCAACACAATTAAACTACAGGCAGTCTTCGAACTAAACCATATGTTCCTTTTTCCTCATTACATAAAGGAGTTGCAGGCCATTAAGTACCAAACCTTCACCCTTAGACATACTTTTACACTTTTATGAGACTGTTCTTATATACATCTGAAACTGTGTGTGAAAATCCCGTGAAACACAAGGCACTTTGTACACTTAGAAAAGTTTGACCACCATTTTCAAACTTTTCAGAGCTATGGTCCCAAGGGATGGATTTTTCATTATTTAAATTGATGAATTTTGTTCTACACAGGATAATTTTCCCGTAAAAAATCTCTGATTTTATTTAGTACAGAAGAATGAGGCAATAACATGCTTTAATTTAATTTGAGTCCCAAAGCAAAAAAAAAAGTCTTATAAATTCTGCAATGATATTATGGCCAAATTAACATTGTTCAACTATAACAGTACTTTTCTTACACTAGATTTTTCAAGTTTAGTCTTAAATCCAGAAGTCCAGTGCTCACAATATTTGATTTTAGGATACTGGCAATATCTTCATTATTTATTTATTCTCAAGTAAGGGATAAATAATTTCATCCATAACATACTTCTAATGTGATTTTTGTTATGGGGCAAATTTTGGGCAATGTTCTCTGCTTGGATAAATTGTTCCAGTGCCACCAGACAGTCAGTTTTAAAAAGTTATGATAATATGAGAGAGAATACATTTTCTATCTTGGCAGGCAGATTTTCATAAGAATTTTCTAAGAGTGCGCTACATGAAGCAGGACTTGCTAGAAAGAGCCATTGTGAGCTGCCAAGACATTAAAGAATATGCATTGGCAAAGAGAGCAGTGTTATCCTGGAATTATCCATCAAGCACTGGTACATTCATAGCTTTGTCTGAATCTGTGTGGAGCTTGCAAGGTAAGTCTGACAAGTTCAGAGAATTACTGGCTTTCCCACAGGGACATCTCTCCCTCTGAATCACTATTTTCCTCCTGCTGTGCTCTTTGAAGAGCAATATTCATGGCCAGTACCTGAACTGTGGCCATTCGTAATATAGTCATGTGTCAATTAGTCCATTATTTTACCACTGTTTTCTCCTTTCTGTGTCAGATATAAGCAATTCTGTCCTTAAGTCTATGGTGGAGGTGGGCTGATGCTTGTAGCTGCTGCTCGTAAATATCTGTTCCAAAGATGCTGGCTGTTTGTTCACTAGCTCTTGTGTTTCGGAAAAAGGAACTTCTCTGAATGAAACAATGTCACAAAAGATTTTGTTCCCTAAAGGAGTTTCTGCCTAACCAATTTTCTTTTCTTACCTTTTTTTAGGTATTTTTAAAATTTTGTCTACTCACATCTGGCCACTGTCTGCTGTATTCAGCAGGTAAGGGGTAAGACCTCACCATGGTGCCAGAGTTTATGATTCCCAGGGCTGTACTACTGCTTTCCCCCTTTATATAGCTGAAAAGATTACTTATTGCTAATGCAAACATGAGCACTAAAGCCAGGCTTCACATCTTAGATTAGCATTGCTATTCATGCAGAGTCAGATTCCAAGTTATTTCTCTTTCCAGCATAATTTGTAGGTGCTAACACACAGACAAATGAGGATGGTCAGACATGAAAGAAGCATTTGTTAATTTAAAGAGCTTTTTACTTTTTTACTGCCCCCACATCACTCAATGATATCTGATTCATCCTAGAAGAGCTATGGCAGTACTTGTGGGTGTGCCACTATATCTACTAAAGGCATTCTAGGTATTTCAGGGGGAAGTATTAGTATGAATTTGTAGAGCTGCCCTGATTTTAATTTCTTAAACATAACATGACTTGGAAGTACTTCTGATAAGGAAAGTAAGTAAATACATGAAGCCTGAAAAGCCAAAGCGCTCAAGGGTACTTAAAATAGTTTCAGGTCCTGGCACTACTCCTTTACCTACCTATCCTGCTACCATAGTAGTAGGATGCTTTACAGTCTTCAGCTCCACAACAAACTTTTGTGATGCCAGCAACTGTGGCAAGGTTAGAATTTTAGGATTCAAGACATCAAGCACAAAGTTATTTGGGGCCAAATAAACTGATAGAATAAGATATCTCATATGATATTGGAAGGCAATTAATGCAAAAAATCTCAAAGCTTATTCAGCTGCCATCCCACTGTAAGGATTTAATGTCCAAAGACATTCCTATGTAAGACCTTCGGGTGTTTAATGTCCTACAGTTCTACTTTAGGAGAAGTCTTGAAATGCTTAAAGCTTCACATAATTGAACAGTTGAATATTGAGCGCGTCTGAATTTCACTAGCATTCACAATGTGGATATCTCTGTGCAAGAGCAGGAGCCTGTTCCACCTGGTATACTCAGAATATATCTGCCCTGAGAGAACTGTCAGACAAACAGATCCCTTCTTCTTTTTAAAACATAACTGCTGAAGGAAAGTACAATGGAGGTGGTAATGTCCCACTTATTCTATAAAAGCAAGAGTAAAACAACCTGACAGAATGGGAAGAGTCAGGATCAATTCTCTTCAGTAGCTGTCCTCCCCACTTGAAAGAAATGGGAGCCATATCACCCACCTTACCAATGAAGGCTATTCTAAGGCATGTGAGACAGGGAACATCTCAAAATCTTCATACTGAAATGTTTCTGCTTTAAATGGAATATTTTATGACTTGTGTGGGATTAGAAGATAGCATAAGAATCAGAGGGTCTTATGAAGAACATTTTTGTTCCAGTTCCAGCTCCAAAGATTGTGTATTTCTGTTGCAGAGGATATATGAGACTCTTAAAGCACAAAATGGAACTCAGAAATTCTGCTTTCATGTGACTGTCTTGTTTCCTAAGTAACATTAGAAAAGTGTATTGAACCCTGGCTCCCTTATCTTAGGTAGCTATAGTACAATCAAAAACAGTGGAGAAGAGATAGCATTATCAGCTTTCCTGCCAAAACCACCAGTGTTTTAAAGAAAGAAAAGAGATACTGGAGAGGGGCTTGACCTTTTTACAACATTTTCCTACCAGCTTTTCTAGGTTAGTGCCTAAGTACAGTGCTGTTGCTGCTGTGGTTCCTATTTAACACCTCTGAGCCCTTCCATCTCAGGGGGAGTTCCATCATCCACTGTGGCAAACAAAGCAGAGGGAAGGAAACATTGAGCAGAAACCAAGTTCATTATGAATACCTTTCTTAAAGTCCTTTATGCCAGTACCATTAAAAAATATGTTAATATGGTTTCACTACAACAATATAACAGAGGTTTCCATCCAGTTTTCATGTGTTTTGAATGAAAGTGGTCTGATGAGACAGATCTAAAAATTATGAACAAATTCTAGTGTTCTTGTAATAATCACAGTTTCTGTCATCCTGTATAGGGTCTTGTTGCATGCCATTCTGTCACATAGCTTACAAGAACTGAAAAGCAGACTTGTTTTTCTAGTATTTTAAACTACGTTTTCCATTATATTAAACATTGTGTTATAACACAGAAAAACTGTTTTTACAAAGCACTCTATCATCAATGTCTTATTTGGGCTAAGTAGCATTAGCTCATAAGAAAAGGTGTCAGAGCAAGAAAAACTCTTTACTGTGTTTAGTTAAAAAAAAGAAGTCTAAACCATTAAAAAATAGTAAACTACATAACATAATGGTTTAAGAAAATGTTAGGGGATTAACGTTGCACTGGTAATTCCAAAAAGATTTCAGAATATGGAATCCAAGATCTATTGAATTATTGCTGGAAAATCAAGCACTGACAGATTAAAGTCACTGTAATAACTCAGTGTGATGGAAACTTTTTTCAAAAAAATTAGATGTTTGGACTCATTCAGTGTCGTGAAGATGGATTAGTAAACAAAAATGGGAAGAAAATGACTGCCTTCCTGTCTTAAAACTTGATGAGCAGACATGAAACCAAGGTCTGACATCAGTTCGCCTTGGCAGAGAAATTTGCTCAGTGTTTCTTAGAGATGTTTTTACAGTGCAGTGGGGAACTGGCTGTACAGAATACAGTAATTTTCACAATTCTTAAGTGAACATGAACTGCAACACTGCTTGAAGACTTCTGACACTAAAATGGCTGAATGAAAAATGTTATTGAATGCCTCTGCTCTCTAAACTTTGACCTTACAGTAATTATATTTTAGGTTTCTGAGACATAAACATCTTTGTTATATGTCTTTTTATTTGATCCCTGTACCGGCTCTTTCATATCTGACTATTCAGCATTCTATTTGTACTTTTACCTGCTGATAGCACAGTAGCTGCTGGATTGCAATGAAACAGCAAGATGCTCCAGTTCAGAGCCTTGCTAATGCTGACAATTGATTTAGCATTGTAAGCTACCTCAACAGTGCTGGGCTGGTTTTTGTTCAGAGATTTCAGTAGGGAGTTATTTTAAGGGATATATTTCCTTTGCTGGGGCAAAAAAAGCACAGTTTGTCTTAATTATCCCTGACGTTTCAAACCTCATACCAGGCACTTCCTCCAGGGACAGAAACAAACCAGTCTCCTCCAGAAACCAAGTGTGAAATGAATAAATAGGGCTCTGGTTTCTTAATGGCATAGTGTGGTTACTATTTTTACTGTGGGGAAGATGCTGTCTAGATTGTTTCTTTTTATCTCTGAGGAAATTCAGGGTATTGATAGGTGAAATATTGAGGACAATTAAGAAAGGAAAAAAGCTGGTCTAAAAAAGCCATATTTGGTAGGTACTTGGCTGGCTGGTGTATTCAATCTGAGAGCTAAGTTTTTCTCAAAGGAAAGGGCAGGAGCAGAGCAGCTATGTATCACAAACAGAGGCTGCTGTTGTTTTCATCTGCAGTCTGCTGAAGATGATAGTAATTAGACACTTCTCTGCATAATTTTTTACTTTTTTCAGTGTAGATTTTAAGGCAATTTTTGTTTATATTTCATGTATATTTTTAATGAAATACCTGGTTGGGGAGCTACTCTTGTCATATCCCTCTGCAAATTCACAAAATCTTGCAAAGAATCTTGATGAGGCTAAGCATAATGATTCCAGTGAAAGAGATGATTATGGAAAAATATTTTTTCTTTGTTTAATGCTGGTAGATCAATAGATAAATTATAGAGCTCCTTTTCTGAGCTGAAGGTAACTATTAAGTCATGATTAGAAAGGTCTTAGGGCTCTTTCATCAGGTCAGGAAATCCTGTGTTTCATGACAAGTACTAAAGTTCATTAAAACACAATGATCTAGGAGGAAATAAAGAAAAAAAAAGATGCTTCAGTATTTTTAGTGTATTTTCATGTGTTTGTGTGGGCGATACTCTATCAGAAGGAAATCTGTACTGCTGCTGCTCGCTGTGCTTATTTAAATGAAGGCAGTTCTAAATTGAAACTTCAATGTAAAGACATTTTTAACCAGATTCTCAAGACTGTTCCTAACCATATTCAAGGGCATTTCTCAAGGGCATTTCTAACCAGATTCAGTGAGGGACTAGTTCGAGGACATAGAGGACATTCTGGCATCTTAGAGTCTCATGCTCATGCTTGCGGCATCCATGTGAATGCAACGCTTGCTCGTGAATAATCAGAGAAGTTCTGTGTTTTAATTATTCATTAAGTCTATTTTATAGCACTTCATGACCACAGAACAAATATCAGACAGTGGCCAGCAGAAGATTCAAGATTTTCAGCTATGACAATATCATCAGAGGCAAATTCAGAAAATGTGGACTGGATGAGTGAACAGTGAGATGGATTGAAATTCGGTCGAATCCCAGAGGGTCATAATCAGTGGCACAGGTTCTAGTTGAAGGCCTGTTGAAGGCCTGTTACTGATGATGATGTCCTCCAAGGTTCAATGCTGGGTCCAATACTTAGCTTATCTTTGAACTTAGGTGAAGGGGCAGATGCCTCCTCAGCAAGTTCACTGATGACTCAAAGCTGGGAGGAGTGGCCAATACCCCAGAGGGCTCTGCAACCCTTCAGAGGGACCTTGGCAGGCTGGAGAGATGGGAAGGGAAGAAATTACTGAAGGTCAACAAGGACAAATGCCGAGTCCTCCACCTGGGGAGGAATAACCCAGGCACCAGGACAGGCTGAAACTGAGCTACCAGAAAGCAGCTCTGCGGAGAAGAATCTGGGGGTCCTCTTTGACAGTAAGCTGTCCATGAGCCAGCAGTACCCTTGTGGCCAAGGGGCCAAAGGTGTCCTGGGGTGCATCAGGAAGAGCATTCCAGCATGCCAAGGGAGGTGATCCTGCCCCTCTACTCAGCCCTGGTGAGGCCTCACCTGAACTGCTTTGTCCAGTTCTGGACTCCCCAGTACAAGAGAGACATGGAATTCCTTGAGTGGGTTCAGTGGAGGGCAATGAAGATGATTAAGGGACAGGAGCATCTCTCTCACAGGAAAAGGCTGAGAGTTGAGGCTGTTTAACTTTGAGAAGGGACAATTGAGAGAGAACCCCATCAATGTCTGTCAGTGTCTGAAGGGAGGGTGTCAGGGGATGGAGCCAGGCTCTGCTTGGTGGTGCTGAGCAATAAGACAATGGGCAGAAGCTGATGCATGGGAAGTTCCACCTGAACAGCAGGAAGAACTTCTTTATTGCATAAGGGATAGAGCACTGGAGCAGATTGTCCTGAGAGGCTGTGGAGTCTCCCTCACTGGAGATATTCCAGAACCATCTGGGCACAATTCTGTGGTATGTGCTCTAGGATGCCCCTGCTTGCGCAAGGAGGTTAGAACAAATGACCTAATGTGGTCCCTTCCAACCTTACCCTGTCTGTGACTCTGTGACTCTGATTCTGAGGTGTTTGTGGATTTATTTTATAAAAACACAGTCTTTGAGTACAGAGAGCTGAAATGAGCAGTTCTGCCAAGACTTAATTCCATTTTATGACTAAGCATGTGGCATAATCTGCCAAACCATATTAGTGAGGGCAGAGTGCTGCTATCTTTGTGGATTTTTGAAGAATCTAGACCATCCTCTACTGAGAGCAAACCTTAGGCTAATGTTGACAAGAGAAAAATAACTATGGAAGAGAGCGATTTCAAGGATTTCAGTGTATCTGCTGGCATGATAATTAAATTCAATAAGTTCCTTCTATATCCACAGTTTGCTACTGTTAGTGCTTAATGAGGGCTTAAACTTTGCTAGTAAAGGTTTGCAAGAGAAAGTAGGGAAGCATCATGCAGAAAATCCATACCTTGCTCTGAGTCTTTCTAACGCACTGAAATTCATGCGTATATCCTGAGAGGATTGTATGCAAACTTTGTACCCAAACTCATGCGTGCATGTCTGAATTCTAAAGTTACAGCAGTATTCAAGCACTTCTAACCCCAAATAATAGAAAAGAATACCAGATGCATTTGGTGTGAAATGAATAAAATGCAAAACAGCTTTGAAAGGTCCTTGCCTGAAGACAGAAATCTAAGAATAAGTATTTATTTGCTATAGGGATATATATGAGTTGAAGCTTTCTAAATACCAGATATTTTCAGGGTCATTAAAACAATGTTATCTTTTTTTTTCATTAATATCGCCAGTCGTATAAGACTGACAAAAAGACAGATGAGGTTTTAAGGACTATAGTGCCACTTTACTTAGTGTTTTATATGCATTATTTTATAAGCCTTAATTTATAAATATATAATTGGATAAAGTTCTGTCATTATGTCTTTTTCACCATGATTATCTTGTCTGTCCTGTTGGTATAGAAATTTTGTGTTTATAATTTTTTTCCATAATTACTGAAAATTTGGCTTCACTAAGACTCAGTTGACTGTACCAATTTTCATTTTGCTAATTTATTAATGATTTTGACTCCAATATGGTGTTAGGCATACAGTAGAAGTAAAAATTACTTCATGGGTCACAAGTTATGATTTAATGCAATGATGAGTGTTTTAAAATTATGACCATGTCTTCTAGACCATGTCTACTAAAGTTAGAGAACCATGAGATAGGGTGTACTCATTTAATTGCACAAAAGTTGCACTGCTCAACAGCCTATATTAATATCACAGTCTATAAAAATACTAAAACATTATAATGTTGCTTTGTGCCAAGAGATTATTAAAGGATACTGAATAATTCCATAAAATAATAAAAAAAAATAATACTGATTATCTGCTCAATGGCTAAAATAGTGGGAGAATTACTTTGCTTCCATTCAGAGCAAGGTCAATAAAATTTTTTCTTTGTTATTTTGACCTTACCCATTGCAGAAAATGGAGTAGATGAAATGGAAATAGAAAATGAATTTCAAATGACAAAATAACACCATGGTGAATTCTGGAGTCATAAGTGCTATGGAACAGAAAGTAAATATTAGCCTTAAGCTATATTAGCTAAAATTATTTTAGATAAAAAATACATTCAACTGTTTATTTAATAGTGAGGCCTAAGATGCTGAGAGAAAATCACTGAGAAGTCCTTGTTTCTTTTATCTCCTTGGTTTTGTAAATGACCTCTGGTACCAAAAAAATTCCAGCTATATTTCTTTGTCATACATTATGACATTATTAGTATATATATATATACATATATATATATATATATACTTTATAGAATTAAAAATCTTTCACAATCAGATCTCTTCAAATGGTTTTAAGGATATGATTTTATTTTTTTTCAAGATCACTGTATCACAGAATAAACTGAGTTGGAAGGGACACACAGGTTCGTGCAGTCCACCACCTGGCCCTGCTCAACATCATCCCCAAGAGTTACACTGTGTGCCTGACATTATTCTCCAAAAGCTCACTGAACTCTGTCTGGCTTGGTGTTGTGACCACTTCCCTGGGGAGCCTGTTCCAGTGCCAACCTCTGAGTGAAGAACCTTTCCCTAATATCTAACCCTGACACAGCATCGGGCCGTTTCTTTGGGTCCTGTCACTGATCACCACAGAGAAGAGATCAGTGTCTGCCTCTCCTCTTCCCCTCATGAGGAAGTTGTAACTGCAATGAGGTCTTCCCTCAGTCGCCTCCAGGCGGAACAGACCAATAAAACACTACATAAGAATTGCACTATATACTGCTTGATTTGTTTTGAATCTTCTAGATATATTGAAGGTTTTCAGACTAAATTTTTTCCAGTAAAATACTTTGCTCCTAAGAGGCAGAAAATACATATATTTACAGTGGTCACTAAGCCTATGCCCTGTCTGGGCACGATCTCCGTTAACTCTGTTCTTGTACCTGTTTGATTTTAAGAAACATACCATCGTGTTCTTGTTGATTTCTTGCTTATCATTATTTACTAAGCTACAATACACAAAAAGTTACAACTGAAAGGCAGATTAATATTTCATACCTCTATTACAAAAATCTGTAAATTGTATTCCAAGCAATGAGCTGCATCTGTTACCTAAAAATAAGAAGACAGGCACAGCATGGTAACAATTTAGAATATGGAGCATTGCACGGCAGGAAAGTTCCCATTGAGATGACTTTGGCTTAGATGAAAGTCCTAGCTGTCTACCTTCTTTGATTGAACAGTCTCATTTTTTAAAGTAAACACTACTGTATATTCTGTGAATATTGCCTGTCTCCAAGAATGTCAATAATTCTTTCTGACAAAGCCAAACTGAAAAGAAGAGGTTAGGTTGAGGGTACAGCACATATTGTCTTAGAAAAATTAAGTGAAATTTCTTCAGGAAGCTGTCTTTTTCAGATATATAATACTTGCCTAGAGACTAGAGTTATTTGTAATGTATTCTGTGCTGAAAAAAGTAATAATTTGTATCAACTTCAGTTAAAAAAATGTATTAGTTGACTTTAACATTCAAGCTTACATTAAAGACTGAAGCTATTACAAAACAATTTTAAGTCTGTCTGCAGTGCGGATGAAGAGGGACATATCACATTAATAACTGATGAAATCAAGAGGACTTTTTGCAAATTTCAGTTAGATCTTTGTCAAGGAAAATAGTGGCAACCTCACAGCCAGTCTACCCTGTTCCTAAAAAGGTCTACATCTCACGGCATTTTGTACACAGACCTATGATGTCTTCCTAGGAAAAACCAATGACATTTTGTCTTTATTGATACTGAGGGCAAAGGTCTCAATAATTTCACTGGGAAGTCACATGCAACATGCTTTGATTTTTTCCTCAAATTGGATTTTCAAAAACTAAGTTTAAACTTTAACTGAGTGCATGATCCTTCTTATGTGAGTACAATGACTAGACAATAATATATTTTTTCTCATAATTTCTGTTCTCCATTACCGAAGTGCCAAACAAAACACTTAGCTACAGAGTCCTTAACCATCCTGAAGAATCTGTCTGCTTACATCATAAAGCAAGTACCCAAATTAGTGAAAGGGCATTTCAGTTGTTTGGAATGGCTTGTTGGTTTTTGGTTTGTTTTTTAAATTAGCCTGACTCAATGGCACCTCTATGCTGAAGTTTTTTAAGCAATAAAACAATTAATACGTACTACATACTGTGATGATGTAACATAACATAGTATTTGATGACTTTTTAAAATAATGGCAGAAAGCTCCCCAAGGGCAGGTATCAGAAAACAGATCATTCAGTTAAAAGCTGTGGTCCTTCTGCCTGTAACCCAAAGTGTCTCTTCTGCACAGTGGAAATACGTTCACAAGAAACACTGAGAAAATAATGTTCCAATTTTCCATTTTCCTTCTGCCCTGAGGTGCGAAGAGGCAAGTATTTTGGGGAAATCTCAAACGCAGAATATTTATATGGAATTCTGCCTGGCTAAAGATAGATAAATTAGAAACTGGATGTTCTTCTGTTCAGGCATCTTGTTCATTAAATAAGCAGAAATATATAATAGAAAGCTGCTTCTCCTTTCTTTCTGGGATGAAATAAATAAATAAATAAATAAATCTGGTACAAGACTCCTGGCCTGAATTCCTAAAACTGCTACAGTTTTAATGCAGACATGATCTACAAAATTTTCATTCAACCACTGGGGAAAAAAAATCCTGATTTCTGCTAAGGCAAACCTTAAGACATTAGACTTCTGTTTTCTGGAGGAAAAAATATGTTGCTTAGAAGCTCTTACTGAAGTAAAGATATTAAATGGAAATCAGTCATTTACGATCTCTACTGATCAGTCATTGACAGATCTAATAAACAGGTATCAATTTCAATAGCACAATTCTTTTGTGTTAGATTGTTCCTAGTCTTTCTGGAGATTTCCTTGCCGAGCCATTTGGCCCTGATTTACCAGCCAGTAAGCCAAGACAGTCCAAGTGGCCAGGACGGGTAACAGTGATGTACCTTCTGTCAGCATCACACAGAATGTCTCAGTTATAAGAAAGAGTACACCTTAGAACTGAAACATCTCTCAGGTTATTTGTTCAGCAAGGCAAGCTGGCAAAGCCAATTCTATTGAAAAGTTCAAGGTGATAATGTGAGGTCAAGTAGCTCTTTCTGCTTTGGTTACAATGAACATATTGTGTATTTCTGTGAGCTTCTTTAAAACACCTTTTTCATACATGCAACATTTAGGTCATGAAGGTATTGCATAATGCTAACTTACAGTAATTTTTATGGGGTCTATGTAAATGCATGAAATTTTACTTCTCAGAGCTTTGCTGAAGGCTACACACTAAATTAAAATAATAGGTATGCCAAAGTGTTTTCTTCTTCTGGGAATAAAAATGGTGGTGGAGTTGCAGCACACACTTTTAGTATATAGGAGGGCATAGACTGTAAGGTAAGGAGAAAGGGCAAAGGTTGCTTTGTTTGTAGAGTGCAAGTCCTGCCCATATCTTCCGCCTGCGGCATGCGGACATCTGTCCATGGCGAGGTGATTGGAAAGCCATTCCTACAGGCTGCATCTCCTTCTATTCAGTGGTTTCCCTGCCTCCACAATCTAAAGATGTAGATGGAGAAGAAAAAAAGTGATCAAAGCTAAGATGCCCTCAGCTTCATTTTCACATTCCCTTGAAGAGTAGGATCCGCAGAACAATAACAGCACTATTAGCAGGCAAAACCCAAATAGTCCCTCTGGAACCCTTAGAGTGGTCTCTTCTACAATTAACTCATAAAGCCAGTTCTGGATGGCTTCAGTCAACTTCTTTTCTAATATGTTCTCTTCAAAAGAGATTAGGAAATTATTCCTTGCTGTGTATTAATCATGTGTGATAAAATTTAATTAAAAATTAATCTTTGAAGGAAAATAATAGCAGAAGGTTTTGAGCCTAGATAGCGAAATCACTACTTGTTCTGTTTCACCATAAAAACCCCCAAACATGTAAATGTCTTCTTAAAAGATATAAATCTTTTGTTCTGAATTTCAACTTAAAAACCATTTTAAAGCATTCTGAAAACCTGTTCTTTTCCCTAATGAGAATATTTTTGCAATACACCAAGCTCTATGTTTCTACCAGACACGAAAGTTCTGCCCTACAGCTTATCGCTCACTTGAGCACTACGTGTTTAAGCAGACCTTACTCAGCTTACTTGCCTAAGAATGTGTTACATATGTCCACTTCAGGGCTGTAACTAGGGTGAAATAGATAATATTGTTTGTTCCCAAAATGAATTTTTCTGCTTTATAGCCGACTAAATTTTCAGACATTTGAAAAATAAAACCCACCAAACCCCTGAATGATATGTTCATTACCTTTAGCTCTTTTTGTGCATTATTTATGATGCTAATACTAAAAGATGTTTTCTTGGCTTCCTAATATATCCTGGTGGTTTTGTTGAAAACAAGTGCTATTAGGCACCATTCCAAAGAAGTTTTAGCCTCAAAGTGGTAAGTTTGAATAAAAAAAAATTGAATTAGAAGCAACAGTAGTAGAGTTTGCACTATGAAAAACTTCAGTTCTTTCAAAATTTTATCCTCTGCATGTGGAAAACGGTAAGTAATGTATATTTTCACTCATAAGTACTTTATTCAGAAGCATGTTGCCTTCTGGTCATCTACACAGAAGGTTGTTTCATACATTTGTCTTTCAACAGACATTTGTTTTATTCAAATTCTTTCTAACCAGAGTCATAGCCTCTGCTCCCAAAATCATCTAAATTCCAACGGTAAATAAACAGATCAAGAATTATGTAGCCTTGTGTGTAGGATTGGATAGTTTCTCTGCAGCCATCTTATGCTCTTGGATGAGAGAAGCTGCAAAAAAAATTTAGAGAATTTCCAGTAAATTCTACAGCACAGAAGAGACAAAACCAGACTACATTCAATTCTGATGCATTCACAGCTATCTGTGCGGGAAAAGAGGCAGCATTCTTTTTGAAAATGAGATATACGTGATTTTACAATCTTTTGGAAAAATGTTACAAATTCACTCATAGAATGTGTGAATTAGACACAGCTCTCTCTTGCTAATATCTTTAGTTTCTTTTCCTGTTTGTAAGTTTTCAGTGTTAGCAGGCATGTGGATTTGACAGAATGCAAGGGTCTCTTATTTCTCTATGGTTTTTAAATTAAGTAATACAAAAAAATATTCTGTTAACATATCTGTTCAGATATAATCTTGAGTGAAATTGTAAGATGATTCCATATGTAGTGGACTATGATCAATATTTAGATGGTATTGGAATGTAAAATTACTTTTACTATCTCTGTTCTTTTTTCTTCAGCCTTCCCCCTTTCCTCTTCCCCATTCCTTCTTCCCTTCCCTTACTTTCCCTTCTCTTCCTTTTCCAGAATTTCAAAAGATGCTTAATAATATATACTGGCTTAAAGTGTTTTTCCCTTCCTTAAAATTAGTACTAGAAAAAGAAAATAATTTATGCAGATACAACAAAACAGAGTACATCCAGATAGAGCACAAATAAATTGTCACAAACCAGGAGGCAGGTGAGAGTGTTTAAAAAGTAGCTGAGCTTCTCTAATGTCTGGAAATTGGATTTTTGCTTCCTTACATATTCTCCAGCACCTTACTTTTGGCATCATTCACATACCTGTAGATTAATACAGTGTAATTTGATATTGTGGTTTCACGATTTCTTTAAACATTAAAACTGTTTACTGCAATTGGACTGAATATTGCTTTTCATTTGCCTTGAAACATATTTATATTTAAAGCTATCCAACAAACTAAGCCAGACTTTGCTGCATGAGTAATAAAAACATTATACAAGCCAGTTTTTAATTAAACTAAACCAATATTTCAATAGCTATCTGTGCAAAAGGACATGAAAATAAAAAATTTTGGAACTATTGCTTCATTGAAATGACTGGAAAATTATTAGAGTTTTATAGTACAGAAGGAAACTCTGATGAATTATTTGCAGCAAACAATTTGTTTGTGGAATCCAAGGCAATTCTATTTTATTGTACATAAATTGAACATAATCTTCATTCATTTGTCCATTTAACAAAAATGACATGCTGATATTTCAACATGCTGATTATTTGTTAAAAGGCCAACTGTCTGTGTTTCCATGGAAATTCTCAGGCATCTTATCACAGCACATTCTCAAAATCTGAGCTGGGTTATTTGTCATTTTCTTATATATATCTTATAGCTGACATTACATTGGTTTTAGATTTAATTTCAACATTGTTTTGCTGAGCCTACTGTACCAATGACTATTGGACATTACACATTACAAGTTTTAACCATGTTTGTAAACAGGAATTAAAATGACAAACACAGAGTACACTGGGGATAAACTATTTCTGCTACTGTTATCTGCTGTTGAACATTTTTCCTTGCATTCTACATCCTAATAGAAAACTACTCCATACATTCTTATTATCCTGTTCCTCTGCCCACAATGTACGCTTCAGTAGGAGGTGCAGGTGTCCAGTGACACTGAAAATCAGGCAATTAGTGTCTCTGTTATGGTACTGAGGCCTGATTAGCCTCTGCCTTGTGAATAACCCCTTTGACTTGTGAGAATTATTTTCATGCAGTTTATTGCTGTAGTTAAACTCCTAGTTTCAGCTGGGGAACAGTTAGAAGCTGCTGTTTTCTTCTTCCAGTAGATGAGTTGATATTTTAAATAAGCCCTCCATGTATTATTAATAGTAGATCATATTATAAAGGGAACACAGACCCTAAGAAATACATTGGGTTTTTTCTGCTCTCTGGTAGTAAAAAGGCGACTCTTAAAGTCAAGTGAGAAAGGAACAGTAGCTGCCAACAGAAGGTGGGTTTGCCTCAAGAAGAAGGAAGAGGAAAGGAAGGAGGGGAAAAAGGAGAAGCAGCAGCACTAATTTCTTGAGGAAAAAGAACACGGAGTGCAACTCACCGCAGTGAGCATGGATCACAGACTGACTTCTCCAACAGCGCCTTGTCCAGGCAGTTCTTACAGATGAGCATGGTTCCTTTCTGTTTAGTACTTAGGTTTTTTTAGTTTAATACTGAGGGGCTCCACAGATTTCTAGAACAGCCAGATGAAAGGATAAGAGCTCTCTGTGTAGACTTATTAAATTAATTTCTGTTTTTCATAGGGTACAGAACAGCAAATAGACTTTTTTATACTAAAGCAGTGCATCTCTTGTAAGACTGTATTTCTATACAACCATATCTCGGTGTTTATTGTGGAATGCTGGTACAGATTTTGATGCTTACATGCAGTTTTACTAGCTCTCTTCTTTTGTAACAATCCTTACAAGCACACTAGCAGCAGTAACAGCACTTGTTTTTGCTGGTATTCTGATTTTTACTTACAGCTACAAGAGAAAAAAATGACATCACTGTTCTATGACAGGGAGCAGCTGTCAGGTGAGTAAAAAACTTGGACTGTGTTCATGGCTTTCATGCAGAGAGGATTCAGCCCTGCTTATATCACCACCTTGACTTCACCTGTGCTAAATCACCCACTGAGAGCATTATTTTTATAAGCCCTAAGCATAAGCCTAATTTGTACAGTAATTCTGCAGAACGGATTTTCTTTGTTGTATCACTGTGTCTCATCTGTTAAGAAGGATAGCACCTTAGTTACTGCCGTAGTCCTCTTTGTCTTAGTGTTCTTCTGCTGAAGTCTGCAGAAACACTCTTATTTCCTTTAGTGGGAGGAGAGTTTTGTCAGCACTTTGTGAAAACCATATGCTGAGTGCACAACTGGCCATTAGCTTTAATCTGAAAGTATAAATTTTGTTTTAAAAAAAAATTCTAGCACTGTAGCAACATCCATTAAAATACTGCATTTAGTGCACACAGTCACCATAAGCAGCACATAACTTTTTTTTCTGGAAGTACATTAAAAGGAAAAATGGGTGACACTCCAGGAAGCAATCTGAGTTATAAGCAATAGTTATAAAATAGATATGACATATTGCAATTCACGTGTAGTTTCTGAATGCAAGTAAGAAAACCAAAATTCCAGAGATACAACGTTATATGACAGAAGTCAAGAAAGCTCATGCTATCATGGTCTTAAACACCAAAGACCAAAACTGCTGTCTTTGGATCACCAGATCTCAGATAGCAAAGTTCTGTTTTCATGAAATTTCTGATGCTTTTAACAGCAAATAAAGAATCTCTCTTAAATTTTGATTTTTTTTTCTTAGTGTTCACTGTCACAATCTAATACCAGTCTTTACAGTAACTATACCTCAAAACGAATTAGAGTGATACAGTAGATTGTGTGTTTTTGCAGCCTAAGTGTCTCCTCTTAAATTCAAGATTACAAGGATAACGCAACCGGGGGCTTGTCACCACAAGCCCCGGTGTGCCCTCGGGCAGAGGGGACGCAGCGTTGGCCTCCACAGCGTCCTCGCTGCACGGCTCAGTGGAATCGGCGTGCGATGGGTGCGTGCGCTGGCTCCTCCTCAGAGGAAACACGTCGGGCGGCCGATGGATTAGGCTGGCGTGTGCCCGGAGGCAAAGAAGGCGGGAGGGGCTTCTGGTGTGAGTTCCAACAGGTTTATTTGCAGGAGGGATCAGGGACCAGCAAATGCCCCGAGGAGACGCGGGCTAGCCCCCTTTATGGGGGGGTGGAGTAAGGCAGGAAAAGGGAAAACAACCAGTGGCGTACAAGCAGAGGGGAGGATACAATTTTTCAGAACAAATGGGGAAAACAGGGAGGCAGGAGTCATAACAGGGAACCAATTAATAACTAAAAAAGGGAGAACTTTCTGGAACAGGGGGAGGTAACCTAGACCTCAGTGATCTCGTCTGGTCCGCCTTCCGATCCACTGTCCTGGGTGGGGAAATCCACCCAGTGGATAGCCCTGGTTTGACTGACATTTGATGGTTTCAGCCTGAGAGCAGGCTGATCCACCCCAACACAAGGACATTATTGTAATGGTGCACTGAAACCTACATGGAAAATCATTTCATCAACTACAACCTATAATTTCCCAATTCCATTATTGTTAAGCTCATCAGCAGAAAAAAATCTTGTGGAGGATCAGCAAACACCTTGAAGAAGCTGTAGTATGAAAATCCATGATCCTACAGACACACATTCCAAAATACAATCTATCATATCCAGTTAATTAAAAACTTTTCTAGAAACTAAATGGATGAACTCTATAAAACACAATGTACCACAATAAAACCACATAATCAATAAACAATAGAGACACCCAGTCACAGCTGGAAGAACCTCTTTCACAAGAAATAGTTTTTACTTGACCTCTCAGTCCAGGATGTCTAAAGGAATATCTAAAGAATAAATTCAAAAGACAAGCCTGGGAAGTAAATTTCATCACTCACTGAACATTAAAAACCATAGACTTCCATGGAAATACAGGTTATAATTTTTTCCCAGTGGAGTGAAATTGCACAAGATCTAACCATTTTATTGCTTATTTCTACTAGTCTACTAGTGCTTTATTTTCCCATTAGTTCTGATTAGCAAGTTCACATTTAATTCAGATCTTTTGTCTTGAAGTCTATTTATAAGATTTTCTTCTATGGAGAAGTTTGATATTTCTATTCCAAATCTGAACCACTAGCATGCAATGAAATGTTCCAGTTTTTCGTCAAGTGTATCAGTCCTGGAATAAAATATATTCTCTCTTTCTACAAGTTTTGCTATGAAGTGCAGCAGGCTCATAGATTTCAGATTCAAGTTGAGCAACACCAACCACTGATCACATATTTGGCTGAACTCCAGTTTGGATAGTAAGAGGGCATAGCATCTCTTTCAGGACTTCTAGAAAAAAACAAGTACCTGATTCCTCCTAACAGGCCTAAATAATGTTCTATTCAAAAAGGTCGGATTTTTTTTCATTTTTTTTACTTAAAATCTTTCTGTTGTCATTTTTGTCCTCCTCCTTTGTGTGTTACAGTGCGGATACTGCAACACGCTGTATCAATCAACGAGGCCCATGGAAAAGAAATATCTATGGACCGATTCTTGATAGATGTTTCAGAGAGATGTTTATTTCTCCAGCCGCATGGCCGGGGCTCTGCCAAGGAACTGCCGCAATCACGGGACCCGAGGGTCCTTGCCCACGCAGGGAACACAAACCAACCAATGGGGAAGGAGGCTGACCAGGGGCAGGGAAACCCCGTGCCTCCCCTCAGGGCCCCTCTCCCAGGACCCCACGGCAGGGAGGAAGGGACCCCGACATTTGTGGGGTGGGGAAGACATAAAAGACATTCCTCAGAGTGCTTGACTAAATTTTTAGACCTGGTGTCTCCAGAAAGTTTGAATGATACTGTTACCCCCAGATGAGAGGGATATTTCCATGTTTATTTTTGCACTTTCTCCATTCTGTTTCTATGAGTTTGACACAAAGACTGGTCAGTTGGCTTCATCTGAGTCATAAGGGTACTCCATGGCTTTGAGTCCTGCTTTCAACACTGTGATCAGCAGGTTTTGGAAGTCATTTGCTTCTTGTCTCCTCCAACATATTTCCTAGGCAAAGGGCACTCTGTCTGTTTGTTCTTCGCTGGAGATGTAACCCTAGCAGCCAGAATTGATGATGCATGCTAACTGATCTTGAGACACATTTTGATAGATTTCCAGACCCAGGTCTAAAACTAGGTTTTAAGTGGTATTTGAAAGGAACACTGTATAATATAAGCAGGAACATAAACAGTAAAATTTAAATCTTCATTCTTTACTTTCTAGTATAAGAAATTTTGTAACTGCAACACTGTCCTGTTGCACCTTTCTCTCAATTCTTGCTCCAGGGACATTTCCAGTTATGCAAGAATCTTATCCTGCATTTTCTATTGTACATATTCTGAATAACTTCCTTTTCTTGGTCTAGGGGAGTTTTCATCTCCATCATGGGGAAAACCTTTCTGTATTTTTCTTGTTTTCTTCGCAAACCATTCTCCGTGTCTTTTCATCCCCACTCTAATGCCCTTTTTCTAATAATTACTTAAGTAATTTTAAATTATTCTAACCTCCTTTACAGCAGTCATAGAGAAAACCTCAGCCTTCAGCTACTGTGTTCTCCTATTATATTCTCTCTACTGCAGAAAATTTTTCATCACTCTATAACACATAAGAAATTTTTATTAGATAGACATGAACATGAAGAAAAAGTGTTCATAAAATAACTCCATAACATGAAACTGAAATCTCTGAGCATCCAACAACAGATTCCACAAACATTGTCAGCATCTTGAAACACAGACAAGACAAGAACTTAGTAGGGCAAGATAGGAAAAGGAGGGAAGACACACCAGCTGTAATGATGTCCCCTTTAACTTCTTTTCTTTGATGCTCATTGAGTACATTCATATCTAAAATGGTTTTGGAATAGTAATGCAAGGGCCCAGTACTCATCAAGCAAGGGCAAAGCCAGCCCTTTGTATGTCTTTATCCTCTTTAAGTAAATAATAAGCAGATCTTGTGGTTTTCTTGTGGTTATAACACAAACAACAATGGGATCAGGTAATAAATAAACATCTCCCACAGATCAATGTCACTGAGGTACAATTTTGTACTTCAACACTTGTGACTGCCAGTGCACTTGGCAATTGCAGTTCCAGTATTTACCTTCTGAAACAGGTATGGGAGAAATAATTCAATCAAATACCAACTACCCTTTCCTCTACTCTTCTAAAAAGTTCCACATATCCCAAACATCATGTGCCTAGTTTCACCATGGGTGCTTGAGTAAGGAGAAGATACCAAGATTTATGATCTGCAATTTTTTACAGATAACATGTCATCCCTGCTACTTTCAATATATAGAAATAGATACCCTGCTTTATTTAGTGCCATTCAAAACTTAACCAGAGGATAAAGTGTGGTATATGACAGATGTACAGATAAAAAATACTCAACAGATAATTGCTCTCTGCAATATTTTGTCTCTTTTTATTGATAATGCAAATAACTGAGTCAAGTAAAATAAACTAAGGCAGATAATGTCGAGATATCTGAGTGCACTCTACATGGTTGGCATTCTGTATATACAATTTAAGAAATTAACATGTTTTTTCTGAAGAACAAATCAAGCTGTCAAGCATCAATTTTTCAAAAGTAAATGTCTAACTAAGGAAAGAATTTTGTCCTGTGTGTTCGAGAGAGATTATGCTTAGGAGGATAAGGTGGAACTGCAAATATTCAGATGATTTATTATCATTTCCCTGAAACAGGGAAACAAATGGAATATGAGGAATGTTATCTTCATCTCATGCGCTAAGGAGCAGGCCCATACAATGATACACAGAAGCTTTATTAAAAATTCATTAGACTGTAAAGCCTCTCATTTTGTAATCAGAATTAAGTAGTTTTCTAATGTCATTAGCTGGAAGTCAATTTAAACCACTATCAGCAGCTGCAACACACTCCAAAATGCTAAATTGAATACAACAAATGTTTCCCACTATTTTTTTATTAGAAATATTAGAATTTCATATTGTGACTCAAACCCACACAGCAGTGATACCCCTAATAAATAAATTTCCCATGAATTTATTTACTAGTCATATTTACATTGGTCAAAGAAGGCAAAGGAGTTTCAGAAACAGAAATCCAGTGTCATGTTTAATTTCTGAGCCAATAGAATATTGATGCATGGAAAAGCTCACAAGGTGTGCAGTTTTCTCTTGTAGGATAGCCAGGTCCCTTGACGGTAACAGCCAAGTGCAGTAAGCTACAGCAAAGAGATCCTAGAATAAAGAAATAGTAACTTTCAAAAAAAAACCAACAAAAACTTTTCAATATGAATGTATTGTATTAGTTAGGAAGATAGTTGATACTGGTAGAAGCTATGGCTTCTCATGTAAGTATCTGTCTTTGATTTGCTTCTGTACAGGCATTAGCTGTGATCTTAAACAGATTTTTTTTATGTAGGCAAAAATAGCTTCTTTTTTCTTAAAAAATATGCTTATAGCTAAGTATTACTAAATTTACAAAGCATAAGGAAAAATAATTTTGTAATATAATTATTTTAGTTTGAGAAATAATTGTGTTCTTCTAAATTAGTTTTTTTGAAAAGGATCTAATTTTCTGGGAAGAAGGAAATGGATATTTCCCTTCAAATGAATTAATCTTTCTTAGGGAACTCAGGCAAGTTATCAAACAAATTACTAGTAATTTTTAAAAAGTCCTTTAGCTGATTGTGCATACATCTCAGTGGTATTAAACGAGCTCACATGTCAGGTATAACCTCTTGGCCTCTCATATGGCATGTGCAATTATTCATGTTTTCAAAGAATATATCCTTCTTACACTATCTTAACCTAATCAAAATATATAAGAGAATATATCTTTTAGAGTCATGAATTCAGTATTAGAAATGGCCCCCACACTGAGTTCTTGGCTGGCCATTTATATTTAAAAATTTTATGTAGATTGTCCTCTAAAATATATATTGCCTAATTTCATACTTTGGCTTTGACATTTACTCTAAAAGAGTTTCCCGCAGGCATAGTCTCCACTCAGTGTTGTTGACTGGTCCTTACAAAGAGATGAATTATTCCATTTTTAAAGTATTCAGTCTTTTGTACCTGAAACATCCCAAAATCTCCAAGGAAGCTACTGATGGCTTTTACATACTGTGTTTCCTTGCATTTCAGAGACAAAAAAATAAAAAAATCTGAAAATGTCCTGCTCAAACTAGAAGTGGATCAGTCTGTTTTGGAGAAAAATGCTGGGGTTTTTTTTATTTTTCAAGTAAATTACAGGTATCAAGTATGTTTCCATTTGATTTCAGCTAAAGCAGTATTTCTCTTGAACACCAGCAATAAAATGTCACAGAACTTGGAATCAGATGTAACATTTGCTAATATTGTTTAACAAATATTTAAGATGTGTGTAATCAAGGAGATCTTTACATGAAAGGGCTCATATCTAACTTACTCATCTGTTGCAATAGGTTCTCAAAAGAATTTATCAGACAAACTGAATTTGAAGGATCACTAAACAAGCTCTTCTGGCATGTGCAATAAAGTGTTTGGGAACAGAGTATATGAGGAAAAGGAAAATGCAGACAAACAGAAGCAGATTTACTGCTGCACAATCCTGTGCTGCCACCAATCTGTTTCCTGTTGAACCCAGGACATGGCCAAATCCTCAGGTGATCCCTGCTTGTCCTGGATCAACAGGGATATTCGCTGCCAATTCTTCAACAGCTGCCAGACTTGCTGAAGTTGGGGGTGAGTACACAGCTAACTGTGTGGGTAATTACCATGTGTGCCATGGCCTTTATGAGAAAACAATCCCTTTTCCCTCTCCCTAGATAAAAATTGCCACCTCAAAGCCCAGGTTTGGGAGGCTATGAACTTTAATGCCAAATCTTTTGCCATGTTCCTTCATTATTCTTTATACCTGCATATTCTGCTAGGATCATAAGCCAGCTACACAGTTTAAAACTGGGTATGAAAAATCACTCATTATGGTCTTGAATCAACATGTACATTGGTCAGATCATCTCGAAGAATTTCATCCCATCTGTAGCTCAGTCTGCTGTGGCGACAGATTTCAGTCAGGAGCTGAGTGGGGCTAGTCGATACCCCTTCATGCAAGTTTCACTCCCCTGTGTATTTTCTGTTCATGTAAAAGTCTTGTTTCTACCCTCTGTCATTCAACTTTTTAATTTCATTCTCTAATTTTTTAAATTGAAAAATACCAGACATGGTGCAAGTCTGACCTCTGACTTCACTGATGACACTATATCAAGCCCTCATTTCACAGGTGGGCTCTAGAGCAGTATTCAATATGTATTGGTACAATTGTTCTAAAGATGCTAGAGTATAATGGTAACTTTATACAAACATTTGAAAGATTATAATTCTGGGATGAAAATACTTTGCAGTCTTAGTGACAGATAATGTGCTCTTTTAGAAAGTCAGTTCGTTATAGTTATATGGCCTTAAACACCCCCCCTGTGCTTTGGTTTAGGCAAACGTAGTTTTAACCTATTTGCACTACTTTATAACTTTTTTTTTACAGGATTATCTCTACTACTTTTCTTCTAATCTTATGGTTATAGTGTTAATATAATCCAATGAAAGCAATGGATACAAATTTCTCCTTACATTTCTTATATTTAAATTGTATTCCTATGCAGTCCTTTGAGTAAAAGGCTGTAAATTTACTGAGCAAAAACAATAAGTAAATTTTTGGTCTTTATAAGTCTTATTTCAAGTAACTAAATCATGACAATATAAGTAATTTTTAATATGACTGATGTGGTTTGACATCTATTGTAAGACAGATGCATCTCAAAGCCTATTAAAGAAGAGAACGGCCTATTCTTGTTCCCTCTTGATGGGATTATCCAGCCATAAAAGATGAATTTCTGTGGTTTAACATTTCATTCCACTGATTATTACCAGCACAGTGAAGTGGTAAATACAAATGCTAATTTCAACATACTTTCAAAGCAAATTTTTAAAGTTTGATAGGCTCTCATGGTGTTTTAAATTAAAATGCAAGGTACTGTAAAATCCATTTTATTTACAAACAAAAAATGGCAATACAAATGAAAAACATACTGAAATGTAAAGCTTATCAAACAATACGAAGAATAAAAAAACTAATGGAAATAAAGTTAATACAGAGATAACACCATTTGAAGCAGTGATCGGGGAGTGTGAAAGGAATATGGGAATCAAAAATCTCACTAGTGTTGTGGGAAATAAACCATCTTGCATGCAACAAGCAGCAATAATCATATTCACTTTAGAAGGTTATGTTATAAGACAGAGAATTTACAAAAATATTAGTAATTAGTATTTTTTGTCTTCCATTTTTAGGTGCTAACTTCTTTTCTCACTGTATATTCAATGTTTCTTTGGATTAGAATTTAAGATAGAGATATTTTTCTTTTTCTGAGAGTTAGAATAAGCTCACCTATTTCTAGAAAAATCACAAATTTAGAAAGTTCTAAAAAACCTGCTACTTTTATTAATTGAGGTTTTGAGCTTCTTTTTATTTATATCCAATTTTCTGCTTTTGCAGTCAGTTTTGTTCTCTCCTTAGCCATTTTTTTACCATGGTTTTTGCATGTATTTGTATGAAAGAAAATAGTTTTATACACCTATATATAACTTCATACCATATATACAATTTATAAAGTTATTAAAAAGTACATTCTCAACTCATTTTAGTTGAATGAATTTATTCGGGGAAATTCACTTGGTATTTTGGAAAATGTCCACAGATGTTGAGGATATCAAGATCAGGAATCTTTTGACTTCTTCCCAGTATCGAAAAAATGAACAACGGGATGTGTGTTCAGTTTCTGTAAAATGTAGTCATTTGCCATTTTGTCAGATCTGATGATCAACAACATCAGAGATCACAAACCACTGCTTTCCAGCACCTTGTGGAAAGTTTCTTTTCTCCTGCAACTTTTGCTGTAGAGCTGGACGCATAAACATGTAGGAAAATGGACGATACAGAAGAGCTCTCCTTTGAGAAATGCCTACTTTCACTTTTGTGAGAGTGTTTTTGTGTGTCTGTTTCTGGACAGCTGTCTAACTCAGGTTAAAGATTTTTTTTTGTTGTTTTTTTTTCTTTTGTCTTTTTCTGAAGTATATACTTACGGGTCAAAGCAAAGGTTTCCTTTACAGGGAAACATTCTAGTACCACTGAACACCTGAAAAATATGAAGGAATCTATCTTTTCACAGGAAATCTTCCATCTCAATTTTTTTTCTCCTACATCTCATGTCTGCTTTTTCTTACACAATTCCATTAATGTGACAGGTATCCTCAGCTGCCAGTGAAGTAAGCAGTGTATGAAGAAAGGTTTGGGGAAAAAAAGGGAGTATAAAGGAACCTTTTGCAGCAGTGTGATGCTGGCAGTATCTAGGCTGCATTGGGATCTGCCTGTTTGCCTGCTGCTCAGAGGAGAGAAACTAGCATCCAGGAATCAGAGGCTCATAGCAATATCCGTGAGAGTGAAGGGGTTACACATTCTTTATTCCAGAGGAATAACCAGCAAAGCTCAGAGGATTTCCAGCTGTGTCCTGTCTAGAATAACAGAGAGTTTGAGCTTAACAAAGCTCATTTGATTTTGCTCATTGATTTTCATGTGTATTTTAGCATAAAAACATTCACAAACTCCAGTATTTACAAAATGTGAAAATGAAAAGGTGGTGAAAGTAGTGAGATTGTTCTTGAATCTGAATGAATTCTTACCAGTTTTTCCTTGGCAGGGCACAAACACCTGTGAACAGCAGCAATGCACTACTTAAGTGACATTTAGTTTAAGCCCTCAGTGAATTTTGCTAATACAGAAACCTAAGGTCAGTCATTCTATTTTCCCCGGGAAGCAAAGTTGACTTAAGCAGCTTTTTCTCCCCTTGCCAATGATTTCCACCCCCTGTGACTTCCTGTCAGCTGCACTGACAATAACATTGCAAAAATAAAGGAGGAGCTTTAAATAATATGAATTCGCCATGCAGTTCTTAAGGGAGAAGGGGTGGCAGGATTCAGAGGCCACTTATATCAGCCTTGCTGCCAGAGGAAATAATATGGAGCAATAGTCCTGTGCTTATGGTGTGTGAAAAGTAAATCTCAACACCTGCTAAGATTTTGAAAGAAGCTTTGAAAAATGCAGAACAAACACATATCTACTTTAGATTTGACCTTTCACCCATGTGGAGGATGCTCAGGCCTAAGTGCAACAGGCAGTTCAAGTGGAAAAATAAACCTCATAGGTAGCTAACTTCAAGAGTCTGAAGGATTGCAGTTTAAATTATTAATTTAAGAAAAATTGACATACTGTGAGCATAGTGGACTAAGACATCTGTAACACTCCAATCATTAGTAAAGGTACCGCAGAGATGATGATACACTGGAACAGATATGCAAACTGAACCAACCAAGTCTCATTATAAATCAACCTTTCAATCAGATACAGTCAACATTAGCAGAAGCCAGCATTCTTTATATACTGAATAAACTTATAATTTTTAATTTCCAGTGGCATAAATCTGGCCGTTGTCACTAGGTGTAAAATGAAAGCAAAAATTATTTAAGCAAATGCCTTTGAAAAGTACAAGATTTTTCTTCTCTCTCTGTATGTATTCTCTGTGACATGAACCTCACCTTATTCCTTTCAACCTTGTCAGTTTTCATCACTGTTAAATCTCAGCAGAAACTGTGGGTTTAACAAAACAAAAACAATTTCTCCAGTTGAAAAAAAAAGAGTGTTTTTTTCAGGAGGCCTTTGATTTTAAAGAGTTTGCAAACATTTAAAAAAATAAATTGTGTAATATCCTTCTTGAATAACACTTCAGTATAGTGTTACAAATTAATGTGGAATTCCAGAAGCACTCACGTTAATGCAAAATGAGTTCATCACAATTACCATTATTACCATAAATACCAAAGGAATTAATAATGATTAGGGTGATATTTTAAAGTATTCTTCATTATCATGTGCATTGTTTGTAAAATTCCAGGGTGATGATCATTACTGCAAAGCTTCTCTTTGGGCAAGGTTCTCTTCCCAATGGAGGGATAGCTCAAAGCTAAATGCTTCTGAAGTCCCTCTGAAACCCTCAAAAATGGAGTTAGAATGCTTTGCACATACATTAGCTTGGAGATTGCTTTCCCTATAGGGTAAGTTTCAACAGTAGGCTTGATGTAAGTAAGAAACCCTAAGAAATAAGCACTCAAGACAAACTTAATTTTTTCCTGAATCTCTGGATGGTAACTAGCATAGTTCCTTTGTGAATGTTGTCGCTAGATTTGTGATAGGTGAAAAGCTCAAGGAAGCCTTAGTGAATTCTATGTAAATATGTTTACTTGTTCAGTAGTTTGAAAAAAAAGTCAAATTGTATAGCAGATAACCCTTTCAGCTGAAAACCCATTAGAATTTTTAATTTTTCATAAGAATGAGATGTATAACACTATCACGCTTAACCTTCATCAGGGGAACATTTTAAAATACATTAAAAAAATTCAAATTATTGTTCTTCAGTATGTTAGTGTTGGCAGCATGGGCTGCCTTTTGACTATTTATGCTAACTTACACAACACCTCTGATTTTAGACATGCATTGCTTAGGAAAGATAAGGCAAAAGCGGCTTATAGACATTACTCCTCATTTTTTCTCCCACTTTCAAGCATACAAGTTAACAAAATCATAGACATGGAAGAGAAAGTTTTATAAGCATGATTTACATCATGATAAACCTGCTTCTTTGGACAGTCCAAATCTTTCAATTTTTAGAATAGGGAACTTTGCAGAGGAACAGCCCAGAAAAAGAAACCAGTTGTGAAATTTTATTCTGAGTTTCAGTAACTTTACAATTCTTTCCCTTACTCGTCTTATTTTCAGTGAATAAAATGGGGCAGCCAGTGCAGATCCCACTTCTCATCCTGTCATGGTTCTATTCTCATGTCCTTAATGAGCTGCTACAGCTTAAAACTAATCAAAGGAAAAAAAAAAAAAAAAAAAAAGAGGCAATAAAGGATCAGGTCCCAGTACATTGGCTCCCTACTTGACTAAATGATGCAACCATTGGACCTCAAAGGCTGGCAGAAGGGAATGGGAGGGAATGTGTGGCTGGGGAGAAGTGGGAACTAAGAGCTCACTAGATTCCCTCTAACAACTTTCTCAGGACATAAAAAAATCACAAGCAAAGCAAAAGTTATCAAAATTATAAATCCATATCAGTCCATCCCCATGGAAAATTCAGACTCTCAAAGTGGCACTTTTTATATAAAAGTCTTTGTAGAAGGCTTCGAAGCCTCAACTCTCAGTTAAGTGGTTGCTTTTTTGTCCTTTAACTTCCACTTTTACATCTCTATTTCTCTAAGTGAGAAATATTTGAAAATCCTAGACTTAAAATTTCCAAAGCGTTTAAGTCATAAATGTTTAAGTCATTGCTGGAAACAAAATTTGCCTTCTAACCTACTTACTTGGTTTTAGAAATTCTGTGCCTAGATGGTATGCTAACACTTGGAGATGAAATTTACTTAGTACAGAGTTCATGCACAAGCATTATAAGCTTAGAGGTAGTTGATAATTTTGTGTTAAAATCAATTTCTGGTAGGAAATATCTTTTTTTTTTCCTAAGAAAGCATTTTTTATGGTGGAAAGAGTGAAAAGGATGGGTCCCTGGTTGCTCACCTAAAAGACTGCTATCAGTTTCAATTTTTACATGAATGGTCCAAGTTCTTGGACCATTTGCTGCTTTCAGCAGGGACAGGCAGACTAAGCATCCGTGGCTCTTTGGCAGTAAGGCTGAAAGGATGAAAGAATCCTATCAATTTTTCTCAGTGAAAAAGCAAACCTCACAAGAGTCTTCAATCTGTTACTCAAAACAATGAAAAAATCCTTTTCTTTTTCACAGAAATATTTAATTGTCCTGGATAATCTATCATTTTTTTAAAACTTTTGTCTTCTTTTGACTGAATATACTTAAACACAGGACTCTAAGGCCTTTTGGCTGCTGGTGATATGCACCTGAGGGCAGATGCACAGGCAAGGTACACTTCCAACGTGCTGTGGTGACAGGCTACTATGGCTGGGCATCATCATGGTTAACACAGATGGGGAATGGGATTTTACTGATGATTGTAGTTGAGAATGGGCCTTCCTTGCTTTCCCCAAAGTTAGAGCTGCCTCTGTTCACAGGTAAGGATATTTCTGTAAATCTAAAGCAGCTTTCTTTACAGCACTTGAGGCTCTGAGCTATGACAGCAAAATTCAACATGTGCTGGTTTGTTTTAAGCGTATATTTTATAAAGGTAAGCATGAATTCCCTGAGTCCAGAGCTGCTGAGAGGCAATAGTCATATAGGGATCCTTTCCACATTGTGATCTATTGCTGTTATTGAAAGTTTTTTGTCTTGTTTGGCTTTATTGCCCATCTCCCAGAAAAGGAAAGAGGGGCCATAGGTGAGGAAACTACATTAGTGACTGGATAACATTTGAATTTTCTTTTATTTGAATTTGAATAAAACCAAGAAGTTTGGAAGAAAGACAAACCATTAGAAGAGTACCAGCCAGGAATGTTTAAAAATTCTTTTCAGAAAAAGTAAGGGGAAGAGGTGTAAAGATCTTGCTATTAATGTGATTGGTACAAGGTAAATTCACGGCACATTGAGAGTCCACCTTTGATTGTATTTTGGCAACTTCCATTAAATTAATACTTCTTGGTAAGATGTAAAGAATTAGGTGCATTGCAAAATGCCTCTGTTTTTCAAGCTGACATAAATATTGTATTAATTAAATCTATTAAGAATGCTGAAATGAAATTTCATTAACTAATATCCCCTATTAGGATAATTATGACTAATTATAGTTATTAGACTAATGGTTTTAATCCTCAAGCACAATGTGTTACAGAAGGTTAAGAGGCTTAAGATAAATTGAAAATCAAAAGTATGATCAAACTCTTTTTTAATATTTTACACAGCCACCATCCCATAACGGTAACTATGACAGCAACAATTTCATTTTTTGCAACTCACTTCATGCTGGGAAGAAAGATAATTTTTTATGATTTGCTAGTGATTTTACCTTTCCAACAGGAAGTGTCCTGATTTCTAGACTGTAGGTGCTAATCAGTATGAAAAATTAACCTCTTACATGTTCTCGTAAAAGAAAACTGCATAATTTTATTAAAATTTTCTGCAGAGAAGAGTGTCATCTTAAGAAAGCAAAACTCCACTCATATTAAAATGTGCTTTTTATGTAGCTGCACAGAACTATTGTTTCGGTATGTATTTGCTGATGTCTCCTATAGAGAGGTATGGACTATTTGAAAACTTCTGTTAGTAAATCAATATCCACTAGCGCATGAGTAAAAAATGTGCTATACATGACCCTTGAATCCTTCCTTGGGGGAAAGTCAAAATCTTACCCGGCAATACCAAAACCTGTGTTACATAACAGAGATTTTTTTCTCCTTTTGTGGCTAGAAAAAAGGGTTAAGTTTCTTGGGGTTTGAACTGTAAAATTCAACAAGATCTTACATGAAGTAGATCTATCACACAATTAGAGTGTGATTGGGATTACCAGCTGCCTTTTAAGGAAGCACACACAGAAAGATGGCTGAGCTGTACTCAGCTCTTGAATGGATGATCATAAGAAACTATCTGGATTCAGAAAATTCACCTCTTTTGGATCGTGGGTAGATAGAGATGACCTAGTAGCAGGGAAAAGAAAGAGAGACTCCAAACCATATCCAATCTGGGAAACTCAAGGGGCAAGAATCTCGGAGTGTACCTAAAGTTTGAAATTTGCATCTAAAACTTAGTACTATATCTTTTAGGTGACAGGCACCAGAGAGGAATCCAAAACAGGTTTGGATATCTAAAATGTGTAGGAAGAGACATACTTTGAACTAAGTACTGTAAAGGGTGATTGATCTGTCTTTTTGTGCCCATGCAGAACAGTGGAACAGGGAGCAGATAGGAATATCTGCCTGCTGTGCCTGTGAAACCGAGCTAGTGTATCTTGTAGAAGACTATATGGCTGTTCAAAATGCTAAAACATTTCTATGTCAAGACAACACTGTCATTTCAACTACTGTTTCTGAAGATTTCAGCATAACATTCTGAAGATTTTGAACATAGAATACTAGTTTGAACAATAACTTAACTTTAGAGTCAAATGTATTTTTAAGTTATCAGTGACGTTTTAGAGATTTAAATGGTTCTATTTTTATAACATTTTTTCATGTTGCAAGATAAAGTCTTCATTATCTACCCGTGCTAAAAATACAGTGGAAAGTATTTCAGTTATTTGAGTGAAAGAGCTAGTTTCTTATAATAACTGACCTTATTCTCTGGAGGTTGGCTCTGGCAAATCTGTATTGATCTCTCTGTACCGTTGATTCAATAAACTTAGATCTCCATTTGTTTGTTTCCTTGTCTTTTATATTGTGACATCTGGATTTCTTCTTTTACCTTGTTATCTCCCAAATATAACTTTTATAATTGTACAGATTATTTTTTTCAGTAGATTCTGTAATAACGTTCCAGTTCTACCTGAGTTTTCATGTCTCGTTCCTGTGTAATTTTCTAATATGCAGTATGTGTTTCTCTTATCGTAACAACTGTACACACCTGCCCAATCCTCTGCTTAGAGGCCTGGAAGGGAAATTGCATTTGTTACTAATCAAGAGTTGGAATGCTCTTTCATGGCTGGTTTCCTTTAAGGCACAGCTATTAGAGTTAAGAGTTTTCTTATCACTAGGTAATAAAGCAGAGTTTCTGCCTTGGCAGAGGCAGGAAACACAGAAGCTGACATGCTGAATCAGACTAACGGCCAGACATGGTGTTGTTGTGATGCTGAAGAATTCAGAATTGGATATGAGATCCCTGTAATGAAAGGGACATCTCTTCTTAACCCCAGGCAACCACTGTTAGGATTTGTGTTGTGAAGCATGAAGAATGATATCACAAGCATGTTTTTTAATCCTTGGCAAGACACTTGTGATTCCTGTTTTTTGGATGACATTTCTTTTTCTTTCCTGAACCTTAATGTTCCATGTCTCAACTGTATTCCATGACAGCTACTTCAGCAGTAATGATGAGCTTGTAAAAATTGCACAAGCACAAAACTAAGAACGTTCAAAACTAGAAGTTAAGAAATATGATAAACAAGTTGCTCATGCTATGTGTACTTTCTGCTCTTTCCTATCATGCATTTTAACTGTTTATGCTCAGTGGTGTTGTAACTTAACCCAGAAGGTAGCTAAATACCAGCCGGTTGTTTGTTCCATCCACTCCCTCAGTGGGATTGGGGAGAAATTTTTAGTTTAAGATAGTTTAATGACAGAAACTGAAGGGGAAAAAAATAAAAAATAATTATAATAATAGCTAGATTATAGAAAACATTGTTGCATAATGCAATTGCTCACCTCTTGCCCACTAATGCCTGGACAGTTCTCAAGCAGTGGTCCATGACCAGCTTTTCCCATAGTTTATATACTGAGCTTGACACCACATGGTATGGAATAACCCTTTGGTCAGTTGGGGTCATCTGCCCTGCCTTTCTCTCTTCCCAGCTTGTTGTGCCTTTGAAGCTGCTTGATGATTAGATGGTGTTAAAAGCTGAAAAGTCTTCGACTTAGTGGAAACACTGCTTAACAACAACTAGAACACTAGTGTGTTCTCAATATTATTCATATTCTAAATCCCAAACACAGCACTATACCGTCCAATAGGAAGAAAATTAATTCTCTCCCAGCAAAAAACAGGTCAATACCCACTCCTTATTCTATACTATTTGTGTCATGCCCAGATCTCACATTTTTCAAGATAGCCTTTCCTGTCTTTTATATATACACACAGATATCATTCTCTAAATCTATAGGCTGTTTCTTGAAAATATCCATTGTTTTTGATTTATAAAATGACTGTCCTAGGTTACAATGTAAGATGTAACCAAAAGTATGTATTCTATTATCATCTTCACAAGCTGTTAAAGCAGGTGGGGCAATGTTTGTTATCTTCTACCATGACTCATCTCTGATAACTCCCTCTGGGGGCTATCTCTGTTAATGGGCAATCAAGGACCCACTGCATGACTCATAGAATTACATCAATCCCTTGTGAGATGCTCCACCCAGGGGGAGGAGCCAAGAATTCCCACCTGGGTATAATCAGGGGTTTGGAAGAGCACAAGTAGTCCTACCTACTGGGTTCTCAGAGGACAAGAGCTACCACTGGACTGTCAGATGAAGACCAGACCTATCTACAAGAACACCACTTCAACACAACCACTTCATCTGGACTGCTACCACCACCCTGACTAACAGGGTGTCAGGTTGTATCCTGATTCTGTCAGTGTTCTTGTACTATTGTATCTATTTTAATTTTCCTATTAAATTATAATTCTGACTTGTGGTCTCCCAGTGGTTTGTTTTCAAACTAGTACAATAACTTTGATTTCCACATGTCACAGTAGTTTTTTGAGGCAGGAGAGGTGGTCTGGTGTGTTTAATTGTTGTATCATGAAGCCAGTTCTGGTTGGGTGGAGTTGCTAACCAGGCAGCTTTTGCTATATGTATATCCTAATAATTGAATATCCCAGCACAAGCACACACTGTTGTCAGTATAGTCTTTAACAGACCATTATAACAGTTGCTTTTCCCAGAGGCTGGTGCACAATAAGATCTGTGATATACCTATTCAGTGCCATGCTCTTTGGCCCAGGTGTCTATGAGGCTGTTTCAGAAATGAATCCTGTTGTATGACTTATGTTACCATAAGAGTTCCTTTCCAAAGCCCAGGATGGTATTCCAGGCAGTGGCATGGGGTGTGGGATATGTTTCCAGCCATCTGGTGTTTGCTTCCACAATTGTAAGCATATGGCGCTAGCCTGGGCAGGTTTGTGGGACTGTGACATAATCAATCTGCCAGGCCTTACCATTTGTATTTCAGCCATCCTGCTCCATATCAAAGTCTTTAGCTGCTTGGCCTGCTCAATTGCAATGCATGTTTCACATTTGTGGATAACCTGTAAATAACCATGTCCATGATTGAATCCATGCCTTGATCATGAGCCCATTCATATTGCATCTCTTCTGTGATGACCTGAGGTGTCCTGGGGCCCTCCAATTAATCCTTATGTTGTCAGCCCAGACCCATCTGAGCCACTTCAATACTAGAAGCTTGATCCACCTGCTGGTGATGTTCTTCAGTGCCCCCACTCTTGTAAAATATAGTTTTACAACCAGGTTCTCTACCCGAGCAGCAATATGCGGTTCATTATACAGTGGAGACTCTTCAAAACACATCATCTCCTCCTCTGGTGATACTCCAAAATCTTTACCTGTTGGCCAGTCCATGACCATTTCCAAAGTTCTTGGGTGACTAGGTTTTCCTGTTGGAGCCTACTGTGTGATCCGTATCTCACAAGTTGCAAAACGCATAGAAGAAGCCGTCCCTTTGAACAGCAAGCACTCCACTGTCAGGAGAAGCTGTGCTTCAGGACCAGTAAATTCTGGAACAGCTTAAACCCCTTCATACATTGCCAATTTTCCTTTTTCTGTTGGAGTATAGTTGGCCTCGGATCTTTTATAGAGAACTCCATTTCTCTAAAGTCTAACATGAAGTCTTCCCTGCTGCCTTCTGCCAGAGATTCCAGGTAGGACCATTCTCCCTGACTGACATGAAGAGCAGATTTTTAATATTTTTTACTGCCTGGACTGGCTGAATAGTTACTGCATGAAATATTTCCTGGCTAATTTTTTTAAAAGCCTGTCATTATTTAAAATCTCATTTCAAATTTTTCTTCTTCCAGGTCACTTGGCAGAGAGGGCTTACAATCAGTCTGTAGTCTGAAAAGTTCCTTTTCTGAAACCCTACAATACCTAAGAAAGCTTGTGTTTTATTTTGCCAGTTGGTAGAGAGACAGCTGTTATTTTGTTGATTGCATCCATTGAGATCTGATGACATCCATACTACCATTTCATTCCTAAAAATGGGACTTCCTGTGCAGGTCCCTTCTCCTTTCTTTTATAGCAAAATGGGTGTTGAGGATTCTGACTATTTTTTTTTTTGGTTTTTCTTTCTTCTAAAAACTTATTCTGTGGTGTTGCCCCATGCAACATCATTGATGTATTGCAGGTGTTCTGCTTTCCCGTGTTCCAGGGTGGTCTGAATCAGTCCTTGACAAATGGTACAGCTGTGTTTGTAATCCAAAGAAGGACTGCACTCTACAACCTGTAAGCTTCATTGCCCGAGAAAAGACTAAAAGGTTTTTGTTTTTTAAAAGGCACAAAACCAATGTGGTATGCTAAAATTCTACCCCAAAAATTATATCTGCTGTATTTTAAGGTTTCAAAGGGCTTCAGTCAACTGAAGCATATTACCTTACTGAAGCAAAGAATCCATGAGAGTTCAGCGTTATGTATCATGTTCATCTACTAAGAACTTGTACATCTTTTTAAAATTAATTTACCTTTTAATGGAGTGAACATCAATGGTTAGCAGGTCACAACATCACCTCTTGCGAACATAGGTGTCCAATAAGGACTGAGGGTTGTTTTTTGTTTTGTTAACAATTTGGTGTTTTCATTCATTCTAATTCTACTATTCAGTTCTGACTAGTTATTGTGATTTAAATTCTCA
The DNA here is from genome assembly GCF_017639235.1 of Corvus kubaryi. Classification (NCBI taxonomy): domain Eukaryota; kingdom Metazoa; phylum Chordata; class Aves; order Passeriformes; family Corvidae; genus Corvus; species Corvus kubaryi. Next base: position 5,039,929 of record NW_024582083.1, read on the forward strand.
CTTTGTTCTGGCATCAACTTCTTAATCTTTCTTTCATCTTTATTTTTGAGAATGCCTCATCTTCATTACTATCCAAGAAAAGCTTTCGGGCAGGTGTATACCTGTCAAGTCTGGTAAAGAGGGATGAAAAGAACTCATCTGCTTTTTCTGTAGTATTGAGGAGGAAAGACTGGTCTTCTTACTCCCTGGCAATCTAGTTTAAAATTGATTCCTTAATTAAAAGTTGATCAAGAAAAAATGCAGAGATAACTCCGCAAGCTCAGATAGAACTTTCCCTTCAATGTTTTCAACATGCCAAAAATCCATTTTCATTGCTGCCCACAAAAGTAATCTGAATCTGACCAGACTCTTCTCTTCAAGTTAATCATCAGAGGATGAGCCTCTGCACGAGCATTTTACTTGAGATCAAGGGTGCATTTTTTACATAAACATCCCAATAGCCTCCATTTTCTGGGGTTTTTTTGGCTTGCTTCACAAAGTGGTAACAAAAGTTCAAAAAATAGTTTTCTTTCAGATGAAACTAAACTAGCAAATATGGTCTTGGTATTTAGTATCTAATACCTTCTAAGTCATAATAGGCATTCTGTTCCCAAGACAGAGCAGAGAAGAGCTAGTCTGTTCTGAAACCCCTCCTGAAACGTAGGTAATGCAGCTGCCAGTCCTCAGCACCAAGGGGTCTGCCAGTTGTGGTGTGCTCCTTGCTAATCTAAGCAGAACTAATTCCAGGTTGTCTGTTTGCTAAAGTCAAAATCTGTGGCCCATCTCCAGGTCACTGAGCTGGCAGTCTGACATCCCTCGGTGGATGGCTTAGTGTGCTGTGGAGGAACCAGGAATATTTTCAGCCCTTCTCTGAGCTATTAAGAACTAGGGTTTTGAGCTCCTTAACGACATCTGGCACCTGAGAAGTTATGGAAGGAAACCAGAAACCTGGGATCCGTTTGAAATTTCTACACATAAACTTGGTTCTGTGACATTAATTTGAGTCAGATGAAAAAAATGATGACTATAAAGTTGTTTTTTTCTGACTAGATCTTTTCCTTTATATCAGTGAGACTATTTTCCTGCTCTCTCTGTAAGCTTTCAACATTTGCACTTCAGATTGCCTTTGAAGCCACTTAATTTATGTTTTATCTAACCTAATTGTATTTTCCTCTCCACCAAGACTGGGTTTCAGTGTCTTCCTGGTTTGAATGATTACTTTGATTTGTTGGTTAGTCATGCTATTTTTATTTTCCTTTCTGCTTCATTTTTAACGCACAACTGTTTAAACTGCTAAGTCTGATAATAGTTTATCACCCACATACATCATATATATTCCACTGCTTTTGCTGTCTGAAACAGGCTCAACTCCCTTGCCCTACTCTACAGTCCTGTTGGTTACAGTATTGAGACTAGCCGGAAACAGGGCTAAAGACACTGAAGAAGCTGAAAAAATTTTCCTACATATTCCTATCTGGAAGACCCATGTGACATCAAACAATTATAAGGAGGAGTGAATTGCACTTTTAGACCTTATTCCCAGCAGATCTGCTCTTGGAAAAAGAAACATTTGGGTATTTACTAGAAAAGAATATCTTTACTCAGTGAAATTGATGGTGATTTTAGCTGAGATTTTTATTTTTCACGTAGACTTTCATGAAAGGAGATAATACAATATCCAAGTTTATTGAATACCATTCTCAAACCCCCCTATTTTTAAAATCGAAAACGTGTCCAATCTCAGTGAGAATCTCGGTTCAAATTAAGTAAGTGAACTATCTCTTCTGCTGTTAGCTACCTTGGATAGCTTGCTGTTGTCTTTCGATAAACTTTAAATAGTATTTGATTTTGCTTTTCCCCTTCATCACAGAAAGCAACAATTTTACTACATATATTAGCAGAAAAATACTTGAAGCAGTATTTGAATATCATCGTTATTCATTCAAAATCATTTTGGTAAACTTTCAGGACTGCGCTGGGATTCTGAACATTTATATGGTATTGATCTTCTAGGACAAAGTGTTTTTCTGAATCCAGCAACAGCCCATATTAGGCTTCAAGTAAATAATTTATTGCTCTAGTGGCATTCAGAATGTCTGAAGAATGATACTTTCATATTTCCATTTATGTAAATCTGTAGATGGTAATTTATTTGGTGGCTCACATTTCTAACACAGCTCTTGAAAGATGTGGGTGTTATTTTTATCTTCAGTGGGTTCATGCATAATATTTTCCATTAAGAATTCTAGCTGCTTGAGAACACCCACAAATCAAGTAATTTGGCTGCTCAAACTTCAGTTCTTCAGACACATATGTAATTTTTTTTTTTTTTTCACATGAAACAGTCCCACTTATTTTAATAGGACCATTTAAGGTGTTTCAAGGCAGGGGCCTGAGAAAACATTAAGGGGTCTAGGAATACTAGCTGGAAGAAAGTTGTCCTCCAAACTATAAATAATTCAGGGATTTTGCAGCCCATTATTTATACCCTAAAATCTATTCATTTATTTATTCATTTATAAGTATTATACATTGCATATATTATAGTAAGTAATAGTTATTATCTTATTTTGCTGTATTTTCAGCCATGAATCCCTATGTCGCTGATTCATCAGGTTCTTGAATGATCTTTTCTTTTGTGAAGGTAACTTCCACAACCATACAAAGAGTTTTGGCCATGGTCATTGGCCATGGTCAGATTTTTAGTGACAGCTCAGGATTTAGGAGCCTGTTTTCATATCTCTTATGTCTGAGGGCTAGACTCTAGATACCCCTCTTCATGGGGGCCACCAAATAGGAATTGATTTTGTTTTTTATTATATTAGCTGTGCTTTTTCTACTTGCTGGCATGTCTTGGGGTGACTTTATGATGTGTATCCCATATTGCTGCCCTATGCCCAGAAATTAATTTTTGTGCCTTTCTATGCCTTTAAACTGAGCCTAAGAGGGGGAAGGAAAAACTGAGCAAAACTTTTTCAAAGCAGTTTGCAGCTTGTTCAAGGTCACACAAAGATAGCAACTTTTTTTCAGCTGTGGCAGGAGAGCAAGAGGGAAGGGAAGTACCCAGCTTGCTTTTCTTTCCAGCCAGCTTTCAGCAGTTTTTTTTCCTCAGCTCCTTTTCCTCCGGAGAGTTGAACTTTTGTTTTCCTGGGACTTCATTTTTTTTCCTTTTCTCTCTGCTGGACAGTTTCAACATCAGAATACATTGGGAGGACTTTCTACCAAGGCCTTGGCCCTGGAGGTGGGCCAACCACCCTGTCCCAGCTCCAGGGAGGGGGAGAGAGAGATCTACAGAAGGACTCTGAAATTTTCCCTGGTTTCTCTCAGCAGATCGAGAGGTTTTATTATTTAGCATCATTATCTTTTTCCTGTGTGTTGTTAAATAAATAGTTTTTATCTCTTTCACTTTCCTTTGAGGAAAATTTATTTTTTCTCGAACCTGGTAGGAGAGGGATGGTTGTGACCTGCCTTCTCTCAGAGGATATATTTCTAAATTTGGCCAAACTGGAACATGGCACTGTGAAGAAAGCGCCAACTTGAGCACTACCTGGACAATTCTGTTACTTCATCCAAAATTTCTTCTCGGTTTCTTGAGTATATGAATTACCAAGGGCTCTCTGCACCATGAGACTTGTCAACTCGTCTTGACACCAGTAAATTAATATTTGTCTACCTCCCATGGTTCTAAAGGATAAAAAAGCACCCACGTTTACAAAGACATTTCTCCTTCTAAATTTACTGAAACCTTTTTTCATTTTCCAGAAGTTGCAGAGGAGCAGTTGATGATTCGTAGAGAACAGCCACAACCCATCAACCTTCCTACCATCTTTCTGTCCAGAATGCCTTTCTATTTCAGGAGTGGGTTAATAAAATAAGTATTACTGCTCTTTCTTAGAAGACCATCTGTTGCTTTGTTAGACCAGCTGTTGTCTGCTTTGTCTCACCTTAATTCTCCTTAGTGATGGCATTGTTCCCCAAACAGTCTAAGACAAAATATGCTGGCATCGCTGCTGGAACTTAACACCAGCCCCCCACTCATGTCTGCCCATCCTCACCTTGGCATTGCCCTTCATCTGTGCTTGCACAATTCAGGTCTGAATCAGAGAATCAACTCAGAGAAGAAGAGTGAAATTACAGCAAGTTGTGACAAAATGGAAGAGGCGGTGCTATGGGGATAGAGCAGTGCAGCCAGGGAGAGGAGAGGGTGGAATGGCTGGTTCAGCAGAAGAACCTATTTATGCCTGCTCGAACTGACTGTGAAACTGCGGCACTGGTGTGCAGATATCCATGTGAAGCAACTTAATTAGCTGAAATATATCTCATATCAATCCCTATAGAAACTAACATGCAAATATCTAGACAGGAGATATCTTTATCTACCTTGATCATCTATATCTCTATACATTATTGAGACAAGACACAGTTGTTATCATCTGGGGATGCAGTAAGTTTTGGGGTGACTTACTGTAACTTTGTTATAGGAATAAAACCAAGTCTCCTTTGCAGCAGTCTAATTCTAAGCTGCTTCTCATTTTGTATGCTTGTGTGAGGCTTTTAAGTTTCAGAGAAACAAATCTCATCTCTTCCACTTAATCAAAAACCTTTAGTAGTGGTGTGTTTATGATGCAGCACAATGTTGTGAAATAATCTCCCACTGCATTTTCCAAACGATTTCTGCTGAAGCATTCAGTTCTCATAGAGCACTTACCTTTTTAAATGTGCATTTAATTCTTAGCTAATTGCCATCAATATTTATGCTGCTGAACTTTTATCCTGCTACATATTGTATAATTGCTACTATTAGCTCATTTCCCAAAGGTTTCCTTTTCAGATTCCTGTACAGTATCCATGTTATTCTTTTCCAAAGAACAGATTTTTATCATATTGTTAAATTGACTAATACTCAGTTTATACTTTAGACCACATGTGAAGTTGATTGCAATTAAAAATTTAGTAACTTCACATCTACTTTTTAATTTAAGGAGGAATAATGCATCAGTAGTGCTGTTGTCCACTATTTCCTATGATTTCTAAAATCAGGGTTACAATAGGTATCTTACTATCCTGAAAGCAAAATGCATCCCCGTCTCAGGAATTTTCTAGGTGTTTTTCAGGTACAAGCACAAAACCCCCAAATTAAGCTACTCTACAGAAACAATTTATTTTTATTTCCAGGTAAAAGTGACATAGAAAGAAGTGCCAGTCACATTCTCATCCAAATAGGATACCCTGTAAAACCGTTGTGCTGACTACTGGTTCTCCAAAGGAGCCATGGCCCTCCTTCTCTGTTTATACTGGTAAACAGCTCAGGGCAAGGTTCACACTAAAGTAAGATCATATTGTGGTGGGATGACCATGGCTGGATGCCAAGTGCCCACCAAAACCTCTCTATCATTCCCCTCCTGGCTTGAAGAGAGGAGCAAATTTATAATAAAGCTTCATACTTTGAGATAAGGGCATGTAGAGACCATTCAGCCATTGCAATCATGGGCAAAACAGGCTCAAATTGGGGAAATTAATTGAATTTTTTGCCAGTCAAATCATAGTAGAATAAATAAAGAGAAGTAAACCCAAATCCTAAAAACACCTTTCCCCAACCCCTCCCTCCTTCCTGGCTGAACTTTATTCCTGATTCTCCACCTTCTCCCCTCAGTGCTGCAGGGGGACAGGAAAGGGGGATTGCGGTCAGTCCATCACATGTTTTTTCTGCCTCTGTTTCCTTCTCAGGGGAAGGAGTTCTCACACTCTTCCCCTTGCTCCAGCACAGGGTCCTTCCCACAGGCTATAGCTATTCACAAACTGTTCCTGCATGGGTCCCTTCCATGGGGTGCAGTCCTTCAGGAACAGACAGTTCCAGCATTGGTCTGCCACAGGGTCACAAGTCCTGCCAGCAAACCTGCCCCAGTGTGGGAACCTCTCTCCACAAAGCCACAGGTCCCGCCAGGATCCTGCTCCAGCAGGGGCTTCCCATGGGGTCACAGCCTCCTTCAGGCATCCACCAGCTCTGCAGGGTAGATACCTGCTCCACCGTGGACCTTCATGGGCTGCAGGGGCACAGCTCCATCACCATGGTCTTCATCTGCTGCAGGGGAACCTCAGCTCCGGTGCCTGGAGCACCAAATCCTCCTCCATCTTCAGTGACCTTGTTGCCTGCAGAGCTGTTTCTGCTTTCTCACTCCTCTCTTCCCTGGTTATTGCTTTCACACAATAACTTTATTTTCCTTCTTAAATATGTTATCACAGATGCATTATGCTGTCATTGAAGGGCTCATGCCTGGCCAGTGGCATGTCCAACTTGGAGCCGACTGACATTCTCTTCTTTGGATGCAGGGGAAGCTTTAGCACCTTCTCAGAAAAACCACGCCTGTGGCCCCCCACTACCAAGACCTTGTCACACAAACCCAATACACACATGATAACCCACACTGTTTAAGAGCTGGTCCAAGCCCTTACATGCTTTTTTGCCTAAACACATGAGCACTTTCCCATTCAGTGCCCAAATAAAGTTGGTCAAGTAGCATGTTCTATTGACTATTCCAAGAAAAGATGAAGCTACCTATTTCTGTGGGCTTTGGAATGTAAATTGTGCCATGCAAATGGCCTTAAAGACAGTAAATAATAGCTGTTTGGGGTTTTTTTTTGTTTAAAATTAAGGATACAGCCTTTGAGCTCACCTGAGTCCTGAGAGTGAGGGAGAAAATTCAGCTACAGACCATATAACCATGTAAAAAATGTTAAGAAATATTGTGAAAACTAATTATAATTGTTATTCATGTGTGTTATATGAGTTTAGTCAATAAACTTTGTGCAAAAAGTGGTCTGTTTCATGATATTTTTCAGATTTTATTTGTTTCTGTTCTTAGCCTGGTAAAAACATGCTGGTTTTGGCTGGGGTAGAGTTAATTATCTTCACAGTGGCTGGTACAGGGCTGTGTTTTGGACAGAGGGCTGATAATATAAAGACATTTTTGTTATTGCTGAGCAGGGCTTACACAGAGCCAAGTTGTTTTCTGCTTTTCGTACTGCCATGCTGGGGAGGAAACTGAGGGTCAGTGAGAAATTGTGAGGAGACATAGGTGGGACAACTCGTCCCAAGTGAAAAAGCAATATTTCATATTATGGTATCAGGCTCTTTATATAAAGTGGAGGGAAGTAAAAGGAAGAAGGAGAGGACATTTGGAGCGATGGTCTTCCCAAGTAACTGTTGCACGTGGTGGGGTTATTCTGCTCAAACATGTGAGAAAGATTTGTGTTGATTAACTAATCCAGAAGAGACATTTTTGTGTTTGCCATTTTTCAGGTAAGGAATACAGGAGCAGAACTCATTGACAGAGAAGATTATGGAGAGTTCATGGGTACAATCAGTTGAACATACGATTTCAACAAATCACTAGGTTTAGAACAAGCAGAGCTTTGGAATAATGCACTGGAAATCCCGAAGAAAATAAAAAACCACAGCCCTTTGTGTTATGTACATTTGTAGTCACTATGGAATATAGATGCTGATTTTGGTATCCACGCATCAATGCACTTCAGTTCTTCTGTGTGCCACAGGACCAGTTGTAACTATGCTTAAAAATGGGTGAGGTGGGGAGAGTAGTTGGGTGTGGGTGGTGGATATGTGTAAAAAAGCCAAAAAAAGCCCAAAAGAGAAGTAGCTAAAAAGTTTATTTTATCATGTTTTAGATTAATTCACAGTATCTAGAAAAAAAGTTTATTCACAGAATTCTTCTCCACACAATGGAAATATGAAATTAAATAGCTAGCAGTTATAATTTTACATCTATCTTTACCAGTTTGGTGATATTTTTCCCATAATTTTATCTCTGTGCTGCAAAGTTCATTGATGTTGTAGTAGATTTAAGACATTTCATATAGCCATATGAGCTGTCTGATGTGTGCACAAAGAATGGGGCATTTAAGTCATTGATTCAGTTGTAGGTTTTGTCTTGATTAAAGGATATTCCATCAAGACCAACTGACTTTTAAGTAAAGTAATCAAAAAATAGTTTAAAATAAGGAAATTCTAATTATGCCCAACTTAGGGGGCGGAGGGGAGGAGGGAAGAAGGAGATTTGAAAGTTCATGCATTTTTTTGAAGAGTCTAGTTCTCTTGCATTAGGCAGACATATTACGGTGGTCTCGCCAGTACCAAAAAGAAATATAAAATAATGGAAATATGACTGCATGTTATAAAGAAGATTACAAAATTCTACACTATGCACATAGCCATAGTCTATTTCACTGTAAAACCTTGCCTTGGATTTCAGCATCACAAATCTTTGAAAAGATACATCGAAGAGCAGACAGTGTTCCATAAAGGTTTTTTCTACTCAGTGGGGAAATGGAGTTTTCAGTGACATCAAGTTTATTATTCATTCATTTTATCAATACTAATTTCCTTTATTTGCAAGCAAGTGGTTCTCTTGCACTGATTTACAAAAGGGCAGATTAGTGCTGCTAACAGCTGTGGGAACCAACGTGACATCAGTTGTGCTTTTCCTTGATTGTAAGAAGCTCACTGCAAACCAGGGTCATATCTCTTTTGACTGATTATTCCTTCATCTCACGTTAAGTTTATGTTGAACTATCTCTCATGGGCAAATTTAAATTCTTTTGCCATTTGCTTCTTTTAGGCAGCCTATGCATCAAGTAGGTTTTTTCCATGTGGCTGACGGATGGGTGAGTATCTTTGCTACTTTTACTGTATTGCTAATCATTTAATAGTCACATCCCAAACCCAAGTTTGTGCTTGCCTGTATTTGTTTTTTCTCTCTGCTCAGTGACCCATAATAAAACTCATTAATAGCCAGATGCCTTTAGGGAACACCCTCTTTGAACACATTACAGTATGTAACAGTAATTAAGAATACATTTGGAAGCTCTTACACTCTTAATCCTGGTATTTATGTCAGTTCTAAATTCAGCTAGACATTAAACTCAGCTTGCAACAGGTTTTCTCATGGCTGGCTCTGAGCACCTCACAAGCAGGTTGTGCACCAACACATTACTTACACAGATATTGAAAGCCTGAAGTACTGCAGCAGGAATCTCCATTCCTGTAAATCACTGAGTGTTACACTTGGTGAGATGTGATAATCACAAAAATGTCTAAACCCAGAGCCCAATTTTAGACCTGAGTCACAAAATACTGCTGTAAAATACTTTTCCAGGTGCTTTTCTGCAGCTTTAACTATGGCAAGATTCTGCTAGGTATCAAATCATTGGGATGGATATATTATCACTTTAAAAATGCTTAAAAGAGTTATTTTAAAAATTCAAGTGACTTTACTTCTACCACTACTCAAACCCAGAGATTTAATAGTCCCAACAACTTTCTCCAGACTTTATGGTGGCACTAAGGTCACAAATGCCCTTTTCATAGCATAAAAAATACGTGGTGGCTAGTAAGGAGTTTATGTGTATCTCACTGTTCTGGAGAAGGCTTCGCATTTTGAATTACACAGCACCATGGGCTTTTGTTTAAGAAGAATCATATGGGTATTAAAATTAAAAAACCCTCTGAATAAAAGAGCTTTTCAGGTAACATGCACACATGTGAAGGCCAGTTTCAAAAGCCAAAGAAAGTATCTCACATGACATTGAATCGCTACTGAAAATCCTCATGTAAGAGGATTATGAGCTGCCATTGCATTATTCAAAGTACAGAAGCATGAATAACAGGTCCCACTTGATGTCCAGGAGAGAGCCAAGCACATCTTCTTAGTAACATATGAAAAAATATGCTTCAGTAATTATCTGGTAGGTTTTTCCAGTGGGAAAAAAAATATGCCAACCACAAACTATAGCAGAAAGAAAATTTATAAATAAATACATATATTTTTAAAGACAGATCTTTAAAAATGAAAAATAGTGAACTATCACAAAAACAAGTCTTTTCCAGAAAAAAACCAACAACCCTACTACAGTAAGGCAAAGGTGCTATTTTCTCCCTCTCATTTTTAATACAAATACGATATTAGCAAATACACAATTAGCATTTTTGAAGTTGAAAAGAAATCTGTAGGTAATTATTGAAAGGATGATGCACATCAGTAGTGGGAAGGCAGTGTTCTCAGTTTCACTCAGTAAATCACACTGGAATGTTTGTTAGATTTCTTTAAACAGTTTTTGATTGCCATCTGTTAGTGATGAAACAGCAACAGCTACTATGTTAATCCAACCACAGGGAAAAAAAAAATGTAAAAAAGAGAGAAAGTGAAAACAAATAGAGAATTGAACCAGACCAAATTCTATTAAAAACATATCTGAGAAAAATGATGGCAACCAGACTACTAATTCATGATTTCTGGAGAGAGTCCTCAGTGTTCAGCAGTTTAGGGGGTAGTATGAATTTGACATGTGCCTGTCATTTTAGAGACAGGAAACTTTGACATCAACATGGTGTGATGAGAGAAGTTTATCAGTTAAAGGGAGCAGGGCAATGAGCAAGAGCATGTTAAGGATCAAAGTTCCTGTCCTCACTTTGCTCCTTGGAGCAGCTGACCAGCAGAGCTACACCAGGAGTGTGTGCAACCAGATCTTTCAAAGGCCTGGTCCTCCTGACAAAGGAAGTTTATAAAAATGTGATTTAATGGCTCATTGTGTGGTTACTGCCTCAAAGCCATGATACATAATGCCTGTTTACAGTGCAGAAGACAGAGGAGAAAATGTCATAGTTTCCAGTCTTTGTCCCTTCCTGGACATCTCCAGTTATTTAGTATTGCTCTTAATACCAATGGCTCAACCTTCTGCCTTGAACAGAAGCTTAGGGCAGTGTCATACAGACAAAGTTTTTGAAGGGGAGAAGGGATTCTCAGACAAATCTAGTCAGATTATGATAAGAACATGCTCACGTTTATGCACAAATGTTAAAATTATGATTTGTAAACTTTCTAAGGAAGAACTGATGATGTAATTTTTTTCCTCTTCCTTCTGTTTCTTCTTGCTGACTTGATCAAGGTAGAGATGGAAATACTTGGAAGATCAGACTCAGTGGGTAGTGCTCATTTACATCTTACTGGAAAGACAACATAATATTTAATACTTCTAGGCTAATGAGCCTTTGATATAGCTATCCCTACTTCTTGTGACCTACATTTATGGATCATAATGAATTTTGTTCCTTGATGATGAGCAGAGGCAAAAAATCCAAAACCCAAGCAGAGGCACTGTATTTCCACATGTTTTTTATTTAGAACTACAGATGAACAGCCACAGCACAAGGAAAGGAGTTATTTGCTTCTGTTCATTGATGAACAAAGAATATTCAGACGCAGAGGAGTTGTCTTCCTCATGGTCTTTGAACAAAGTTTTGGGAGTCATACTTTTCTGGAAACTTAGAATTGTTCACCTAACCAATTTGTCAAAAAATCAGAAAATGTTTCCTCTTGGAAAGGACTTTCAAACCCTATTTTGAGTCCTATTCTCATTCATATAGATCCCAAATTATTCAAGAACAGCATACTGTTTGGTAGAAAATGACGCAAAGGTGCTTCACTTTGGGTATTTTTGTAGTCTTTGGTGATGGCAGTCTTTTTTTCCCATGGACTGCCACGTAGAAAGAAGACTCTGATGGCTCAGAATGAAACAAATGAGCCTCGTGGTCCTTGTGCCTCTACTTATCTAGCTAGTTAGTATCTGAAATCACAAATTCTCATTATGTGGTATGTCCTGAGCACAGGAATGGGAAACACGTCTTAAGGGACAAAAGGCAGACTTGCCTGAAGACAGTTCAGCATTTTTTGGAAGCAGGATAAATGCAGTTTTGTAGGCTGTGGAAAGCGCTTTCATGGAACAGACATTTATTCATTGGATATCTGCATACCTAACTAGGTTGCCATGCTAATGACTACTGCCAAAATTATGTTTAAATTGTGTTTAGCACTCATATATAGTTAAAGTTGTATTTTCGATAGCTGCAGATGTCTTTATGCCCTTATTATAGCTTTTCTGGTTTCTAATATAACTGCAGGGCATAAGAAAAAAGCAGGAAAAATGTTGTGGTTACAATTAAAAAAAATTAGTAATCTAAGAAAAACTGTATGAGGTTTCAGAAGAACATTTCTTAGTTTAATAGGGAGCCTGGATATTTGCTGTTGGAATTCTTGGGAGTAGTATTTGCAGGACACATCTTTGGAACATCTAACTTAAATCATAAGCTGTCTGCTACAGAATCTTGTGGGTCTGTGCTGCTATGACTGAAAAACAGTTGCACCAGAAATGTGCAAGTGCATATTAAGTTTATTGCTCTTTGCTTTCCTTGCCTCAAAATCAGATTTCTTGCAACATGGATGCAGTTGGCAAACCAGAAATTTTGAATGTATGGCATGAAAAAAGACTAAAACTGCACTAATGATATTCCTTGGCTTCACCATCTGCCTGCACTCTATTGCATTCAGTGGTTCCAATAAAATCCCAGTGAATCAGGGATGAGATGTATATGTCTAGCAGAGTTGGCTGAACAGAAAAAAACACCTAAAGTTCATATTTCATACGAGAGCCTTCTCCCGTGCAACATGCTGCTTTTACTTTTCCTCTGCATCTATTTCTTTGTTGCCTTGGTAAATGTTAATCATGTAGAGAATCCTCCAAACAGAACAACTAAGTGTAGGTCTGTATCTCAAATAAACCCTTTTCTCCTATGGCTGCTTTTAGACAAAAATCTGGGAGAAAAAATGCTCCACTGCAGCAGTTCTGACCACCCTCCATGACAGGTCAGCAGATGGTGTCTTTAAGTGATAAATCTGACAACTTTTGGGGGTTAGTTGACTGAAAATGAAATATTATAAAGGAAAAATGTGCACTGTTTTCTAACTACAGTTTCCTACTGCCATCCAACAATAGCATAAATGAGGATTCAGTGCTGTTCAAAGAAAACCACTTCCTAACATGTGATTTGTGGGCCATTAATCTTGGCTGCCCATCCTCCAGTTTCAGTCTGAAAAACATTTTAGCTCAGCAGGTGATGCTGTCAATGACAAATGAACAAGATTAAAACCAAGTGATGTGGACAAAGCAAACTGTCTCAAAATGAATCTTCCTGTATTTGGAAACTACTCAGATTCTTATGTTACTGGAAACAGGGCTAGTAGCTTTGTGAACTTAATCTAAGAGAATTAAGAAATGGTATTTCTGTCATAGTGAACTAAAAAAAAAAATAGAACCTTCATGAGCAGTAGCTAGCATGTTTCTTGTAGGACTCAAGTGAATCTTTCAGGTTTTGCCTTACCTCAAGGACTCTTTTTATATGGATGTTAAAATGTATTACACCTAAATATAAGAATGCTATTACTGGTTATGAAATTTCCGTACTGAATAGGGTCACACATAAGAAAGATGGCACAAAACAGTGTGCCCAGTGGTCCAGAAACAGTCCAGCTGTGAGAACATGAGACGCTTTGGAGGAGAGGAGTGCCTGTGAGTTTGTACATTTGCACTGAGTGAAGATATGAAGATTATGGGAATGGCTTCTGAGACACTGGGAGAGGCAGCATAACTGAAGCTGCAAGGACTCACTTTTTAAAGCTGGCTCTGGGAACCCACCTGAAAAGAGAAGATAACTTAAGCAGGTAAGAAAGAATACTCCACAAGAAGTGGTCTAGTAGATCCAGAAGAGAATGAGAGAGCAAACTCTTTGTAGGGTAGGGAGACAAGATTTTCCTTAACAGGTGTCTTAAGAATCAGAAAGGTAACATTTTAAAAAGTTATATTAATAAAGATGGAATGGACAGGATTGAAAATCAGACCCAAGTAACTCCTTTCATCTAGAGACTGTTGTAATGTTTCTAAGAAGTGAGGCAAAGCATGGAAAAAGGGCACAGAAAAAGGGAGTACAAATGGAGAATGTTTTCCGAGGCACTCTTTGATGTCTCACACACTTCCGAATATCCTGCAGTGAACAGGCAGATAGTGCACATCATAATGTGGGGGCACATTCATCTCTACTCTCCAGATGCATGAGCCACCTTGCTTCATGGGTGGTAGGTGACAATGTATTAGGACTTTCAAAGTATCTTCCTTTAGGAGCAGCGTGGTGGCTGGGCATGTTTGCTCTCATGAGAAGTGCTTACCCCTACGGAAAGACATGGAATGGTGACTCCTGTGCCTGATGCTAAAGGCAATAGTCATTTAGATTTGGGATTCCTGGATATTCTGGGAAGGAGGATGTGAGGGACTGGTGCACAGTTGCAGCCATTTTGTCTCAAAGAAATCCTTTCTTGGAATAAGATGATAGGGAACATCTAAGGGCTGTGGAAAAAAAGAGTGGTATAGAGCAAAAGAACAGAAAAAAAAATAGACACCTGCAAAATCGCTGAGGAGAAACTGGAGAGAAGGAAATGGAAGAAAATTAAGATGTATAGATAATTTTTTCTTTGAATATTAACACAGATATGAACCTTTAGGACTATTTTTCATCATTTTTCATATGTGTCTACTGGGGAGATTTGTAGATTTGCCCCAGTAGAAGGGAGGAGAAAATGCCCCTGTTCCTAAACCCGATCTCTATATTGTGCAAAACTGGCAGAATTATGCTAACTTGCATCTGTACTGAGCTCCCAAACATGCACAGTCAATAAAAATGTTGCAACAGTTGATGAAGAGAAACTCAGATTTAAAGCACAAGAATAGCAAAAGACTGTAATTTACTCCATTTACTTGACCCTCTAGATGTGCATTGAACAGGGATTATGTAAGTCAGCACTTCTTTAGGCTTCAAATAGTGTTCAGAAAGCTATAAGAGTTGGGGAAGTTCATCTCTCCCTTCAGGCTTTCTTGTCTGCTTTTCCTTTCATTTAACTGTATTTTCCAACAGTTACTGTATCGTGTTATATTTATTTTTAAAATTGGGTTTTGTTCACATTTCACTAAAAAAGGGATGTTTTTCTCTAGCCACCACAGAAGATATTTTTGGAAGTCTTAATCTTAGGGCATATCTCTGCCCAGTTTAACTTTGTTCTTTATAACACCCAAATAATGTACCTTGTTTACCTGCTGTGTCTGGTCCAGGAATTTCTGTATTGCACTTCAGAATTCAAGATTTAGTTACTAATTGGATAGAAAGCAACTTCCTGAAGATATGGGAACTGTAAAACCTCTGATCTAATTATTCTAGTTATTCATAAGTGTGGGAAACACAAAAAGGTGGAAAAGCTCTTAGGTGTGAGAAAAAAGCAGGAGTATGCTGTAATAGAGGTGGTAGAAAGTTCTTTGCTGATGGGGGCAGGACAGAGATGCTGCCAGAAATGAACCCTAGATTGGGAGGGGTGGGGCTGAAAGGCAAGAAAAGGTATATAGGAAAGCTAAAGAAAAGAACAGTGCACTCTGAAAAATTCTGTGCAAATGCAGATGTCTGTCAGTATTGGCAGATGTCTTTCAGTGTCAGTTTGAGCCTTTGTCCAGAAACAGGATGTTCCATGATCAAATCTTTCTGGAAGAATGATGCTGCTTCTTGAGATAAAATATTTCCTTTAGTAACAGGTAGTTAAGTTATTACTTGTTTTCAGATCAAAAACCCATGAGGTCCTATGGCTGGGATTTTTTGTGGGTAAATCTTAAAGTAATTTGAAATACTACTGAGGTGTTCTATCATCCTACTGAAATCTATTTTCTTATCTGGGGTTTTTGTAGAGGAAGAAGTGTGGCAACTGAACCAAAAACTTCTCCAAGGGTTGTTGGACTGTGAAAGATGAAGAATTTCAGCTTTCTGCTTGGATTATCATGAAAAAAATTGCAAAAATAACAAAATTCCCAAATCATCTAAGTGTGTTCTGGCCAGCAGATTTAGGGGAGATTAGTCCCATGTCTTAGCTGGTTGCATGGGAACATCCAAGATGCTTCTTTATCTCTATTTATCAAAAAAGTTAGTACAGGATATCCAGTTTCTAACCAAGCTGGCAGAGATATTTCTTCTGATACTTCCTATATGTGGCACCTGCGTGAAGCCTAATGGAGATTTCTGCAGTACCTGGTGGTCCAGATTCTTTGCTGACTTTCAGATTTTCATATCATTGAGATTTACTCAATGCAAATGATAAATGATACAGGTTTGAACTGCTGTAAATGAACACCAAAGCAGGATTAAAGAAATTCTCTAATATCACAGAAAATATTCGCCTTGCAAACAACTAAAGTTTTTATTATTTTCAGTACCCATTTGAACAGAATATTTTTTTCACTTACATTTTGTGCAAGCAGACACACGAATATCAATAACTTTGAGCATGTCAAGCAAATATTACTTGTTGCTGAGGAAACAGGATGCTAATCTCAAACCAACATAGATATTTCCTTGTAAACTACCAATTAGGCAGTAAGGTTCAACAGGGCATGCAGTTATCATAAAGTAATCATAGCTGTGGAGATTTATATGGCATAGTAGAATTTAATGGTACAAGTTCATGGGGGATATGAATTCAACTCAATAAAAACTATGAATAATATGAACAGTCCCTAAAATTTTCTTTCTCTGAAGTCACAATAAAATTACATGGACAAGAGACAGCACCGAGTTTTAAAATTTATAGTTTTCTTCTCTCTATGTATGTGTTTAAATCTTCTAAATTTTTTTTAGTCAGACTCATACAGTACTTGATTATGGTATCTTTTCTCGTAAGTCTGGTATTAGTCCTCAGCAGCAGCTTTTTGGAAAGAAGTCTCAATCCCCTTCCTTGTTAGAGGATTGGAGCCAACACTGCCACTAAAAGAGCTTCCCTGTCTGGAATGAAAATCCTGTACAGAGTGTGAGATCTGCATCAACAAAATGTTATTCCTTCTTGGCAGAAACTCAAAGGGAAGGCAGGTGGCAGTAACACTGCCTCCAGTCTGATGATGCGAATCTCTCTGCAGAGGTCTGCGGGTTCAGTTCTGACATATGAAAATACAACATACACCATCTTTTATTGGATTTGGTGGATTTAGTTCTCTTGGTTTTCTTTTCACTTGAAATAAGTGCTGTGGTGTTCTTTCACAGAGTCCACCATAATCCAAGTATATTTAGTGTCAAAGCATAAATCATGTGAAATTTAAGGGTTTGGTAAAATGTGATAGGGGAAAGAGCTTTTTCTTCCCAGCTGCCAAAAAAGCCAGCATACAGAGAAGGCATAAACCACTTCAATAACTGAAAATTTCTTCCTATATATCCTGTGAAAATAGTCTGTGTAAAACAATTAAAATTCCTGAAAAGACTAAGCAGCCATGTTCCAAGAATGGAAGGACTTAGGGGAAAGATTAAAATAAACCAAAATTAATCTACTATTTTGATATGTATTGAAGTGTAAATAGTTCAGGTATATTATGAAGAAATATTTTGATGAGCTAGCAGGCTGCTCACAGCCACCTGGATCTGAGAGCCCATCCATCATGTCTACAGGCAATGGAGTCATCAGTTGGCTTTCCCTCATTAAAGAGAGATAGGGACTGAATCTCTTCCCTTGCTGAACACTTCAGCTTCCCTGAGAAGAAAGAAGGAGACAGTAGCACAAACAGAGCAGATGAAATACCATTGCAAATCTAAGACTGACTTCTTGCCAGATAAGTTTCTTCCACCAGACTGGTAAGCAGAATAAAACCCCTGGTGCCTCATCATGTGTGATCACAGTCTGGGGTTAAGCTTATGTTGAGCATGGAGAATCTGTTACCTTGCACACTGATGGCAACGTGTGTAAATGGCAATTAATTGTGTTGCGAACTACTTTAAAAGGCTAAGATTTAATATATCTTAAACAGTGTCTGAAAGTTAGCTAGTGAGATGGTGTTTATCAAGTCTACTCTTCAATGCAAAAATTTTTCACTATTCAAGGTTTGGTAAACTATTGGAAACCCTGAATCAGGCTGCCTGATACCTTATTAGTTGTACTGAAAGAGTGCTGGAAGTTTTCAGAGGAGGAGACAGAGAGCTGCATGAGTACTGAGGCAGCCATGGGATGATTGAATGCCATGGAATTAGTGACAATGGCTTTAGAAAATAAAGTAGCAATTTAACTGAATTGTTTCCGAGTTCACAACCCAGAGTCAACTTAGGGATTCTTTCACTTCCTTGACACAAAGTCAGAAATCGTAGAACCACAGAAGCACAGAATGGCTTGAATTGAGAAGGACCTTAAAGATCATCTAGTTCCAGATCCCCCACTGTGTGATGCCACCCACTAGATCTGGATGTTTAAAGCCTCATCCAGCTCCTCTGTCTGTTAGAACTGTTTACCAGGGGATCTCTCATCTACTAACTCTTTAAAAAGCTGGAATTACATACTTCCAAAGTTCAGGCCCAAGATCAAAAATTTGCTACAACCCAGAATTCCTCCATTCCTAACTTCTTTAATGAGTTCATTTGCATTGGTGAGCACCAGGTCCAGTAACTCTTCTCCTGTGTTTTTTTTTTATCCAATACATGTATGAGTAAGTCATCCTCAACACAGTCCAGGAGTCTCCTGGATTGTGTACAGCCAGCTGTATTTCTTACCAAGCAGACATCCAGGTGGTTGAAATCCCCCATCAGGGTGAGAGCCTGTGAGGGTGATGCCTCCTGCAGCAGAAGCAAGAGGCTTCATCAGCCAACTCCTCCTGCTCCGGTAGACTTTGACCTCCGCCACAAGGTGTACTTTGTTGGTCCTGTCCTTGATTTTTACCCAGAGGTTCTCAGCATGTTTGTGGCTGTTTCTCAGAGGCAGCTCTTCACAGCTTATTCATGACTGAACCTAGAGTGAAACACCCCCTGTCCTCCCACCCAGCCTATCTCTTCTGTGCTTGTAGCCCTCAGTTGCAGTATTCCAGTTGAGAAATTCATGCCACTGAGTTTCCATGATAGCAATTATGTCATAGTTTTCTAACTCCACCATGATTTCCAGCTCCTCTTGCTTATTATCAATGACACATGCATTGGGTGTAGAGGCACTTCAGCTGAATAAATTTTCTTGGAAAAAAAGGAAAAAGTGTAGAAAAGAAAAAAAATATTCCTCAGTTTTAGACCTCACTTTGCAGTGGGTGACTATAAACTCTCTTTTGGAATTATTCCATTCTGATTAACATGCCTAACACTCATTAAGACCAACACAAAATAGTGAATAAGCTCTCATTAGTCTCCCAGTTGAGAGAAGTATGTAGAAAGAAGGACATCATGGTCTCTTTTCCAGCTCTGCTGAGTGCTTGTTTGTGTGAAGTGAGAGTGCGCCATGGAAAGCTAACACTTCTGCAACCCATCCTGAAGTTTTACGCGGCCGGAACTCCAAGGCTTCAGTAAGCAATATGGATCTGGTTTTAAACTGCAGTAAGAAAAAAGATGATGAATTCCTCAGATCATGTGTTAATCCAAGTCCAGCTGCACATGATTTCATGTGATTGCTGCAAAATCCATGGACTTCTTTCTCTGACAGTGCTCAGACACCTCCACTGGCTCTTCTTACCTTCCTGGTAGGAATCAGAAATGCTTAATGTGAAGAGAAGCAAATTGATTGCAAAGGCAGCTCTGAGGAGTTGGCATCAACCTTTTGTAAGCACTGGAAAGAACCAAACACTGGCATTCTACATAAGATAAGGAGGCCCTTAAATTGTTAAAAAACTGTGACCGTTGACTATACTTGCTCTTGCAGATTGCAACTTGTGTATTGAGCAGTATATTTACTTTGTTTTTCTGGTGATTGCCCAAAAAGAAAAGAATTAAAATTTTGCATAGACCAGATTAAAAAAATAAACAAACAACCCAACCCAACCCAAACCAATACAAAACAAAACCTAACTACCAGCAAAAACCCCTACAACACCCTTAATTCTTACCATGTTTTTTTTCTTAATTCTCAATTTGCTTCACTAGAAAATGGGTCATTTTTTTTGCCCAGAGGGAAAATATTTGTGATTACCACCTAAAATACTTTAAATGTCATGAACATTGCATTGAGATGTGTCTATAGATCTGTCTTCACCACTCTTTTCCAAAGCAATTGCTTATTGTTTCTCGTGATACTATATTTCTTAGCTATTTTAAATATTTAAAAACAAAGAGGTCTGATAAAACCTACCAAGTGCTTATAAAATAATTTCTTAGTGTAAGTTTCTATTGTTATCTTAAAATTTCTATCTCCGTTCCCATTTGAAGGCGTGAAGTACTAAACACACAAATCTTTAGCAAAAATTCAGATATTTTAAAACCAAGTATATATATTGTGGCTTCTTAGTTTCAGAAATAATCGGGGGGTAAACACTTTGCCCACTAGCTATTAATTTTTGTTTCCAATATGCATTTTCTTTGTGTATGAGAAACACATCTTTGATTAATCCTCTGCAGTTATTTGGCAACATTTAATAGTTTTTCTACTCCTTGTAAATCTCCTATATGGTAAAAAACTGAACTAAGCAAGATGAATATATTCATAACAGGGTTTTTTCCTTGAAATATGCATTCCATGTAAAAGTTAAACTGAAGTATTGATAGTTTGAGTCGGATTTGGGTTTTTTTGTTGTTTGGGGGTTTTTGTATATTTGCTTGTGGGATTTTTAGATTGGGTTTTTTGGGTGGGGAAGTGTTTATAATTTATACTTATGAACTACGAAACACATGGTTCAAAGGCATAGACCCATATTGAAAAATCACCTTTTGCTCTACACATGGAGGTATATTTTATGGCAAAGTGGTATACAAAACACATTTTTAAGGTGGTTCAGTGTTGCAGTGTTATATTGTATAATGTATTCCTCTTTAATTAACTATACAGTTATTGACTTATTTGAAAAAAAAGTACTCAATTTACCTGAATAATGAAAAATATCAAATAAAAAATATTTGCTTGAGGGAAATACCTTTAATGACAAATTCTCTGTCAATTGGACATAGGCCCATAATTAATGGGGATAAGTAAATGAGGTTAGAAGATTCTAAGGAGCTATTTAACTGACCAGCTGCTAACTTGAGACTTGTTTGCCTAAAAGTTTACAAGGAGGTTGTATTTATGTAAACAAATCCCATCGCATGTATCTGTATCAGAGTAAGATGAGCTTCTTGAGTATACTGACTACCATCAAATCAGTCATCTAAACACAGCTTCTAGTCCATCCAAGATGGTCCAAGATAGTCAAGATAGCTACGCAAACCTGTGGATGTGACATAGGTCCTACCAGAAACTTGTACCTTTCTAGAATAGCAGATTTAGGCCATTGAGATTGCCCTAAAAAAATCTCAAAAATATTTTTGTGTTTAGAGAGTTAAAGCAAGCCTAGCTATATATAGATAAACACACGAAAAAATCTGCCTGAAGGACCTGGACAATCCTGGTCCTTCAATGAGAGTTGATTCTCCTTATTTTTCCCACCAAATGCTACATTTATTTGCGTACTAATTTGGGGCTCAATTAAAAAGCACAAATATGACTTTTTAAAAGAAGGGGGATTATGATAATTCCAAATATGTTTCTGTACCTACTCAGAAGCAAAGGACCCAGCTGGTGCTAATGAAATTGACTATGTTATTCTTCATTTTTTGTTGCATATTATGGTTTTGACGAGATGACCATAGCTTGCACATCCACATGGCCAATGTAGAAGCTGCAGCTAAACTCAGTTTTTTCATAAATTTATTATGAAGCATTGTTCACATTTAGAAAGTACAGATTCAATTATTAATGTTCAAAGGAGTAAAAATCTCATTGCAGGTAGGGATTTAAATTTGGATTATGTACATGGAATGAAAGGCATGTTTTGGCAAGAAAAACTACTGATATTAATGTGGGTATGACTGTGAAAAGATAGCAAACACAAGGAAAAAATGGGAACTAATTTGAGCAGTAATAAAGTTCTTTGTATAGAAATGGCAGTTACCAATATGAATATTTTTTAAACTAATATACTACATGCTGTTCCTTGCAACTGCTAAATATGCAATTAATTTCATATTTACTACTGTGAAATTTTAGTCAGATAGTAGTATTGTTCATTTAAATGGTTGTACTTCTTATCTTTATGCTTTTTTTCTCATTGTAACATACGGACCAATATTAGCTTTTAAGATAAAACCTTTCTACCAAGATGAAGCATCAGCAAAAAGGGAGAAGGAGATAAATGAAGGATACCTTTTGGCAATTAAATATGCTGGTACAAGATTTAATTCATACATATTCTTCAAAACACAAGAAAATTGTATTTCCTTCATAGGAAGAACTACCACACACCTCTATCTCCCTCTGCGCATTCCTACGTATTCCTTTTTATAGTACATACACATAGTGCAGGACAGTGCACAAAGGACACCTCTTGTCAGGCAAATGGCACTTAAGAACATAGTTTATATATATAAACATTAAATGGATATTTTACTACCAGAGGTAACCTAATCCTAAAGGTAGTCTTCAGACTACTTGTGGATTTCTCCCATTCCAGCCTGATAGATGTGATACTGCTACAGCTTTGTGTTTCTGAGCCCTGTCAATAGTGAGGCTGAGCATGTGTCTCCAGCAGGCAGCCAGGGGTGTGTGCACTCATACACACATGCACAAGGGCACACAGAACCCTACACACAGTCACACAGGTCAGCTCAGACAGAGACTGGCACCTTCACCGACACTCACATGAACACATACAATGCTACATTTTCCCATCCTTGCTCCTTCTGAATCTGGCCTGATCCTTTTCTTGCCTTTGGTCCTGCCCATAAGCCTCTTACAATAAGTTTTACTTAGTAACCAAATGGTCTTCCCCTGCATCCTCCAACAAATTCTCTACTTTTCCAGGCAACCACACCATCTCCCTTGTATGGCTTTTGTGATGGAGTTTCTTTCCTTGACACTGAAGGGAGGGTTTCAAGAAGACAGAGCCAGCCTTTTCTAGACTAAACAATAGGATGACACACGATAGGCAGAAACTGATGCACAGAAAGTTCCACCTGAATATGAGAAAGAACATTACTGTGCAGGTGATAGAGCACTGGAATAGATAGACCAGAGAGTTTGTGGATTCTTCCTCAAGGCAGATATTAAAGAACCGTCTGAATGCAATCCTGTGCCATGTGCTCTAGGATGACCCTGGCTGAGCAGGAAGTTTGGATCAGGTGACCCCAGTGTGGTCCTTTCTGACCTCACCCATTTGGTGATTCTGCAACTCTTGGTGAGTTTCCCATCAGGGACAATGACCAAATTTCCTTTGGTAGCTTCAGGATAGTCAGTTCAGTTAGTGCCATTTTCACTGGTGATATTAGTAGGGTTCTTCCACCAATCTTTGCATTTATCGTCATTTCTCTTTAATCACACACTAACATTTTTATATATATATACAACATATCAATATAATTACCCCTCTCCCTTATGTTCTACTGTTTTTCCATCTAAATCTGAGTCTGCATGCAAGGAACTGCAGGGAATATGTTTACATCTGTCAATTTCAAGGTGCAAATTTGCTAAGGTGCTGCCTGGCTCCTTTACGTAGGCTCTCTCATTACACTGATCACTTAAATGAGGTTAAGGCTTCAGCTTTACTGAGCTTACTGAGAATGGAAAAGTTCTGTGGACACAATTCAACTCTACTGTCCTCAACCCAGTTTATCTGACAATGATATTCTCACAGAGGTGTATGGACAAGACATTTAAAGGTAAATTAAAGCTCTCACTGCTGAGAAATAAACTGTTTCCTTGAGGACCTGTTTATTCAAGAGGCTACTACATTCCAAAGTTCCATTTCAGATACAATGACACTGACATGCCAGGTGCCAGTAGAGGAACTGTGCAGAAATAACTGATTTATGAAAATTAAATCTTCTGTGGAAGCTTTTTTCTCTTTTTAAAAAGAGAGTGAAAAGACGTATTTTCCTCCTGGAGTGTCTGGCCATGGGGCTTATGTCATAACAGCTTTCCAAAATGTATTCAGAACATGGTGAATTCCAGATTGTAGGTTAAGGGTTGGACTTGATGACCTTAGAAATCTTTTCCAGCTTTAATAATTCTATAGTTCTATATGGCCTTCTGTGTAGCAATTTTTTTTTCTTGTTGGATCAAGAATGTTTTGCTTTCCTCTTGCATAAAAAAGATTGTTAGCTTTTAAGCTGCCTTCTGTAAACAATGTTAGAGAAATATCACTCACTTTTATTTAATTCTGAGAATTTTAATAAGGCATAGAGAGCATTAATATTTAAACTCACTTACAAAATAATTTTTTCCATGGTAGTATTTGTTCAGTTTTATGACTTACTGAAGTGCAATACATTCACATTTCAGAGCTCAAAGAAGAATTAAGAACTCTTCTGACACTGTAAAGAGAGTTCATTCAAACTCATATTCAGTAGAAAAAGAGCCCCATAGGAAGAAAACAGATACCAGAGTGTAGCTAAGAGGAAAGTATGAAGAAAGACCTTGAAATTCACTCCAAAATTATTATTTGGTAGCTCTGGCTACCAAATACCAGCATTCAAATTGCTGTTCCATTGGCTTAAGTTATTACCACTAAAAACCAGGCTGAGTCAATTCTCTATTCATGTGTAGGCTTTTTTGTTGCTTTGGATAATCAATACTGCATTACTTAACGGCATATCAATTTCCTTACAGGTATGTGATGATTTTACATTCCCGGAGTCATATTATGATATCTATTCTCAATATTACTTCAGTGAAATCACTGAAACTAGATCCTATAAATAAAGGTAGGGATTCCAGAAACAAAAGAGAGAAAAGAATTTATTTTCTGATATTTCTACTGCATAGATTTGTAGTTCAGAAGATGAATAAATTACATGAAATTTGTGACTTTTCTTTTTTCTATTCTCAGGCATTGAGGAAAGTATCTTTAATACTACTGTCAAAGATAACTAAGTCCAAAAATAGTTTGCTACTCGGTACCTCTTCAGAGATTTTGAAATGATTAAATAAAGTTCTTAAGATGTACTCAGTCAGATACTCTATAACAATGCACTTGCTCCTATTAGGAATAAATATTTGGAAAAATATCTACTAATTAGGTTAGAAAGAGTCAGTTCCTTTGTAACTATCACTATCATGACTGCATGGCCTACAGCAGAAAAGTCAAAGTTGTGTCAGTGTCCATAAAAATTACCAATTTCTATCACCATGAACACACTATGCTGTGATGTTGTCACATTAACATATTACACATGACTGAGGAAAATGGTTTTAACAGCTAAATTACAGTAATATAGGAGCTACTGAGAAGTTCCTAGAGTTCCCAGCTTCTGTACCACAGAATATCTTGACACTCCTGCAGCAAAAACTGAATGTCAAACCGACCACAGGACTATATGTAGTGTTTACTGTGGAATTCCTATCACTGCAATCACAAGTGTTTATTTTCTAAATCTTAAAAGGAAAAATAAGATATTCAGGGTCTTTTTCAGAAGACTGGAAAAGCATCCTGTGGAGTTTTCACAGATGTTTGCTTTCATTTTCAAGAGCTTTGCTATGGATAATTCAGTCCTTGTGGTAACAGCTAAATAACATAGGCTAATCCAGTAGCCTTTGAAGTCAGATTGCTGATATTTCCATTGAAGTAAGTAAGCACTTGTTAATGAGTAGATTGACTTCTTATCTTTAGGAATATGCCATTATCCCTAAAGTTACTCTGCTCGTACATTCACCTTTCTAGCTGTGGGTCCAACTGTAACATGCTTGAGATATCCAAGCCCCAGTGCTGACTAATTTGAAATCTCTTGCATTTCATCATTTCTATTAGTTACATTAAACTTGCTCAGTGTCTTTTCTCCTACTAGTTCCTATGGGTTACTGAGGTACTTGGCTTCATGCATGATGTTAAAGGAAATTTGTTACAGATTTGTGATTTCACAAAGATGTATGTTACTTCATTTTCCCCTAATTTCTCCCCATTTGTTTTTTCTCATATTCCAGATTATATTTATTTCTTACTATATTCCCTTCTCTTTTTTTTTTTTTTTAAACTTTGAATCCAGTCTACAGGGTGCCACTTACACCACCCATTTTTCTATAAGCCAAAAAAAAAGACTAATACGTGAATAAGCACAATGAAAATGGAAATGTTAGACAGTCTTCATTCATCTGGAAGTTAAAATGCATGTTTGATTATCTTATAAGGTACAGAAGAGAACAGTAAGATCAAATATTCATGTGCATGCCTCTTAGTGATTTCTTTCATTCAAATATATGTCAGCACAGGGCTGGATGAGCCTAAAAATAAAGCCTTACTAAAGAAAAGTTGCTCCCTGGCTTAAAATTTCCCAGACCCATAAGAAAACTGAATTAAAACCAATAGAGAATTTCAGAGTGACAAAAGACTGAATGCCAAAAAGAAATGAATCTGTCTATTTATAACCAAATTAAAAGTTTGAATCAATACAAGAGGAATCAGTGGATTATGTCAGTTATTTATGAGATGGATGGAATCCATCAGTGAGAGAGATAGCATCCGGGAATGCAATGAGGTAACTGGAAAATTAGAGAAGCATCCCACAAATATTGAAAGTTACTCAACACCATTAAAGTCAGCAAAATCATGTATGGGATTAACAGCAGGTATGAACAGAAAGGTTAGCAAGCCTGTGGGACATAAAAGTCAAAGGTTTCCTGATTTTCCCCTTTGTTTCTTCTCTGCCACAGAACCACAAATACACAGAATATAGCTCATCCAGAATATATCATATTTAAAAGATATGACTGGATTGCTTTTGCGCCATGTGTAAATTTAACTGCATCCATACTGCAGGTTTGAAATGCTGGTTCTCAGCTGTTTGTCCAGAATTTCCAGATATCTTCATCCGTATCCAATGTCGTCCAGGCTGCAGAAGGTAAAAACTCATAAGTGAACAGATAAAGTAGCCAAATAATTTCCAGACAGAAAAAGAAGACAAGCCTTGAAAAACTAGATTAATGTCCATTGCTTCCTTTATACTGTAACCACTGTGAACCACTCGTAGGGCTCATGTTTCTCTCTCGGTACATGCTTTTTGTTTTCTAGCCCCTACTCCTTAAACCTTATGAAAAAAAATAAACTGCAGTGCAGTTTTGGAATTAATGTGTTTCCACAACAGAAACATTATTAAAAACATGATTAAATATAATTAAAATAGCAAATTATGGCCTCTGAAAGTAATTTAAAAATGTGTTAAGGTATTCAAACTGTAGATGGACTTTGTGACCTTTAATACACAGAATTTAAAAGTAAAGTATCTTTTCTCTTATTTCTATTTTCAGTACATTTGCATTACTTCTCTTTTACGAAAAAAGCAAAGTAGAGTAACTTCTTCATTTCTTCATTCCTTTTTTTTTTAAATTTCACAAATCAAAAAGTAAAGCTGTAGAGGCTGGATGCTGAAAGGCTGATATGCCCTTCCCTTACTGCTCTTCAGAATTAAGTACCCAGGACTGACATAGAAGGGAAAGGCCCATTGCAACAAAAACCCCCACATATTGATGTGTCCTTGACCAATACAGATATCAATTGGCTTTCAAGACTGCTTTCTAGTGTAGTGGAATGACAGTCATACAAATCTGCCTACTAGGGCTACAGCTCCGCTGTGCAAAATTCCTGTGTTTCTTTAGATCTAATGCACCCTTCTATGTGATCTTAAGATGCATTCTGGCTGTAAACAGCACACAAAGCCTTGTATTTATAATGGAAAGTCTTTTTCTAGGGCCTATTCATATCTAAGGAAGAGGAAGCCGAACTTCTAAGAGCTTCCAAAGATAAAGAAGAACTTTTTAACTTTCCACTTGCTTGAAATTTCTCTCAAGAATAACCAAAAAATTACCATTTAATGGTCACTCGTGAATTAAGCCATTGATCGCAATATGTTTCTTACCTCTGTAATTCTCTAGCAATAATCTTACACAAGTGTTCACTAATGGAACTCTTGACAAATTGCTATGTATTCTAAGAACTAATAGATCTGTATCTAAACAACACACCTTTCTTTAACAAAGACAACAAGATCTGTTAGGTTGGAATTTTTTGAGAGTTATGAGTTGACAAATAAAAATAAAAACAAAAATTCAAATCAATGCAGAGGGGAATTACTGTCTCTGTTACTTACTTTACAATCCATATTAAGCATCCTGCTGTTCTGTGATGTTCATTAGACTAGAAATACAAACTAGAAATAGTTCAGCCTATCTCTTAAAGTCACTGCCAGCAACAGAAACAAATGTATTTCAGCAGCACAATTATTGGTCTGTGCTATTTATAAAAACAAGTGGTTTTCCATTTATTCACACATATTATATGGGATTTGAAACTTATTTCATGTTCTCCAGCCCTTCTTTATTCTTATTTCTACCTTTAGCTTCATTTTTTTTTCTATCAGAGTACAACTTAAATCCATTATTAGAAGTCTTTCTGAACATCTCATTCCTCTGAACCTCTCATTCTTCTTGAGAAGATGCAACATTGACTCCCAAACAATGCCACAAAACATGGCACTTTGCTGAGTCTGAAGTGAGCAGTACAGAACCAAACGAACACCATCTCACCAGGCCAGTGCTGGTGAGCTGTATGCAGGGGAATTCTCTCACTGTTTTCTTAACCAACTCCAGCAAGCCACCTGTTCCTCTGCTCGATCATCAGTTTCGTCTGGTTCTCAAACACACTCACCTAGCCATGTGCTCCTAAGAGAAGATGATATATATCTACATGAAACTTCTCTGGAGGTTTGTCTCTCTGCTGTGTGTTCAAGTTTGTTCGCTTTGGTTTGATTTTTCATGGGCTGGGATTTGTACCTCTTCCTACGTATTCCTTTCAGGTTTGCTGTACAGTCAGAGAACATGACAGCTCTGTAGAGTGCACAGCTGGCACAAGCACTTTCCTTTTGTTAATGTCCCCCATGCAGCAAGGACTAAGCTAGAACTAGAACTGGTATGGTGAGACCAGAAAAAATTGTGTGGTACTGCTCCCAGATGAATATCGTCACTTACTAATGTTCTAACTTAAGGAACAGTGGTAATTAGCCCTTCTCTTGTCCCTGTCCTTTCTTGGTCAGACAAAGATCATTTCACATGGGAACTAGAGCTAATGGAAAAGACATCCAACAGAATTTATGGAGAAATTCTTCAAACATGAGGGATATGGGAAATGGATTTTCCTTGCCATTGAAGATGTGTTGTAGATTGTTATCCTGCTGCTTCTTTCCTTCCACAGGCACAGTGAAAAGATTCTTTTTAATATGTAAAGAAATAGAGACTTCTTTGAGATTCAGATTAATAATTTATTTCTAATCTTATCAAATAATTAAGTTAAGAATGAATGTCTCACTTTCAAAGTTGGAATCTTGAGATTTATGAAAAGTAAAGCATAATTCAATGTTTAAGAAATATATCACTAAAAGGCAATTTGGTTGGTCTTAATCTTTTCAATCTTAAAATAAAGGATTTCAGCTATTGAATAACTTTCTAATCAGTGAAAAAAAAAAACCCTTAAAAAGATTCTGATATTTTTATTGGTCATTTGGAATGTCTGTTGTTTCAGGCTTTTATAACTTTAAAACTTCTGAGGGGACTCTAGCTTCTTTTTTTGTTGTTGTTTTTTCTTAGAAGAAACAAGCAAAATGCATTTTCTTAATTACTTCTTAACTAAGAAGCTACTTCTTTCCTCCAAATTCTTTCCTTTACTGAGCAATCCTTATTTACCTCTCCTTGCATGCATTGTTTCAGAAAGGACATATTCATTATGAAGTGGCATTTTAAGTTTTCAGAAACTCCACATCTCCAGAAGAATTCTGTGGCACGCATGGAGAGAGGTCGCTGGACCAGTAATTCATAGACTGGTCAAGTGGCTTTCCAGTACATTCCAAAGTTTTGAGGTTTTGTTTCTAAAACCATGGAAAGTCCAGAGGCATTTCTACCATTAATTTTTCAATGAGAACTCAAGTTCTTAATGTCTTTATTTTTTCCAACAATTTTTATAGAATGCTTCCATTTAACTACTAAGATGAAGTATATTGTACTTTTGATATCATACAGTGATTTAGTTCATTTAAGATCATAAAGGACACCAAAATTAATTTATGTAGACACAGACAAAAGCACATAGACATAAAAATGCGGATCTCAGTCTTTTGTTGTGTGCTTCTGAGGTGATGCTGGGATATGTATCCAAATTCTGCAGTTCCAGTGTCATTTCTGTTTATAGACAGATAGCTCCATGCTGAGTATTTAAACCACAAGGTCTTTACAGCACTGCAAGGCTGCTGTAAAGATTTGTTTTTCCTCTCTTAAATCTTCTTAATCCCATTCTGGAGTATAAATACTTCCATAATCTCTTGCTTTTGAGTGAAGATGTCATTATCGAAGATGTCATTTTTTCACTAATCCTTGTTCTGAGTGGACATATTGCTGCATGACCAAGATTCTTTTTACCTAGCTAACAAGAATACTCATGCCCAGCTACTGCCTCTGCTCTTCCACTGGCCTCTATTTGCCAAAGTGCCAGGAAAAAACAGACTACTGTGAATCATCTAAGAATTCTCTTTTTTTTTTTCCTTTAGTTTTTATTTATGACAAGACACTGGAAATATACAAAGAATTAAAGCTTTGAAGAGAGATTTTTTATTCATGCAGAAAGGGCCCTGGAAAAAGTACAATTGCAGAAGATGACAAAGAAGAAAGCTTAGTTCTTAAAAGTGCCATATCTTTCTAAGACTCTTGTTTTCATCTGCTGTTGTGGGCCTTTGAATCAACATACGATTTTTGAACTTGCTTTTAGCTGAAAGCTATTTAAAAACTCCTTTTTTCAATCAGCATCTTACAAAGGTAGAAGTGTTTACTCCTTACTTTCATTGTTACATTTTAGGAAGAGAAGCCCAATTCTAAAAGTTGAGTGAAAGACAAACCCTTGTCTGTTGGCACTTGCACAATAGATGCTTACACAAAACTCAGATGATTGACTTTTTAATGTTAAAACATGACATAGCAGTGCAGAGACACACAGACAAAGCCATTCTGTAAGGTTTTCAGTACATCAGTTTGATACTAGCAAAGCTCTATTATTTTCCTTCTTGGAGAATCACAACACCTTTTTTTCAAGTAGTTCTTTAATTTTTCATGTACTGTGCCAAACAAGGTTGAAATTAAACTAATATTCTATTTCTGGAAGCTCTCAAAACTGAGATAGTTACATTTTAATGCTATTTGCTTACCACTTGAATGTTAATTAAAACTGGATAATTTTTTTTTTCTTTTTGTATTTTATATCATCAGGTAACTAAGTAGAAATAAATTAAGTAATGACAAGTCAAAACTAGAAAGCTACTTCCTTCATTTCAATATGTCATCATCATGACATCTTCCTAACTGCTCTCAAGTGTTCTCATTTGATTCTTTTTTTTTCTTAAAAGAGAAGCCCTCCTATTCATAATTCAGTTTTGCTGCTTGCTTGCTTGCTTTGGTCAAATGAACTGATCAGCTGACATAAAGAAATTATTACCAGTAACCTGACAGCTAGTAAACCATCCTGAAAGAATCATAGAAAAAACATGTCCTTTGATTGTACTATTGAAGATAAAACACAATAGTTTACTAGTGTACCCCATCAAAATAGCTACTTATTAAATGCTGTCTTTTATGTTTCAAAAACTTGAAAGTGCTCCAGTGGGGCAAACTAATCCTGGTAAAGTGCCATAAGGTTTTCCCAGTAGGTCATGGTAGGAACAGATACCAGGACTGAAAGATCTTTAGGAAGGAGTCTGAAACATTGGGCAGGCAAGAATCACACCCTTTTACAGTTTTAAAATGTGAACAGATGGTCGTTCTTGGATGTGCCTAGCTTAAGGAGTGCTGTGAAAATAACATGCACTCTAAATGGGATGCTAGTTAACAGGGATGTAAACAGAAAAATCAGTAGGAGGGTAAGGGGTGAGGAAATTACTATATCTCACTGATACTGCTTCTTACAGAAAACTTGTGCCACTAGATTTATTTAGTGAGTTGCCTTTTTATGTTTAGTAACAGTTCATTTCACCACATCAGTAAGTTTGTACTGCCATTATGCTATCAAATATCATATTAGTGCTCTACTGAAGCACTTAAAGTGCAGCACTGCTGCAGGATGCACAGCTTTCTGGTGATGAGTTTTATTAAGCAGCCTTACAAGCCTCTGTGATAGCATTTTTCTTTGCACTTTGAATATAAAACTAAAGAGATTTGATGCATTGTGTCTTGTTATGTCTGATTCTGTCAGCATATGGCTTTGTATGGTTCAAAGTGATATGATGTGATGTGAGCTGTAATGCATCAAAGAGACTTTACATTTCCTCTGCATTTTGAATAATGACAGAAATTTTTGCTACAAAACTAATGTCATGTACTGTTACATATTCTTTGTAGAAGAATTATAGTGCTTAGTTAAGAGGAGGATGAAATTGATACAGGGGAAAGGGGTGAAATCTACTTCTTAGACACATACAGCAACTTAAAAGGAAGTCATAAGACAATGAACATCTAGCATGCTTGGATATGAGAGATAATATTTCTAAAAGCACTTTGTTGAGAGTTTACAAGTCAAAAAAAGAGAAAGATTACAAATAAGTTTTGGATTTTTTTTCTGGAAAACCTACAGGCTTGTAAACTGAATAAAAGGAGAGTAGGCTTTTTTGGATGAGAGAAACAATCCTCTGTGTGTGTGTTAGTGTGAGAGAGAGAAAAATGTGGGGAGGGAGAGGGGAGCAGGGAGACAGCATTGAGACAGATCATTGGATGGGTAGTGGGACAAACACCTATAATTTCAGGTTGTCCTGAGTAAGAGCCCCACATCCTGGATCTTTAAGATACCTGATAAAGGTAGATACTAGAAGTTACATGGAAACTGTTGGGGTAACTCACTGATAGACATTTAGCCTCCTAAAACAATTTTATATGCCTGAATTAGAGGATGACTTCTAGACTTATAATTTCCCTTTTTCTTTTCCCCATCTCCTAAATAAGTGTAATAATATCTTACTACCTCATGAGATGTGATGAAATGAACATTTGAAGGGAACTAAATTATCTCAGAAATTAAAGCCATATGGATAACAAGATACGTCCATCATGCAAATGTGTTTGAAACATCAAAAGGCAGCAGCTTTGTAAATCTTATGCACAGATTAGAAGGCTTT
This sequence comes from Corvus kubaryi, assembly GCF_017639235.1. NCBI lineage: Eukaryota > Metazoa > Chordata > Aves > Passeriformes > Corvidae > Corvus > Corvus kubaryi. The sequence goes on from NW_024582083.1 coordinate 5,072,945, forward strand.
TTTGAAAATCTTTGCTATAAAAAGGCAGTTTATTGTAGAATACATTCAGAGCTGCTGATGACTGCTACCAAGAAAATCTTTGATCCAAAATCCATTACAAGCTTCATTAATGCCATCAGGTGTTCTAGACACTGTGTTTCAGGCACAGTGTAAGTATCTGTTACTACAGAGAAGGAACCAGCTAGGATTTTGGACATATGGCAGATCAGGAGTAAATAGAAGGATATGCCTATTGAAAAGGACACATGGTAGGAGAGGAAAACAAGTCTAGGGAAGAAGTCATGGTTAAGTCCTGAGAGAAGGCATTGAAATTGGACTTTCAGGAAACAAATGAAGTGAGATTAAGTACATTTTGGATCCTTTTTTTCTACTAATTTATTTTGTCGTAAATAGAGCCAGTAGTAAGCTTGATATCAGTACTGATTTCTCCTAATAGCAACAATCCTTCTTGAAAGAAGATACATATCTTTGTCAACTCTTTAGGTCCACAAATGTAAGAATTTTTTATTACACTACATCATTTCAATTTTAAGTTGCAGAACACAACAAATAACTGCTAATTAAAAAAAGTAATGGAAGTTATCTTCCTTCAAGCCTGAGAAGGGAAAGAAATTATAGTATTTGATTGTGAATCACATATATGTACATTCATACATTCTCAAAAATCTTCAGTAACTCTAGCTGCTTGCCTTGTGAAGAAGAGAGCTGTATGAACAAGCTCTAAATTTTTCTGCACTAGGCAAAATCTTTTTTCCATGATTATTAATGGTTAGAAAGGAATAAATGCCAGCATACAAGATAGAAATCTTGAAAAGCTTTTCTTACAAAATTAATTTTGTTTCTGTACTACTGCAAGTAGAATTTTAAATGGAAGATACAACAAACAGTTTTATGGGTCATATATTAGAAAAGGATGAAATTTAACATTCTTGTTTCTAGTCAGAGAAGTTAATATGGCCTTCCCTATACTGGTGGTGGAAAATTAACTAGATTTATTCCAACTCTTGTGTTTCTCTATGCAGGAATAATATGAATGGAAATTCCATCTATGATATGGCAATTCTGCAATATTTTTTTAAGCTGATGTTACTGGTACTTTCTGGGTTGCTTGAAAGTGGCATTGAACTATGTCATAACAACAGGCACTGCTGAATCCAGCTTTCAGCCATGGCTTGATTTTGTCAGTGCTCACATTGAAATCATCTGTAGTGCGGCAATTTGTTGTAGTATCAGACCTACTACTACATGCAACTCCCAGAAAAGTAAAGAAGTGTGTATAACTTCAGCTATGATCAGGCAGCAGAAAATATTGTTCGTTTTCCATTTTATGCTGTCACTCTGATGGGCGTGGTGTAAATGCCTGGAACTAGAACGCAATCGATGTGACTATTGAAACAAAAACAGGCTATCTTTTCTGATACATAAAATAGTATCATGGTATGCCTTAGTGCCACTGTTGGAAAATATAATCAAGATCTAATCTATCTTTCTTAGATGGGTGACATAATTCATTTGCTCAGAAAGTATTATCATTTATCACAAAAGAGAAATAAAGGAAAAAGCTAGACATACAACCAAAGAAAAATGTATTCTCTGGGTGAGACATAAGACATGATGATACCAGAATCCATGTGTTTCTTTCCTTGATCTTCTATATCACAAAACCTGACTAACATACAGAATTCCAACAAACATTCCATCACTTAAGACTGTTACAGAAAACAGGACTGAAGAAATTCTGTAAGAAAGTAAAAGCTCACTGAGAAAGTAAAAATTATAAAAATGAGCCTACTCAGAGGATTAAGAACACACATACTTCCTTTCACGATGGAAACAACTTTTTGATATTTAAGAGGGAATTTTTTGTGATACAAAGGAAGTAAAATGGCAATTTATATTCTACCACTCAGGAACAGCATAGTTGGCTGTTGACACTTGAGTATCAGCTGCATATGCAATATACTGTTATTTTTATTTTTGTTTTGACATTTGGGCCTAAATTTTCTGTAGTTTCAATTTAGTGAACTATTTTAGGGCCTGGTATAGAACTGAACCTTGGGAAAATAAATATAACGACATATAGAGCTTATCTTCCACATGTATGTCATCATTTTCCCACCTCTTCACATAAGAACCATGTCCACTATTTCCACTCATTATTTCAGTCTTGTAAAGGCTCTTGAGTGTCAGGTTGATTAATTAGCCTTTGTTTTTATGTTTTTCTGCTTAATGCTTCTCCAGGTCACTCCTATTCTGATCACCTCCTATTTCATTGCTCATAATGGAAGTTATTCTGAAAATATGGTGTTCTAAAATAATTTTCAACTGACATTTTAAAAGCATACCTTAAATGTGTCCAGCGGGATACTCAATACCTTTTCAATACAGTTAATAAATATTAGCTGACAGATTCAGGTAGGAATGAACAAGGAATTCACAGGATTATAAATTATAAAAGGACAAAAATGGGATACCAATACAAATATGACCATGCTACCAGTATGCTTGTTTTCAATTCCCATCTCTCTTTGCAGTCTAGGGTATTGAATTTGAATTCTTCCTTTCATTACCTTCTTTACAGTGTTTTCCTCTGTAATACAATTTATTTTTTGTTCTTTATTCCAGTTGCAACACACCAATCAACTCTTCTAAAGGCAGCAGAAATGTCAAGAGTAATATTGACATAAGCAAAAGCAGGAATGAACCTTTGGATTAACAGAAAATACACTTTCTACTTGCATTTTTCTCTGCTGTTAAGAGGGCTAGATATTCCTCTCAAAAGCATTTACTATTCTGGTCATCATATATGTAAACAAAGTCAAGACATAACATTTTGTAACAGGTATAATATTGAGCTGAAGTGAATTTAAGAAGCAACAGCAGGTATATGCTTTCCCACAGTTTTGAGGAATACAGAAAATACATTCTCTCATCAGGTTTTTCTCTAATATTTCATGTTGATTTTCACTACAATCGGTATATCACTTATGGCCACATTCAGCAGTGTGGTCTCAGAGTTGTTTTGTATGCACTTCATTTATGTTTGCCATGATTTTTATTTAAGGACATTCCTAAGAACACTTTTATAAACTGTACAGGTCATTATTCATCTTTGTTATATGGATGGTTTACTAGTTACTTGGCAGCCTGTATGTGATTTATTAGATGGGTGCTTTGATGTCTAGAGCACCAGTTTTTCAAACTTGTCTGAAGTGGAAGCAATCTTGAGGCTGTGATATATATTGATTTGATAATTGTTTTGTAAATATTTTCTTCCTTAATAGAGAACAGAATGCCCCTCTTGCAGTGTAATTACTTGTGGGTAAGGGTTTTTGCTAGTTGTCAAATAGGACACATAAATCAGTATTATTGAATACAAAATCTATGGCTTGATTTTAAAAAATAGGCTTAAGGCTTTCCTTTCAAGCTGTGTTTGAAGACCAATGGAATTTGTATTTATTTTAATTTTTTATATTATTTTTCAAATTTCTTATCTTTGCATATTTATATTGTTTTCTTCATTTTATGCAACAGGAGATGAATTATATACACAGAATTTTCTCTGATATAAAGATACTTATTAACTGGACATGTATTATGTGCTATTGTTGCTATAGAGCATACTTTAAGTGAGTTGAAGCATTCCTTTGCTTATTTTTCTTCCTCTATTTCCACATCTTTATATATTCTTCTTGCTGAAAAACAATGATAATAAGCCAATTACAACATGTTAATATAAGATAATGCCCTGTCTCATAGAGCTGAATAATGGGTTTTGTTCATTCTTTTTCTACTTCCCTTTTTTGACCCATCTCTCTCTTTTTTCTTCTGTCCTAGGACATCTCACTTCTGGATCTTTTGGAAACATGGATCCAGTTCTGCATGGACTTTAGGCTGCCTTTCATGAAAAAAAGTTCTCACTGCTGAATGCTTTTACAGCAGGTTTTTTTTCTAAAATATTCTTTTAAATAACTTTTTTTTATGAAAGCCTTCTATTATCTTAATTTAGTGCTGATGGTGTTTTGGTTTTTGGAGGGGGGTTTTTTGGTTTTGTTTTTGGGGTTGGTTTTTTTTTGGGGGGGGGGTGTGGTTGGTTGGTTGGTTGGTTTTGTTTTGTGTTGCTTTTTGTTGAGTTTTGGTTTTTCCTCCAGAATCTTAGAATATTATTTAGTAGGTGGTCTTAATAACATGTCAAACTACTTTTTCATATAGTCTTGGGCAATACAGTAACATTACAATTATTTGATTGATTCACTGGTTATACTTTCACTGCATTTAAATTTTAAAAAAAATTTGCTTTGCTTAGTTGTTTGCTTGGTACCTAAAAGAAGAATTCTTTTGCTCAAAGGTAGGGTAAGTCTCATTATACTGTTTATTTTTCAACCTTAAGAACAAAAATCTGCCTTGAAAATTTTGCAAAGCTCAATTTTCCAAACCAGGTCACAATCTTACGGAAATAATCAGGTTTGTGCTCGCCTATCTCTTACACTGACATTTCAAATTGTTGCACAATCTCCCACAGAAATTCATGAAATTCTGGTACTTTTAATCTTCTTTCATATTTTGTTTGTTGTTTTCTGGGCAGTAAATATTTTCCTGAGGTCATATCAAGTTTTCTCTGTCTAAATAAAAATTATTTGTCCACTGCACTGTTGTAGATTTGTCCTCTGAAAATGAAATCCACTGCTTTATTCTTTAGAAAACCATTCCAGAAAATTCATTTGTGAAATGAATAGTGAAAATGTATTGATACTTCCTGAAATCTAATCAAGTCTAGTCGAAGGAGGGATCAATTTACTATTGCATGTTTGTGCTTCTCTTGTTGGATAAGGAGGTGATCTCAGAGCATAATGTGATCTTATCTTCATCTACTTTTCCTGGATTTACCAGTATTGGTCTTTCCTTGGATATTGTCACAAATTTTGATTTTCCAAACTAGTCCTTTGTGCTTGCTTCTCAGCATGGGGTTTTCAAGAATTTGTAACTGTATAGATGACCTTCTTAAGTAGTTTTGTAATAGTCTGTGATTAGCTTTTTAAGTTAATTTTCTACTTAGAGTGGCATGAGTGTTTTTTCTCACTTCTACAGAATAATTCAATAGCTTGAGAGCTTGCTTGTTTTGTTTTTTTCTTGAAAAGCAGATGCTTTTAATATCAGAAAATACATTGTGTTGTTTTATTTAATGTTATTTCTTTGAATCTTATATCTGAAGCATAACAGATTAGCATTAGTGCTCTGACAATTATTGTTGTAGTGTTAAAAGTGCTTCATTTCATAATTTTGAGTTTTAACCTTCTTTGTTGCATCTCTTCCTACACTGATAGCACACACTGAGAGCTATCCCAAGGATTTACAGATTGTGGGAAGTGGGTAAAAAGTGACACGACTGTCAATATGCAGTACATGGTAATGTACAAACTTTAGAAAAAAAAGAAAGGTGTGAAATAATTGATATGAACCCAAGTTGTCATGTCTCTCACACCTGCAAGGCATTATCAAGGCTTAGGAGTACTTTGAGAAGGACACCAAAATTAACAAGAGACAGTGCTCCAAGGAGTTTGAGCTTTACTTCCAAAGTATTTGGAAAAGTGATAGAAAATAACAGATATGCCCCTTCAACCAGTGCTGTTCAGAGTTCCTTGAGCGGGAAAGTCTGTAAGAATCATATGAAACAGTAGTTATGGCTTACACGGAAGTACTGTGTAGATCTACAGCTTACTAGGATGCAAAAAGAAGGGAAGTACACTAATCTTTGTGAATTTGGTTTATTTTAGACAGGATTTTTTCCAATTTTCTGTTCTATGCTTTGGAATCCATAAAAGAACACTAGGTTCTTCAGTTGTTGTTTTGGTTTTGGTTTGTTTTTTGGGGTTTTTTTTTGGGTTTTTTTCGGGTTTTTTTCCTCAGTGTTGATAATGATTATAATCAAGATCTTGATTGAGAATGGCATCAAGTTACACCAAGGGAGATTTAGATTGGATATAAAGAAAAATTTCTTCGCTATAGCTGTAGTCAAATATTGGAACAGCTGCCCAGGGAAGTGGTTGAGTTACCATCCCTGGAGGTAATTAAAAGATGTATAGATGTGGTGCTTAGGAGCAGGGTTTAGTAGTGAATATGGCAGTGTGGGGTAAACAGTTCAACAATTTAGAGGTCTTTTCCAACCTAAATGATTGCATGATTTTATAATCTAATAAGAGCTTATCTCTTTAACCATCTTATATCTGCAGTCCAGTATCATATTTGTTGTTGTGGAGAGGTTAAACACATGACAGAGAACTTTCTTAGAGCCTTACATACAACACAGGAGGACCCTCTCAAACAAAACACTTTCACAGCCTCTTCTCTCCCCCTCACAAAGGAGCATCCATATCCTCTTCCCCGTGAGCTAGCAATATGCCAGTGTGTAGGATCATGAAGAATACGGATTTTGGATTTACCTACCACTTTTGTGGTACCACTGTAATAAAATATATAATTTCACAGAGCAGCTCTATTGCCACTTTGCTGCAATGCCTTTTATATCCCATGTATACTTTGCCTACTTTGACCGCTCAGCTGGGACTGAACCCTTTTCCTTGGGAGGATGGCTGTCCAGGGACAACTATAACATTAAGGTTCTCAGAAAAGCTTCTAGATGTAAAAGAGCTCACAAGTTCAAGTGGGTAATGCTCCTCCAGAGGACTCCAAAATAAAGTACTGTTAGGCTACAGTGGGAACAGACTCATTTAAGGAAAATGAGTCCACAGGCTCATTTTACATGCCAGCAAGAGAAAAAGCCACATAATTCAGAGTCCCCCATCAGATGACAACAGGGTGGAATAACCATTTCTAAAAAACTAGAGGACATTGAACAGAGGGCTTAGTTTTGCACTTTGACTCTGTAGGCAGATAAGGGTCCAGTATGGAGATATGGAGGGGTGCCAAGTCTGTTAGACTACTGTTGCAAGAAACTAGGACTGAGACAATTTTATCCAGCCCTCACTTAAGCATGTATGTTCTACACATCTTAACAGGAAGGAAATAAAAAGAAAGTTAGTTTTTAATTTTTTCTTTCTTACCCAAATTCTGTTTTTCTCAAAAAGAGAGGCACTTCATGCATGCCAATGTATATACAGACATAATACTGTTTCAGACAGTCAGGAATCAGGGCTTAAGTGTGACATAAGAACAAGCTATTACAAAAGTACAGGGGCTGGAAACTGACTTCTGAATAAAGCCAGATTTAATCATATGCTTGTGCACATTGTGAAAGCAGAGTCTTGATGTGTAGGTCAAAGAACAGCACTTAAATGTTGGGACACATCTCTGAATTAAAACCACCTCACTTTTCTCAGTATCCATTGTGGCTCTGTTTTCCTCATGATAACTCCAATGTTTCAGGTATTTGGATTGAATCATCTGGGAATAAAGAGCATGCGTGAATGCACATTAAAGCAGTCTCCAAAATAAAGGTTACTTCTTTTCCAAATATTTTCTATTTTTTTGTCAAATGTAACATGGTATTTCCAGGTAATGAATACTTACAATGTATGTGGGAAGTGAAGGAGGAAATGCAGGGTGAGTTAAATAGGTTGTATATCAGCTCCTTAAAAAGATAAAAACTTGTTTCAGTTATCCTGCTCCCTAAAGCAGATTTGTGCTTTTAGCAAAAAAGTCTTGTGGTGGATCACAGGCTGATGTAAATAGGTATACCTTTTTTGACTTCCATATATTTCCCCAGTCATATTCTTATTTTTAATTTTTTTTCTTATTATTTTTAAGTGTTATTACCCCTATACAGGACCTAAAATATTTCCTCAAGAAAAGGATAAGACATGATGAAGAGTCTTTCACATATTAACTACCCTACATTATTGTCTTGTGTGATAGTCTTGGGGACAAGCCATCTGTGCTTTACAATTATTCTGGCAACATTAATAAAATGTTCACACACTGTTCTTTCTTACTGAATACACAAAACAATTATTGCTACTTAGTTCTTTTGTTTAAAACATTCCACAATATATTCTCCAGTTGCAACTACAAAGTCAGCCTTTGCTATACAGGGCATTATAGAAGATTATCATTATTTCTACATGCACTTTACTTAGATGGAAGATCTCTATTATAGTTGTGTATAATGGCTACCCATGTTTTTCTTTCATATTAGTTTTCATGTATTTTCATTAAAGATTAGGTCTGCTGCCTTTAAATTTCGTTGATTTACCTTAAACGAAAGAATTCTGACGAGATCGTTAGTCAAATAAGGAAGTATGAGGTGTGAAAACAGAACACAGGAACTGATTGAAATATTTATAGAAGATTTAAGTTTTATTCTCTCTATATTCCTTCTTTTCTTTTTCTACAAGTAGGATGCATTGTTCCATTAATATTGTCCAATGAATAAACACAGTTAAGTAGTGGCATCTACTAGGATGTGAATATAAGCTCCCATCCCATTTTACTATTCTACTCTTATTCTTTAACTTGACTTTTTAGTAATCTGGCCAAGGTGTGTAGACATTTCTTCTCTTTGATAACATTTTTTCTGTGAAGACCCAATTAAGAAAATTTTGGGGAATATAATATACATTTGGAAAGCCTGGAAAATAAACTCTTCAAGCAAAACCAATACTTAGAGTAAATTAAATGGTGAGCATTGGATTAGCAAAGATTCTTCTTTGTAAACAAGTAAATTGCTAATAATATTGATTGTTAACATGGTAGCATTTTCTACAGCATGAATTGGAGCAAAAGAGATAGGTATCTATACACTGCTTATTGTTTTAAGCATCTATGAAAGCCTCTCTTTAACCAAATGGAAACTGGAACGGGTCTGAGGGTGTATAACCTATGATGCAACGCCATGCCACACACCGGGCTAGTGCTCTGGCTGGAATCAGGCCAATATCAAACCAGGAGCCCACTGTGCTGTTTGTGGAGTATATTAGAAGTTAACAGGAATTAGGAATATGATTTGATCTTACTCTTCCAGAAAAATATTTTAGGACAGCATGACTTGTCCTTTGAAAGTGACCTCTGTCACCAGCTTCTATACAGAAAGACTAGGAAAAAAAAAGTCGACAGTTTATCCTGGACAAGAGGATACCAGGTTTGATAAAATTACCCTATCTTACTGTGTGCTACAAAAATTTCAAATTAATTTGAAGGCAAGGTATTTATAGACCTCCATGTACAGTTTAAACTCAATTTCAGGATTTGGGATGAGATTTTACATGCACATGATTGATCTGTGTCATTGAAAGTCAATAGGATGTGTAAACCTAAATTGCTTAGAATGCAGTTTTAGAGTCTAGTTTTTATTAATGCAATCCATATGTAGTATTTAGAAATATAGACTGGTGTGTGTGGGGGAGAGTAACAACTTTGTCCTGTTGATCAGGGAGGCAAGGAGCATTTAACATTTTTAAGTTAACTCAAACCTAAGTTTCGTTTTTGCCACACTTTAGCAAACACTCGTGAATGCTTCTTAGGGCACTTTGATTTTTCTGACTGTCTTACAGTGAATGTAAAATGTAGTTTGTTATCATTTCCAGATCACAGAATATTCTGACATTGAAGGGATCTATAAGGATAATCAAGTCCAACTCTTAAGTGAGTGGCGCATGCATGGAATGAACCCACACCTTTGATGTTATTAGCACCATGCTCTAATCAACTGAGCTAATCTCAGGGTCTTTAGTCAGATGTCTGTCTAGTTGAAAAATACAGTTGTTGAAGGGAATCTCAAAGCCTCATTATAACATTTTTTAGTCACTTCTGAATATATTAATTACCAAAATGTCAGGATAAAACATCTTGCATTAATACAATTTTCTCTGTTGTTCAACCAATAACACTTCAGGACCTGAGTGATCTTCTGAAATACAGCTGTTTTGTGAAATAAAACATAGAAGTTATGAGTCTTTTATTTTTCTGGTTTTATTGCCTTTGTTTCCTCTGTTGAATGTGTTTAGCTCTTCTAAAGAGCAGTGTTTGAAGTTATAAATAAGGGGAGGAAACCACTGTTGCTTTAGAGAGCTGTCATAAGAAAACTCGAGCAAAAAATAAAGGTTTTGTAATCTTTCTGATTTAGTTGGATGGGTGAAATCCTTAGGACATATGTTCCTGGACAAGTCTGGAAATAATATTTTATTTTTTAAAAACAATTATATTCAAAGCTGTATTTGTTGTATTTATACCTTTTTTTTTTTTTGTATTTTTACATTTTTATGTAAAAAATTTACATTTTTTTGTATTTTTACATTTTACTATTTTTGCCTTTCTCATAAAAGGAAAGGGGAAATTCTATATTTAAAGGTGTTAAAATTTTTACTAAAAATTGTTTATTTCTCCTCAAATTAAAGAAAAATATCTTTGGAAAATAATATTAATTATAAGTATATATTAATGTTGTCAAATGTATCTTGGACATTTGGATTATTTTTAAAAATATATATTTATTTTTTTCTCTTTTCTGTTCTACAGATTTTTTCACTGCGGTCTCTGCAAAATTTCTGCTCTCAAAGTGAGAAAGTAAGTAGTTAGGTCCCATTTTCATGTGGACCAATTTTAGCAGTGGGCTTAGTTTAAATTTGCTGTATCATCTGTATAATGTTGCTTTTGTGGCATTATAAACTTCTCATGTGTACTGCCAGAAGACATAAAATGGCCCAGTGGCATATGTTATGTTCTTGCATCTGCCTAATTTTCGACTTGAAATACCACACAGCAATGTTTGTGATAAAGTACACACAACAAGGTCAAAGCAGGTGCCTGCTGGGATGAGTAATCATCTTTATTTCATCGTCTTATATCAACAGGTATCATGGAGACAAAGTAATAGCTTTTATGAGAGGAGCTTCATATGTACCTCTGAAAAGTTATGAGGCACAAGACAGAATCAACTAAGAGATAATGACTGTAGATTTGCCATAGAGTGCCCCGCAGTTCAATTTACATTGCATCCTGAAGGGTACTGTGTAGGAAGGACAGATTTTTCAAAACAAATAGGCTTGAAAGCACCATCTAATCACTAATGCTCAAACTGTGTGTGCTGCTTTTAGAGTTCCTTCTCTGTAGAAAGTGCTTTGTTTTGGTTTTTGTATGCCATTTTACCTCTCTCTTTACTCTCTGTTTTTTAAATAGCAAATATATGCATCCCCCAACATATATTTCAACACTTGTGCAGCCCTAATTGTCACATGAAAAGTGAAGTGGTTTTACATTAGCTATAACAAAAATATTGTACCTCTGTGCTTTCTCTAATATCTAGAGAATTGCTATATTAGTGACATGGTGGAAGCTAAAGACAAATAAATGGGTATAGGTAATATTTTAAGAGATAAGTGATAAGAGATGGAAAATACATAAATACATCATTGCCTAAAACAACATGGAGTAATATCAAGGAAAAAAAAATAGTGAAATTGCTCTAGAAAGAATCTGGATATGCAACTCACAGCTCAAGGGTTCAGCTGTCTGCAAGTTTGTGCTTTGTGAAGCACGATAGTATGACTTTTGAGTCAGCTTTAAGGAACAAAACTGTTACTGAACTGTGCAAATACATAAGCCAAAGCCATGTAAGACAAGAGAAGTGAAAATAAAAACAGAATTTAGTTTTTGAAATTGTTAATAGTAATTCAAAGCATTCTGAAAAACATGAAAGCCTATAGCACACGATCAGTTTTGGAAGAAAATTACTCAGTGAAATAAAAAACCAACGTGTTTTGAGGACCAGTTGGTGTTAGAGAAAAGTAAATTGTGCTGGGTAGGTCCACTTGTTACCAGTTACTGTCACCTGGACATACAAACCCCTGAGGCTGCAGGCCTGCTCCGGTTCCTGGCACTGATGATTCCTCTCACACACACACAGCCTCCTGTGCCATGTTTGGCCCCCAGTAGACACCCCCTCTGTGCTCTTCCCCTTAGACACACACATGCACCAGGTGGTCTCATCTCTAGAGACCCCCAGACCCTACAGTGTCACATGTCGCCAGCAGCTGTCCATGACTACACTGGTCCCCCTGATAGCCAGTCACTCCTGTGATCTTGCCTATGGGGAAGAGCTAGAAATTTAATATATAAGAAGCACTGTACTGACTAGGCTTGGGGAACAGACAGATAACCAACCAATCAACCAGAAAACAACACATGACCAGGTCTTTTTATTCCCCTATGTCTCTGCTTTCCCACACTTATTCCTTACCAAACCACTTAGAACCTTCCCCTAAATATATATACCCATATTCTTGGGAAATCCTGAAATACATTTCCTCTGCATCCCCTAATGTGTCTCACAGCCTTAGGCACTGACCCCCCTCAAAACAAAAGGTGCTCCTGCTTTGGCTGACTTTGATGTATTTCACAGTGGGCTGCTTTTCTGAGACAGATATGGAAGGGCCTGAACAGGGCAATTCTTGCTCCAAGTCCTTAATTTGCTTGGCTGAATGACTTTGTGCCCCTGTGCATCTCTGCATTTGTGGAGATGAGCCTTTGATGGACTGATGGCTCCTGTGGTGAGCTTGGCAGGAAAGTGGGGGCTGGTTTGGACCCCAAATGTTATCTCTGTGTTCCGCTTTGTAGGGATGCAGATGAGCTTCTGTCACAAAACCTAACAACTGAGCAGTGGCCACTTGCCCAGGCTTGTCTGGTGCCTGTTGAGCTGGTAGGGAGCACATTCATGCTTTTATTTTTAGAATATTGGTCTTAAATATTGACATGGCATACTAATAAATACTTGTTTTGTGCTATGTAGGTCCCGTACGGTTCTGTCAAAGATGCCCAAACAAAAGTGACCAGTGAGGATCAAGCTGCAGACCAGGTTTTATATGCAAACTATCTTGTTTCTAAAGAAGAATATATAAAAATAAGGCTTTTCTACTGTGTGTACCTCAAGCATGCAAATTTAATTCTCTTTTCCAGTCTCCAGGTCTACTGGAAATGATATTTTCATAGATATCAGCCTTTTTCAACCAGAAATATGGTCAAAAAAAAAGATTAACTTTCAGAGTTTCCTTTGCCTGAGTCACAGGTATATGAGTAGCAGGAGGGGACTATGTATGACATAAGATACCCTTCTTGGACAAGCCACAACACTCCAAACTCTATCTTTCAGTCACCATTGTGTCCTTAAATACTTGTGACTAACATTGAAAGATGCCTGAGGGAAAAAAAGAGTTTTTAGTCTTTCCCAGAATAGTTACATCGATTGCATGCTTAAGTTTTAGAAGCATCTGGGAAATTTTTTTTAATGAAGAGAAAAATTGCTAATTGTGAGATGCAAACAAACTTGTCTTGAAAAGCAAGCGGCAATTGTGAGAAAAGCTGCAATGTGGTTGCAAAATTCCCTTACTCTCACAGCACTTCTTGACATTTACAGAGAATAAAACCTTCATAATAAAAAAATTCTGACTTGGTTTTCATGCATCAACTGTTTTTAAGTAGACTGTGGTTTTTCATACTTTGTTTACCTGTAGCAAAATATTCTAGTCTGGTGAAGGTAGGTTGCAGAGATTTTATATTATATTTTTCACAGTAGGAACATCACACAAGAATGCTTCAAAAAAAGAGCATGTTAAAATTAGCAGAGTCCATGCAAGTCCATGCAGAATCTAGCACTATTTTTTTTTCTAAAATGTTTTGGGTAAATTATTATGATGTATTTAAAAGAGTGTAATTACATAAGAAAAAATTGTATGTAAACCACATCTAGTATAAAAGACTTCAGGGACCTAACTAATATGCTAAATTTCATACTTTAAAAAATATGATTAACCCTGAATTTCCTCTTATCCCAAGTGAATTATATAATGGGCCTCTTTAGCTCTACAACAAGAAATAAATTTTCTTATCCTTTTCTATAAGATCGGCCAGACAAAAATTTAGCTAGTCCAGAAAATAATACATTTCCTGGAATATTTCCTCCATCCTGGGAGACAGAGAGGGAGAAAAGGACAGGTCAGGTGAGGTCCCAATTCACCCAAGAGGAAACTTGAATAACTACAGAAACCAGAAGTTTTGGCAACAAGCCTTTGCCTACATTAGTATCCCAAAATAAGACTGTGGGATAAACCTGTGACTATGGCAAGAGAAGCCAAATGGGAATTTTTCTGGAAGGCCAGACTGGTCAAGCTGTTTTAACACTCTCCCTTAAATATGAATAAAATTGAAGTTATTTAGACACCCATTGCTCTAATTTCAGTAGAAAAAAACCAGCTCTAGACTCAAAGACTAAATTGAAGTTTGATTAATATTAAGCTCTGGACTTTGATCTATATGAAGGACCAGATATGTGCAAAACCAGCTAGATTTCTGACAGTATTATCAAATATGTTCTGTAAAAGTCATAAATGATACAAAAGACTTCCTTATGCCCTAACTAGAGTTTTTAATGGTTACTCTGCATCCAAGAAGTTGATGCAGCTTATGTCTGGTTACACAATAGGTCCAATTACAGATACAATTTTCAATTTAAACCCACCTTACAGCTGTGCTATTTTTACAGGAGTTTCTGACCCAGTGTTTGTGATTAAACAAGTGGTTTCTTGCAGGCAAAGCACAAAGGAAAACAAAGAAATTATGATAAACAAGAAAATTATATTTTGCTGCCTCCCAAGTTACTGAAAATAATTTTACCATAGATACAACCTATCCACAATATATTAAGTGTCTGATCTACATATGTAAGAATTTATATTCAATAACTTGTTACTACAGATAATCAAAGGTTCTTAGTATCATTCGAAAATCAGAAAATCCCTCATTTTTCGTCAACTCTTTTTGGAACCATTTTGGAGCATCTGTCTTAAATTTTGCCAGATTTTACACAGAGAAAATTCTTTTTCCAAGGGTAAATAATCAAAAGTTTAAAGTACTTTTGTATTTTAATGCCACAAACATTGTCACTACCATGAGTTCATGAAAAATCAGGACGTTTCTCCATACATCCCAGGTGAAACAAGGGAGCCAAACCTCAGCTGGCTGCAAAAATTGCTGTTGCAGTTTTCCAGCTGTGGGGAGCTCACTGCAGATTCAGCAACCCTGTGTGACATTATGCTTATTCTTCTTTGGGAAAATAATTCAAAAGCTCAGGTTTCATATGTTTCATATATTTCCAGTACACAATTTATTACATTTCACAGGGGAAAATGCATCTCAACATTCCAAAATGTCTTTAACAAGTATTAATTTGTACATACAAATGATAAAAAATAATACAGTACAAACAGGTTTTTTTACATGCAAAAGAAGAGAACATCCCTCTCCCTCTTATAATTTATTTAAGGTTATTTAAAATAATACATGGAATTTACCTGTGAAAGAAAATTCAGTGAACATGCAACATTTGAACAGGAATACAAAACAGCAGTCACGTTTCTAATATCTGCAAAACAGGTACTCTTATATTTAAAAGAGGAGAATATAACTAGCAAAACCACACAATCTCTTGCAAGCTGAAAGTCTGCTCACTGACAAATGCACCCCTCCCTCTTTGTAAAATAACATGATAAGCCAAAATTATTATATTTATTAAAACAATCATCCCATAAATATCATACATATGTGGCACGTGTGAGTTCATATAGGAAGCAGACCATTCAAAGGAAACAGGAAATGTGATGAAATAACAAGCACAGTGTAACAATTTAAGACAAAGTATTTGATAACCAGACTGATGAGCCATTACAGATGATGCCTAAGTAGTGGCAGAAAAAAGCTATGTCACGCTGTACCTCTGTAACTTTAAATAATCTTTTCCACAATGTGTACTGACTTTGGGAGTGTAAAAGCTCTATTTCTATTTCCTGTGTTGTTGTAAATACAAATTGACTTTAATGGATGAAATTTTCTGGGAGAAAGTCAGGAACTGGTGTAATAATATTTGTTCATAAGAGTTGCTAGATACCTACCTTTCAGCCCTGTGAGAGAACCCACTTCAGCTTTTCAAGTGCAATTTTGCTAGACAGTACCCCAGTAACCCTGGTTATAGACTGACAGCAGCAGCAATAAAAAGAATAGCAGTGAAGATAACATCAGCAATCATATGTCCCTTTGCTACCGCTTTGACTGATATTCCAGAAGTTGCAAGGCCTAAGGAATAAATGCACAATGGAGGCTTGTCATGGTTCTTTCTAACTTTTATTACTTCTTGCTTTTTCATATGTGTTTTGTATACAGGATACATGAATACATATAGGCAGCATATCTTATATAGCGCTTTACACCTAGAAGCACCTTAGAGAAGAAAGAATCCCAACAAGATAAACAGACTTAAAAACACTCTAAAGTTCACAGCTTTATAGTATCACTGCTGACATAGCATTTTTGAAAACATCAGTTATGGCTGAAAAGGATTATACCGGAATCAAGCAGGACTTACAAGATTCTTGCTTTACCTTATCCTATTGTTTTCCTAATAAACACTTTTGTATTTAGATTGGGTTTTGATTAGTAATTTCTTGTTCAATATCTAGGTTAGCATTCTACTTTGAAAGATGGAAGTGTTTATGTGAATTGGAGAGGACACCAAATAGGAAGAGCAAAAATTTCATGAGAAGGGAATGAAAGGGTTGCTTCTATCCATAGTTTTCACAGAAGTATAATCACTTGCAGTTGCAGCTGTGAGTCAAAACTGCACAGAGGAAGGGAAAAATACCTGATCATAGGCACAGAATCAGTCAAGGCATGGTCACCTGAACATTCACTGAATCTGTAGGTATAGCTGACTTGCTGCCTCACTAATTGCTTCAGTCACTTATTTTCCTCACAGCCTCTTCATAGCTGCTTGATTCCATTTTACACTCTCTTCCTGCCCTGTTACCCTGTTTATCTTCCTTTCTTCCCTGTGTTTATTGCCTCTGAAGTAAATCACTAAAGAAAGAGATATGAAAAAGATAGTAAAATAATGTTTATTGACTCCCTGTGTGCTATAAGGCTGCTGTAATAAGAATGACTCAAAATAAGTAGAATTTATGTGAATTGAGTATCTCAAAAAGCCAGCAATAAGATCTATGTCTTCCAGGCCCCAATCTTCAAGTTCTGAACTGGAATCCACCCCTGAAAAATAAAAGAGGAATACAGAAAGACCCAGCTATCTTCTGACAACAACCCTCTAGCATGCGATATTGGAAGATGAACTGTTCAGCAATTGCACAACCAGAGAGCTTCCCAGAGTACCTGTCAACTAAGCTTAGTCCTACTGCCTGTGACCTTTCACAAGCATATCAGCTTCACTTTAGTCATGGAATCTAAGGCTGACTTTTTTGCAACACTGTGACAAACTCTGTCCTTTTTAAAGTGGTTAACAAGTATACTTGAAAATTCAGTGTAGAGGCAGATATGCCTTCCTAGTGTTGAGTAAAACCCAAGTCTTTGAATACAGAGAGTGAAGGTTAGTTCTCATGTGACTTCATCTAAGTGGGGCTGCAGGACACCCTCAGGACCTTCCAAGGTGCTGTGGACCAGAGACTTTGAATTAGGAGATCAGCTTGTTCCAGATGGTTTTTGTGTGAACTGGAGTTCTTACCAAGGGGTACAAGTGCTGACTCTCATTACAGCTCTGCTGCAAAAAGCCAGTCCTTTCATGAGGCAGCAGAAAGCTAACTCTGAACATTTCTAAAAGTCTCATCCACAAAGTCTTAGCCGCTATGACTGCATAGCTGAAGAATATTAGAGAAGATGCAAAGGGAGACAGAAATCTTTTGGCATTAGTCCTCACAAAAAAAAACCCCTCTGTAGTGTGATAGAAAAAAAGTCTCAACTTTGATGCACGATACCCATTTTTTCATATTATCTTATTGTTTAAATGTCCTATGATGCAACACCATGGTTTCCCATAGAGAAATGAAACTAAGATTGCAAAGATAAAGAATATGAATGACTCAAGACAGAGAATTTTCCTGATAATGGAAACCAGGGAATTGGAAGCTCTTATGAAATAGAGTTGAAGGTTGAACATAGGATTGCAGCTCTGCATAGTGTTTCTTCACCTAGAAGACAGTCACACATTTTCACTCTCAAGTTGATTTTCTCCCTCTTCAGTAACTGTTGCTAAAGTGTTTGTGGGGAAACCCTGTAGACAGACATTCAGGAATGGACATAACAAATTGATATATTTTTAGCAAAAAAAAACCCCTAACTACAGTAAAGTATTGAGCTGATCTAGGTTCTTGATTGAGAGATCAAGGTCTTTGACTCTTTTTTGTCAAAACTAATGGGGTAGCAGGCAATGTGTTGCAGATCCTAAGCTGTCTTAACAGAAAACAATAAGGAACAGATCTCTTAGACTTTGCATAAAACTATATTTAACTTCTTGCTATTTGCTGTCTTGCAGTAGAAGGAAGGTTTTGGCATCTTCCTGAATCTTTGAGTTAAAATGTTTGTTCCTATAAGTACCATTTTCCTGAAAAAGTGAGAGACAAAACATTTTTCCAGGACCCATGGACTACATTACAGGGCAGTAATAAAGCAGAAGATGATGGTTATCTTGAGTGATTTGTTCTCATAAAGCTGCTTATAAAAAAATTATCATTTTCACTAAAACAAAAACCTAAGGAAAACAAAAACAGTGAGAGCACTGCAAACTCAGTAATTTCTGCTTCCTTCATTACAGTGTTTTCTTTCAGGCTCTGGAGAACTTCTTGTTTGATTCACGAGGCTTTGAGAGTCTCTCCAACTTATTCTCTAGTAAAAGCTGAGGAAAACTAGCCTTCTTCATTCTCCTGTATTTAATAATATCATATGGCCTTTCTTTTTCTAGAAGAACGCAAGAACTGAAACAATGAAGACGGTATATAAACAGGGAAATGAGGGGAAAAAAAGAAAGCTGAATGAACTTCACCACTCCATTCATTTCTCATACCTTACATTTCTCCAAGCAAAAGGTGGAATAGGTCTTATATAACAAGTGCTTAACAGCTTAGTACACATAACAAGAATTGTGCCAATATGCCAGAGAGTAAGAAACAGACACACAGGCACAAATATGCAGTAGAAAACTCAGCAGAAGTTATCCATTTAGTAATTTAAAACAACCCATCCTAAGGTAATGGAAACTGGCAACAAAGATGAACTGCTTTCCCAGGAGGAAGACTATTATCCTAGGCTAAACAGCTGTTTTAAAGAAAAAGTTGCTTCAAACAAAGAAGAAAACAGATGCTTAACTAATTTTAGACATTTTTCAGAAGACAAAAAAAGCACAAAACCACCAAACGTATGAAAGTAAGTTTCTTTTAAAAACCAAGAGAGTTGTATAGCCTAAGCTGAAAACCTAACAAAAAAACAATTTCTAATACAGCACACTGTCTTTGAAAACCCTAGGTATCCTAACATTCTGTCTTTAGGCATCTGTAGCAAAGCTTTCTCTCCATCTCAAGAATCCTCATGCTGCTTCTGGGTATAGCTAACTAAGAGCTGCTGCAGTTGAGGATTTCATTTATCCACAGCTTGTTATGTGCTGCAAGGACATTACAGGCATTTTCCCCAGGTTCAGTCACAGAGGGCAAGTCCCTGTTCCAGACAAGTGAAGAAACTGATGAAATGAAAACATCCCACAGACCATTTTCAATATCTGTAATACCTTCTTTCTACATAAGGAGTGCTGATGATCCCAAAATTCAAGTGATCTGCGTCTGTGCTATAGCAATTATTAGCTCCTCATACAAAGCAAAATTCACCTTTAGGAGATACAGGCTTTGGGGGGTTAGCCATGAGTGTTGCAATAAGAATCCTGAAGCTGAGAACACAAATTCACCCAAGTGTATGAAATTCCCATACAACAAAGATCATAGATGCACGAACTGAAATGTGTAATACTTGCTGTCCACAAATAATTTTCTAAGTAAGTCCTGATTTGAAGGAAATGGTTGTAGTTGTTAACTCCACTACAGATACTACTTAACTCCACTACCTACACTCTTTGAAATCATTGTTTTACCTATAACTATGTATTGACAGGCTCTGATTTAATTAGATTTGTGGTGCTACCAGAACATAAATAAAAGGTAAGGTAACTTAAAAAACTGTAACAATGCAATTCATATTGTCATAGAATGTATTTTAATAGCATATACAATGACATCTAGAAACTAAAGCAGATAAACATTGTATTAAATAGATACCCAAGAGCAAGTATCCCAGAACTGATTTTTAGTCCTAAAAATCCTGATGAGATATGTGAAAAGACTCTTCTCTGGAGATGGACAAAGTCTTCTGAAGCTCCTTTTTGTATTTTTCAAGCTTTCCTGTGATTAGGGGGATTTTTTTGGTTTTGTTTTGGTTTGGTTTGGTTTGGTTTGGTTTTTTATGCAACATATCCTCTGAAATGCACATTTAAAAGTTGCAAGATTCGTTTTGAGACCTGAAAACATTCTTAAAAGTGTCCCATTGTCATGTATGTGAAAATATCCATTCTGGGTAGCTGAGCCAAAAATTTTGTCAGAAGATATGGTCGTCTGACAGTTAAAAAAGTAGCTTGGAGGTTTTGATTTGTCTTAACAATAACAGTGCAGTTCTGGAAGCAATAGTTTGGTCACCAAATCTGGTCCAATCCTCTGTTAAATGAAATCACATCACAGAAACAAGGCCGGAAGGAAGTTTCAGAGATTGTCCAGTTATCTGCTCTTTCCCCATGTTGTGTGGATCACAGTGCTCAAAACCATTTGTCTATGCTGTTCTTTAAAGCTTGCAGTAAAAAGTTTCCCTAAGCACCCTATGCAATCTATTTTAGGACTCAAAGGTTCTTACTGCCAGACAGAAAGCATTCAACAGTGAGTTTATAACCAATTATTGTGCTAACATTGTCCTTTAGTCAAACAGGTTTTCCCTTATTTTCTTTCCAGTATAGCTACAGAAAGTAATTTTCCTTCTGGCCTTCATTTTGCTAAGATAAATAACTCAATTTACGTATTCCCAGAAAAATACCTCTTTATTCCCTAAGATTGCTATTAATGTCTATTCTCTTGTCCAGCCTAATCATTTCTGCAAATAGGGGATTCAAGCAATACTCAGTCTTCTGTCTAGGTAAGGTCATCCCAGAGCTGATTTTCTGATTAAGTTGTAAAATAACATTTGAATTTTGAGCAGCCAAAATACAGTTTTCAGTCTACAGCACCACAGAACAAATGGCTCAAAAATATACCAGTAGAACTAGTGAAAACCTTTCTAGCTAAAAGTAGGACATTAACAGTTCACTAAAAGCAAAATATCTCAAGGATATGTGTCATTTGAACAAAACCATTTCAAAAGAAAATGTGTAGGGAAAAGGAAGGTTGAATTCCCATTAAGTAAACATGCTGTTTCGATAATTGATTCTTTTTTTCCCTCCCAGATCCAAAGTGGAAAGAATTCTGGTGAAAATTTAAAATTAGGTTCTTACAGATGTCTAAGTATTGGCCACTAAATGCAGCATCTTGTCTTTGAAAGATGGCTTTTATAATGCTGAGAGTATTTTCCTTTAAGAGCACACTGTTCTCATTGTACTGAATAGGCAAGTCACAATTATCAACTAAGTTAGGTTCCCTACAAGTTTGCTGCTTTTCTCAATCCTCTTCTCATTTTCTGCCTCCTTTCTTTTTCCCTCCTACTTCTCCTCCCTTGAATAAGGTGTTAAAAGACTGTGACCAAGAGCTGTTGTTGAGCCAACCTAGTGGAACAAATCTGCTGAGTATAGCTGAATATAGTATTAAACAAATGGAATTTTACAGTGACTTACCGTAATAATAATTAGGTGGGAGAGCAAGCTGGTTTTGAAGACCAGTAATCCATTTATGCCAAAAGATGTGGTCAACTTACTATTTGTCTGTCAAAAGCCTTGATATCTCAGTAAAAAAAATTAAAATATTAGTGTACCTTGGTCTTACTCCTGAATATTCTGCAGTTTTCTAATGAAATGTGGGTAGGGATGCGAGACCTGTTACAGAAAAGAATGCAAGTGAATGAAAAAAAACCATTTTGCTTAGTGCAAAAAACCCACAGAGCTTTCTACAGTATCTCAACTATCTCTGTGCTTCAAAGCTATGGTTGAAATTTCCCCTGAAGCCTACAATACTGCAGGGAAATGAAGAGTCAAAAAAAGACCTGTGCTGCAGGCTATGCAGTTCTGTGGCCACTGAGAAGCTCAAGTGATCAAAACTTTGAAGTATACATAGATCCTCTGAAAACTTCATGGATTTCTAAAAGGAACTGTCTGAAGGGGTTCTCCAAAGCATCTGTGAAGGCAACATGTGTCAGTATAGCTTTCTCTGAGTAACGTGAGTTGTGTAAAATTGCTAGCACCTTTTAAGGCCAGCAATATGTTTTTCTAATACATTTCCACTTTCTAGTGTTTTGGGGTTTTGTTTTGCTTTGTTTTCCCCCAGATGTTTTCCATTTATTTTTTTACACAAAAAAACCCATCATGGCTGGCATCCCACAAGTTAATTGTGGAACCTACCTTCTGATTATCTCTACTGCTCTGTGATTTTATGTTTATGGTTTACAGGCAAAGATTTGAAATAAGAGAGAATCAGGTTGAGTGCTAATTTTAGCTAAAGAAATACTCAAAAAGTTTCTAAATGCTTTGAGATACTTCTAGAGCTGGGGAATTCAACCAGTAAAATGTAGTTTTTGGAAGGAATAACTCCTAACTGAAATGCTGGAGGAAATATCACTGAAGAATGACGTGGAGGCTTTTTCATTTTGATTTTTTTTTCTTATTTTTTTTAATCTTGGATTTATTTCTGTGTCTTCTTGCTCAGTTTTGTGCCCTAAAGACAAGCTGATGTTTTTTAATATTATGTACTATTTAATGCAGTTTTCTGAGAGTCATTAGTGTCCTTATAAGTGAAGCTTTCACTCTGATCTGCCCAGAGTGTAATTTCTTAATAAAAATGTAATCTTTGTGCTTTGGATTTAAATATGCAAATAATGTAATACCTATACTCAAGTATTGTTCCCTAAACTTCTTATTGAAAGCCGTATTACTGCTATTATAACATCAGAAGCCAAGTTACCATTCCATGAAGCGGAAATATCCTCTGTGTTATACTCTCCTGCATATCTGTAGCTCATGCTTTGCTTTCACTTACTTTTTAAAAGAATACCAGTCTAAACCAGAACCAAGAGTATGTCTGAGCCAGTGCAAACCTGATTGAGTGCAACATACATGAAAATGCAGCAATACACCTGATATGTCAGCCAGCAGTGTTTGAACTATCAGAAAGCCCTGCTAAGTCCTTATTCCATGATAACAGCAGACCTTTGGTACAAGGTCATATCTGAATAACTTGGTTATGTATGCAACTATCCAGCTGAGCTAAGACTTGGTATTACTGACCTTATTTTGAATGGTCTGTAGTTTCCTTCTGCTTTCCTTTGCTTTTTTAGCACTGCTAACACTGTGTTTCAGAGACAATATCTTTGTTCTGTACAGAGAGATAAACTGTGAAATTAAGCCTCATCAGCACAGCAACTTAGACTATTTAACACATTTTTTCTGAGTAAAAAGTACGAAAAATGAAGAGCTGAAGCAAATAACTTTCCAGTGAATTGCTATCTGTATTTCAGGAACATATCAGTCTACATAATTTCCCCTAAACCAGTTAGGTTTTTATATATTTACATAACACAGCTAATTGCAGATAGTTATGTATTCTTTCCTTGCATTGCTTAAAATATTGGCACAGAAATAACACTAGATCTATCTTGTGGCAAAATGCCATAGCGTTGTCCAATTTCCGAGGAGCCATATGGCAATGGTACAGCCATCTGTTTATCTTGATATTCCTTTCCTGGCAAACCTTTTACCCATATGGGTTATTGGTGCCCTCATCTGTGTATATCATGAAGAGGTTCAAAACCAAAATCTATAATTTTCCCTGGTATAACTTCTAACAATTACACTGAACATAAAGATCACACTATCCCATGTTTAACCTCATCCATTTTTGTTATGTACACACCTGCCTTCTTCTGTTAGATGCAAGAACAATTTGATTTCCAGAATTTGTGAAAGCTGTCATCACAAGCTGTCAGGTTCGAGGCATCATAATCATCTCAAAGGACTGATAGCTTTTGCTTTGTGGATTTGAAACTTCATCACTAAAGAGATTAAATGATCCGTTCTTTTACATGCTGACAGGGTAGCAATTTTGTGTCAGTGTAGAGATTCACGCATTCAGACAGTAAAGCCATGCCGAATATATGTGGAGCCCTTTTACATTTTATGTGACAGCCATTTTCAATAATGTCTAAAATATTTGACATGCACTGTTTAGAATAATTTTAAATAAGGGAGAGTGTTGGCTTTCATCCTGATGTATTAGCAAGCCTGACTGAAATCATGTTTATATTCCATTTAGCAATCTGCTCTTTAATTTCCTCTTTGTATGAAAGAGTTGTTGCAAATTGGATACACCCAGAGTACAAACCAGACATTTTAAGTGTATATATGTTTCAAATCACATCAGAATAGACAAATATGGCTTTTGTTTATTTCGGGATTTTTTTCCTGTTTTAAAGTAGTACAAACAATTCTATTCCAGACACCAAGCAAATGTAAAGATGCAAGGAAAAAGAGCATAGGCCAATGCATTTTTGGGGGCTGTACTGAATTACGTACACAATGAATTGTTTTGCAGCTCTTAGGTGTTTGTTGACTAATGAAATACATTGACTTGTTGCATTCCACAAATTTGTAATACAGTTTATTTATGAAGTTCATTGGTTTATTTGGCAACTTTATTGCTTTTCTTTGAAAGTTTTGTGTACATTAGACTAATTATAATTCATGCAATGTACTTTTATGAAAATTTAATTGGATTATTTCCCTGATTTTCTGTTAGGAATTAAAAAAAAAAATATAACTGTATTTGTTTGCATTTTAAGCATTCTGTGTCTGCTGCTGATTTCAGTTTAGTAAAAGTTTAAGATAAAATCACTTTAAGGATCTCTGCCATGGCCCTTGTTTTTTTTGAATTCTTTGTTTTAATAATAACCCATTAGGAAATCACACATCCTGTTCCTTTTTCTTTTAGACGAATTTTACCAGACTTCCCACCATTCATTTTAGAACCAAGATTGTTCTTCAGCCATTCAAAAACTCTTACTATCCCGACCACTAACAAATCAACCACTGGCTTTGATACCAGAAAGACTTTGAGACATGATTCAACTTTTTGTGTCACATTGCATGCTTGTGTGCATATGTGTGCTTCCATCCCCATTGCTGCTCTATATATCTGTCCCCTACAGATACGCTACAACTTACATGTCTTTTCTTTCTAATCACCTTCCATGTTTGTACGTTCATTGACACACCTCTCTCTGCTATATCTGTGAGCAGATGCTTGAATCAAATTTGGCAGCAAACAAGTTCAGTTCTATTTTTGTGTAAAACCTTCCCATGAAATGGAGAGCAAAGTATTCACAAGGCTCTTAGTCCAAGACTGGTGTGCCAAAAAGGGAAAAGTTTTAAGAATTGAGGAGTTAATAAAACTGATTTGGTTTTAGGGGGCACCCTAATTTAACCTGTCAACTTTACTGTGGTGTAGAGTGTTCTGTAACAGGTGCAAATGCACTCTACTTTTCATTTTGAGCAAAGTAATTTATCTCATTCTTTGGACTTGAATGGTGCTCTTTCGTTCCAGGAGCAGACATAATACCCCCTAACAATGTGCAAGCATTTCTGCCTTCCTTGCTTCCTTTAAACTTCTTGCTAACTGAGGACATTTACATTTGAAAACCTGCTTGGCTTTCCAAGGGGTTGAAGTTTCTATTTTGGGACACCTTGAACACATCCTCTTGGTCCCAATTTAGTAAATATATCTCTGTCTAGTGACTCAGATTCTGCCTTAAAGGTCTTGGCATAAGGAGGAAACAGCTGTGACTTTTCTCCCTCTTTTCCAACATGTCAGTGTCCTAGCAACACATGAATAACACTGTCATGAAAAGAGCCTAGAGCAGAAAGAATAGACAAAATATTTAGGTGCACTGCCTATCAAAGTAAAATAGAGGAAAACATATATGCTAGAGTTTCCAGAGTCTGTACTATAACTTCACCAGGCTCCATAAAAGGGCAGAGATCAAAGACAATACACCTAAGTCAGCATGTCACTTCACCCAAGCTAACACTGCCACTGATAGTCCCTTCTAATTACTCCAAGGCAATTCAATTGTAACATAAATATAGTTCTTTCAGAACCCAATCTAGAACTCTTGCTTGCTTCTCTACATGGCGCAGCTCTACTGGTATTTAAAAGACTAATCAAATAGAAAATGTAAAACAGGTTTAGGTACTAAGAGCCTGAGAATAAAATCTACTATGCAGTGAGACAGTCTTCAGTGCTTCCCAAATTCCTAACCCCTAACATTTCAAGCTGATGACCCAACGAGATCACATCATACCTCCCATCTAGGCAAAAGTCGGCGTTACACTTTCTTGACAAGAAGAGGCAGAAAGATGAATGGAAGAAGGAATCATATGTATCTAAAGTTCTTCTTGAGACAAAATGGGGTGACAGCTGGAACAGATTGCCA